>NC_139627.1:7936866-7967637 GCF_964638095.1 Poromitra crassiceps
AGCTCCGAGCAGGTAGAAGGGAGCGCGGCCGCGCAGGGGGTGGGGTGGTATGGATTAGGGACCATGGTGAAAGTGCTGCAGCCCGGGCAGCCAGAAAGCCAGAATTAGAAAAATGATTTCACTATTATTTAAAGACTTAACACGTTCACTGCCAATGACGTGTTAATACGTCAAAAAAAATCCAACGGTTGACTGCCAATGACGTGTTAACACGTTAAGTGCCATAGCCGAGATATCTCGTCTTACATAATCCAACGCTTGAGTGCCAGAGCCGAGATATCTCGTCTTACATAAACATTTTTTTTTTTTGACGGTGGGACATCAATCAACAACTTTTACATCTTCGAGATCACTATTGGAGCAAGAGAATGTGTATAATCTATTTTACCGACCACTAAGTGGCGACAGTGCTCTCCTGACTAGAGGAAGGCAAGCATTTTTTTAACTTGTCACGCCATTCTCACCCCAGCCATTCTCATGAAAATGGATGGGGGAAAACGCTTTCGTTTTCGCGCTGATTGCTGGCGATGCGGGATTGCAAATTTACATAATAGATTACAGGTAGAACACACTTTGAAACACGCAGCATAAATATGACCAGAATCGCAAAAGCTTCTCTCAACCAAAACTCCAAGAAGCGAGCGAGTCCCATCCCGACTTCCTCAAACAGCGGCCGCGCAGCCACAGGCACAGGACAGCAGCAAAGCACTGTCAGACTGGTGACAAGCTTGTGACGGCCGCTGCAGCCAAGAAGAACGCCCACGGAGGGAGGAGTTGAAGCAACTCTCCCTCTCGCTCTCTCCCTCTCTCTCTCTCCTCTCTCTCGAGAGAGAGAGAGAGAGAGAGAGAGGAGAGAGAGAGAGAGAGAGAGGAGAGAGAGAGAGAGAGAGAGAGAGAGAGAGAGAGAGAGAGAGACAAGGGCAAGAGTGGGAGACAAGGGCACCCATAATCACAGGCACGTGAGGTGGTTCTAAAAATCCATTTATCTCCAAACTCTCTGAAAATCTCTGAAACCATGCTGTACTCAACGGCTAATATCTACATAACTACTAACTCTGCAAACTAACTCTTTTAGACAGAGAAAGCACACATTCTATTAGTTATTTTTAGATGATTGGTGTTCATGAATTCTTAACAGAAAATAATCCTCGGCTCTTGTAAAATGAGCCAGAATCCTCAAAAAAAAACCTGGCACAACTTACCTACAGGATGAAAAAATGGCTGGCACTCAATGTGTTAATACGTCAAAAAAAAAAAAAAAAAATTTGACGGTGGGATGTGCATCTAACCCTTTTACATCTTCTATATAAATATGGGAGCCACCGAACGTGTACAACCCATTCCACCGACCCACTAAGTGGCGACAGTGCTCTCCAGACTAGAAAAAGCCAGCCAAAACTGCAGGGGAACGCGCGATGAAACCATTCTCATACTGTAAAATGGATTGGCGAAAACGCTTTCGTTTTCGCGCTCGTTGCTGGCGGTGGGGGATTGCAAATTTGCATAATAGATTATGGGTGCAACACACTTTGAAACACGCAGCATAAATAAGACCAGAATCGCAAAAGCTTCATCAAAGCTCAACCGAAACCCCAAGAAACGAGCGAGCCCATCCAGACTTGCCCAGCGGCCGCCAGCAGACAGGAGCAGCAGCAGCCAGCAGAAACTCGCTTGTGACACGCCCGCTGCAGCCAAGAAGAACACACACGGAGGGAGGAGTTTGAAGGAGAGGGGGTTTCCTGCTGTTATGGAGGAAATTACTGTTCAAAACTATTGTTTAGATGTCTGACGTCTTACTGATGCCAAAAATGAATGGTTAAAGTGACTGTTCTATCGAATTTCACAAAAAGCTATTTATCTCAGCTTAAATTTTCAGACGCTGAAACCATGCTGTATTCAAGTGCTAATGCCTACATAACTACTAACTCTACAAACTAACTCTTTTAGACAGAGAAAGCACACATTCTATTACCGGTAGTTCTTTTGAGATATTTTGTGTTCACAAAATCTTAGCAGAAAAGAATCCTCGGGTCTTGAAAGATGAGCCAGAATCCTCAAAAAAAACCTTTGGCAGAAGCTACCTACAGTAAAAAAAAAAACGGCTGGCAGTGAATGTGTTAACACGTTCGTTTTTTTTTTTTTGACGGTGGGACGTGGATCAACGCTCCCCCCGTCTCCTATAAAAATATTGGAGTCAGCGAACGTGTACAACCCATTCCACGGACCCACTAAGTGGCGACAGTGCTCTCCACACTAGGAAAAGCAGAGCCAAAACTGTAGGGTAACGCGCGAGGAAACCATTCTCTACTGTAAAATGGATTGGCGAAAACGCTTTCACTTTCGCGCATTATCGCGCTGGGAGCTGGCGGTGGGGGATTCCAAAAATAGACTGGGTGGAAAACACAGTTTGAAACACGCAGCATAAAGCCTAGAATCGCACAAAGCTTCATCAAAGCTCTCAAACCCAAGAAACAAGTGAGCCCTATCCACACTCGCTGCCAGGGAGGGAGGCTGCTCAAACTCGCAGCAGCAGCAGCAGCAGCAGAACACTCGCTTGTGACAAACGCAGGCTGAAAGCCACCAGACACGCCCACGGAGGGAGGAGTTTGAAGGAGAGGGCGTTCAGAACTATATTGTTTAGATGTCTGATCTCTCACTGATGCCAAAAATAAATGGTTAAAGTGACTGTTCTGCCTGTTTGATTGAATTTCACAAAACTGCGATTATCTCAGCTTTCACTCTCAGATGCTGAAACCATGCTGTACTCAACGGCTAATATCTACATAACTACTAACTCTACAAACTAACTCTTTTAGACAGAGAAAGCACACATTCTATTAGTACTTTTGTGAACTTTGTGTTCACAAACTCCAAGCAGAAAATAATCCTCGGCTCTTGTAAAATGAGCCAGAATCCTCAAAAAAAACCTCTGGCAGAACCTACCTACAGTAAAAAAAAAAGGCTGGCAGTGAATGTGTTAAGACGTGGTTCTGCTTATTTTTGTCTACTATTGTAAAATAATAGTAGGCCTATTATCATGAAAAAGTATTTGTAAAAAAAAAAAAAAAAAAAAAAAAAAAAAATTACCCTCTCTGGCGCCCCCAACGGCTCAAGCGCCCTTAGCATTTGCCTAGTTCGCCTAATGGACGGCACGCCACTGCACACACAAACACAAACACACACACACACACACACACACTAGGGCTGTGAATCTTCACTGGCCTCACAATTCGATTACGATTCATCTGTCAACGATTCGATTCGATTCCACGATGCATCACGATGCATCTCAAAGTATGGCAGCTCCAAGTATCAAATCCTCAATTTTCTATATTTTTACTGCACATGGCTACTTTTTCATCAATTAATACAAGCAGTCAGATAAATATGAAGTCCCTTTTTTACTTAGAAAGTGTATTAAAATCTGAATGTCAACAGAAATTTAAACATAAACGATTCAACGATTCATCTGTCAACGATTCGATTCGCACGTCCGCATCTCGATGCATCGATTAAACGATTAATTTTGACACCGCTAGTGTTTGCAGGTTCTCCCTGTGCTCACCTGGGGTTTCCATAAATATATATATATATATATATATATATATATATATATATATATATATATATATATATATTTTTTTTTTATATATATTTTTTTTAAGTGTAGCCCATAAATGACTGTAATGCGACTGCAGTTGGTGGCGATAATGCACCTCTAAGCTGGTATGCCAACCAGCACTAACACTTAATAAAAATAAGCAGAACCATTTAACTGTAACAACACACGGTTTTTATTTCTCATAACTATTCAGCTTAACTTTTCTTCAAACATCAACATAATAAACAAAATAAGACGTTTGCCTACTAGTGCATCTTGAGAAGAGGCTAATACGAACAATAGTGCAATCAGAATGGATTGGCAATTTTTTTTAATTGAAAATAAATAAATAAATAAAATCGTTTTTTCCGGTTCGCACGTGATCAAACTGGTTTGGGCTCATACACCGAACCCAACCGGTAAAACCGGATATCGACCCATGCCCAGTGTGCAGACCATCTGTGTGTGTGTGTGTGTGTGTGTGTGTGTGTGTGTGTGTGTGTGTGTGTGTGTGTGGGCCCACCTTCTTCTCGTCTCCGTCCTGCAGCAGCTGCATGTTGCTGCGGCGCTGGCTGTCAGTTCGCCTCAAGGTGGCGCTGCGGTGCTCAGGGAGGTCAGGAGGAGGAGACACACTGCGGCCCTGAGGGTCCACCCATGTATACACATGGTTGGTGACATAGCCTCCTGGGATACGACCCACCGAGCGCACTGAGAGACAGAGCTTTTTACTACCCTTCAGCACCTGAGGAGAGGAGGGGAGAGGAGAGGAGAGGAGGGGGGAGGAGAGGAGAGGAGAGGAGGAGAGGAGGGGGGAGGAGAGGAGGAGAGGAGAGGAGGAGAGGAGAGGAAATGAGAGGAGGGGAGGAGAGGAGGGGGGAGGAGAGGGTTAATTCAGAGCATGATATAAACACAGCTTTAAATATTTGTCTAAATACACATGAGTACAAGTTCAAAGTATAAAGAGCAAAGAGTACATACAAATCCATGCTTCAATCAATACCCCCCCCCCCACAACCCACCTACATGTAACCCCCCCCCCCCCCCCCCCCCCCCCACCAACTGAGAAGTAGTGGAACATGTAGTCTAGAGGCCTGACTGCACAGAGCCAAACAATTTAGCAGCACATCTCCACCGCCTACAAGTCCCAAACATCTGAACACACACACACACACACACACACACACACACACACACACTGTGGAAATGGTTCTTTGCTGCGCCTCATTGCTCTCTGATAGCTGCAGTACGTGTGATCCCTGTGGATCAATGTGGCCTCTTGTGCCAGCAGAGCTCTGGAGGGTTACACCATCCTTCTCTGCCTCTGACCCAAACAGAACCTGTGCTTTCCTCTGACCCAAACAGAACCTCTGCTTTCCTCTGACACAAACAGAACCTGTGCTTTCCTCTGACCCAAACAGAACCTCTGCTTTCCTCTGACCCAAACAGAACCTGTGCTTTCCTCTGACACAAACAGAACCTCTGCTTTCCTCTGACCCAAACAGAACCTGTGCTTTCCTCTGACACAAACAGAACCTGTGCTTTCCTCTGACACAAACAGAACCTCTGCTTTCCTCTGACACAAACAGAACCTGTGCTTTCCTCTGACACAAACAGAACCTGTGCTTTCCTCTGACACAAACGGAACCTGTGCTTTCCTCTGACACAAACAGAACCTCTGCTTTCCTCTGACCCAAACAGAACCTGTGCTTTCCTCTGACACAAACAATATTTCGATGTACGCGGATGTACGCGGATGATTCAACAATATACACGTCGGCGGTCACAGTTTCTGAATTAACAATAGTGTTAAATTCAGAGTTACAATCAGTGATTGAATGGATAAAGAAAAATAAACTAGTTTTGAACACATCTAAGACAAATAGCATCATTTTCGGTTCAAATCATGCTCTCAGTGGTAATCCGGTTTTGAAACTTTCAATAAGCAAGATGGCGATTAACCAAGTACAGGAGACTAAGCTCCTTGGAATTACATTGGATAATAAATTATCATGGTCAAAACATATAGATAAATTAGTTGTTAAAATGGGAAGGGGTGTTTCTGTTGTTAAAAGATGTGCACATTTTCTGTCATTTAATTCTATCAAACAGATAACTCAAGCTTTAATTCTGTCTAATCTTGATTATTGTCCTGTGGTATGGTCCAATGTAACGATGGATAAGCTAAAAAAATTACAAATGGTACAAAACAAAGCGGCACGTATACCGCTTCATTGTGACTATAGAACAAATGTTGTTACAATGCACAGCAGTTTGGATTGGTTATTTGTCAAAAATAGATTGCTTTATTCATTGCTCGTATTTATAAGAAATATTTTTGTTACAAAGACTCCATCAATTCTGTTTAAAAACTTATCTCTCAGTTCAAACAGACACAACTATCCTACCAGACATGCCACAACAGGATGTTTTACACTTCCAAAAGCCAGCTCAAATGCAATGAAACGAACTGTCATGTACAGAGGAATGCAAGAATGGAACTTACTCCCTAGGCATATCACACAAGAAAATAGCAAATTTCAATTCAAAAAGTTGGTAAAACTGCATCTATTGAAAAGAAATGTGTACAATTCTTAAATATGCATATGTTTTATGTTATATATATATATATATATATATATATATGGATATATATTATATTACATAATATATATAATATATATTATTACATATATAAATATGGATTGTATATATTATTGTGTGTATTATGGGTTATGGATAGTGTGTGAATTGTGATTGAAATCACTTTTTTTTTGAAAAACATGAATGAAAATGCTCGATTATATAATTGATCTGCTAGGAGCTTTTGTCTTGTTTGTATGTGCGTTTTGTATGTTTTTAGGTTGATTTTTGTTTTGTAATGTTACATCATGTATGTTTAAGTGTATGTTTGTGTGTTATGATGTAACTATGTATGTAGATTTGCATTGTAACCATGTAAAATCTTTGTTTGGTGGACCCCAGGAAGAATAGTTGCAGCTTTGCTGTAGCTAATGGGGATCCAAATAAAACTTGAAACTTGAAACTTGAAACAAACAGAACCTCTGCTTTCCTCTGACACAAACAGAACCTCTGCTTTCCTCTGACCCAAACAGAACCTCTGCTTTCCTCTGACCCAAACAGAACCTCTGCTTTCGTCTGACACAAACAGAACCTCTGCTTTCCTCTGACCCAAACAGAACCTGTGCTTTCCTCTGACCCAAACAGAACCTGTGCTTTCCTCTGACACAAACAGAACCTGTGCTTTCCTCTGACACAAACAGAACCTCTGCTTTCCTCTGACCCAAACAGAACCTGTGCTTTCCTCTGACCCAAACAGAACCTGTGCTTTCCTCTGACCCAAACAGAACCTGTGCTTTCCTCTGACACAAACAGAACCTGTGCTTTCCTCTGACACAAACAGAACCTGTGCTTTCCTCTGACACAAACAGAACCTGTGCTTTCCTCTGACACAAACAGAACCTGTGCTTTCCTCTGACCCAAACAGAACCTGTGCTTTCCTCTGACACAAACAGAACCTGTGCTTTCCTCTGACACAAACAGAACCTGTGCTTTCCTCTGACACAAACAGAACCTGTGCTTTCCTCTGACACAAACAGAACCTGTGCTTTCCTCTGACACAAACAGAACCTGTGCTTTCCTCTGACACAAACAGAACCTCTGCTTTCCTCTGACCCAAACAGAACCTGTGCTTTCCTCTGACACAAACAGAACCTCTGCTTTCCTCTGACCCAAACAGAACTTCTGCTTTCCTCTGACCCAAACAGAACCTGTGCTTTCCTCTGACACAAACAGAACCTGTGCTTTCCTCTGACCCAAACAGAACCTCTGCTTTCCTCTGACACAAACAGAACCTGTGCTTTCCTCTGACCCAAACAGAACCTGTGCTTTCCTCTGACACAAACAGAACCTGTGCTTTCCTCTGACCCAAACAGAACTTCTGCTTTCCTCTGACCCAAACAGAACTTCTGCTTTCCTCTGACACAAACAGAACCTGTGCTTTCCTCTGACACAAACAGAACCTGTGCTTTCCTCTGACCCAAACAGAACCTCTGCTTTCCTCTGACACAAACATAACCTCTGCTTTCCTCTGACACAAACAGAACCTGTGCTTTCCTCTGACCCAAACAGAACCTGTGCTTTCCTCTGACCCAAACAGAACCTCTGCTTCCCTCTGACCCAAACAGAACCTCTGCTTTCCTCTGACCCAAACAGAACCTCTGCTTTCCTCTGACACAAACAGAACCTCTGCTTCCCTCTGACCCAAACAGAACCTCTGGCTCCTGGACAGTGTGACCCCACTTCATTGGTGTCAAGCTGCAACTTCAGCATTTAAAGTATGTTTGGATTTGGAGTGTTGATGTGTATATAATATATAATATATAATATATAATATATAATATACACATCAGTGTTCACGTTCTTAAGATCTATTCTCACATTATTGCAAAATGTCGGATGTGTTTTGTCTAACCTGCCAGTGCTGAGCAGCGAACGTTGCAGTATATCGCAATTAAGACCACAATGGAAAATTTTATTTATTTCTAGATGTATAATCTATATCTCTTTATACCTTATTTTGGTATCATCAGTGACTATGTTTACATGGACAGAAATAATCTGACAATTGGACTTATTCTGAATTAGAAAATATTCAGACTTCAGTGAGGGTGCAAATAGACTAACCTTTCTATAGTAGTTGCTTTATACTGTAGCTGCTTTTTCACGTCTTCTGCAGTTGCAAAATTGTTCAGAAAACATTCAGGAACCCCTTTGAAAAATATCCATCACCACACATTTAAACAAAACCGAGGCAGGTGATTGGAGAAATGAGCGGATGTCCCGCCTTAACATCTGTTTTGACCAACGTTCCCCTCCAGGAAGTAGACGGATAGATGGGAGGAGCCAACAGGTCTTTGAAGAGACTCACTTGAGGTCCGCTCTCTGTCTCAGGAGGAACCGCTGGTGAAAGTCAACCGTGTCACTCCTCTAGCTCAGTGAAGCACACACACACACACACACACACACACACACACACACACACACACACACACACACACACACACACACACACACACACACACACAACACAAGCAGCTTCTTCATGCCTCTGTTGAAGTGCAGAGAGCCAGAGACAAACTGATGTGATGATTTGTCAAAGCACAGACAATTTCACCCAATCAACTCCACAATGCTGATATGTGTTGAGAGACAATACTTCAGTTCTGAGGTAGAGGGAAAGATTGTCAAACATCACAGAACATCACAGTCATCTATCCCTCTTCCAGCTCTCTGTAGAGCCATGGGCCTCTTCCAATCTTCATAAACAGCTGGCCGAGGCCATGCAGAGCTTAAGGTAACGGTCTGATAAAGCTATGATGAATTCAGCATCATATGGGACCATAAAGAGAACAAGAAGGGAGGGAGGGAGAGCGAGAGAGAGAGAGAGAGAGAGAGAGAGAGAGAGAGAGAGAGAGAGAGAGAGAGAGAGAGAGAGAATTGTGATTCTCAAGAGCAGCTCTTCTTGAATTGATTGTAGAATAGTTGCTGTTGATACATTGTTACAGATCCATCCAGATCAAACAAAGATCAAACAGAAACGTAACTACTTCAACTTGACTTGACATATTGACCTCATGAAAGAGGTCGGTGGTTCGATTCCCGCCTCCTCCAGTCTGCATGTTGAAGTGTCCTTGGGCAAGATACTGAACCCCAAATTGCTCCTGATGGTGTGGCAGCACCCTGCGTGGTAACCTGCCGCCATCGGTGTATGAATGGGTGAATGTACCTACTGACTGTAAAGCACTTTGGATAAAAGCGCTATATAAATGCAGGCCATTTACCATTTACCATTTACATATTAACATAACTTACACCAATTCAACCCCTATTCACCTTATGTAGCCCCGCCGACTTGACCCAGTTGTGTTATGACTTCCTGTTCAAAACAGCGTCTGTTTGACCTGCTCACTAGTACTGTACTGTCACAGGAAGTGTCAACACAATAGGAAGTAACTGGCTGATGCTTATTTGAATATGAGAGAGAGACAGAGACAGATTCATTTGATTCCTTCATTGATTCTGCAGACTTGCAGACAGATGAGAGATCAACACAAATGCTCAGTGTGATGAAATCAAGCTAATTGCCTTTTGTATCTCTCTGTTTACTTCTACAGTCACTTTGACAAAGGAGCTGAAACACAAACAAACAGCTTTGCCAGGAGCAATTAAAAGCTTTGAAAGCTAGAAACCTCACAAAGTCACAATCATTTGGAAAATATTTAAATAAATGGTTGATTTACAAAGAAAAGTAGGAGTACTGTAACAACCGCTTCCGCCTGAACCTCATTCTGACTGGGACTGTCACTGGCAAAGATAACACGTCATAATGTGTCTTTATTTGTGACTAACTTTGTGTTTTAGACTAACAGACATTTCAATGGCTCTGTGTGCCAGGCCAGAGGAGATGAGCACTGAGCTGATGATGCTCTGTGTACCAGGCCAGAGGAGAGGAGCCCTGAGTGTGACACTGAGCTGATGATGCTCTGTGTGCCAGGCCAGAGGAGAGGAGCACTGAGTGTGACACTGGGCTGATGATGCTCTGTGTGCCAGGCCAGAGGAGAGGAGCACTGAGTGTGACACTGGCCTGATGATGCTCTGTGTGCCAGGCCAGAGGAGAGGAGCACTGAGTGTGACACTGAGCTGATGACGCTCTGTGTGCCAGGCCAGAGGAGAGGAGCACTGACACTGGCCTGATGATGCTCTGTGTGCCAGGGAGAATAATGAGAAATACAGTAGAGCCTAAAGGGAAATGACAGGTAAACGACGCCTCAGAAAAACAAGAAGCTCCCATGAGAATCCAGGAAATCCATTTAACAGCAACAGTAGAGCTGACTGCACACAGCCTGGCTGCACACAGCCTGGCTGCACACAGCCTGGCTGCACAGGCCGTTCAATTTCATCACTTCATAGAAACGTGCGCTCATACGAGGCTTAAGTACTGTTCATAGCGATGGGACGATATTGAAATTCAATGTACCGCAATACAAAAATGTGACAATGCTGTGTCTCGTGGGACAGGGACAATGGATTGTCATAATTAGCTCCATTTTATTCTGCAGTGTAGTAATAAAAAAGAGACGGCTTGCCCATCACAATCTCACAAGCTCACAAGCTCTCCATCCAGATGATGTTATTTGCATTTTGTAATAATGACATTTTCAAATAGTTGTTTACATTCTAGCAGGCTGATAGCAACGCTAGACAGATATGTGGCTCAGGAAGAAACAGAATTGGCCACAGTCACAGTTTGCCGTCAACATCTCTCTTGTATTTCTCCAGTGGTCTGGTGGCTGTATGGAATCACATTGTGAGAAACACCTCTGAGATGAACGAGTCGAGCGTGGACGCTCCAGATATATCTGCTCATCAGATGTGAGGGATGTTTCAAACCACCTTGCCGCAGGATGCTTATGTAAAAGCATCCAGTTGCTTATGTAAAAGCATCCAGTAGGTGGCCCTAATTGGATTTGAATCCATAACCCTGACAGTGATTAGTGATGTCATGTGCTCTCCCTGACGTGTCATACATAGTGATGTCATGTGACGTGTCATAGCAGAGCACAGGGTCTCTGCTGCCCTGGGCCTTCAGACAGGCTGCTGGATTGATGAGAGTGGAAGGAAAGGGTCCTGAAGGCCCAACGCTAAAAGCTTTTGCTCTACAGGCCGTTAGACACTTGAGCTAAAAACACTCAACACTAATTGTTCCCCCTCTAATTGGCCACGCTTGATAGGTCGACATGAACACACACACACACACACAGGCAAACTCAAGCACACTTAAGTGTGGTAACACACACAGCACACACACATAAAGTAACACACACACTCACTCACACACGCACCCCTACAAAACAATACAAGCCCATAGATGTATGAATACAAATAAACGTGTGCGTATGTATGTAAAAAAAACACACACACACACACACACACACATACACACATACACGGACGCACACGCGCACACACACAGACACACACGTGATGTCAGGGGGAAGCAGCCATGCAAATTGCCTATCTCCCCGTTTATTTATCACTGTGCCAAAGACGATCTATAAACCCTGAGAGCGTTTCACACACACACACACACACACACACACACACACACACACACACACACACACACACACATTGTGCTTGCTCTGACATAAATTAATTCCCACACATCCAACTTCACATTCGCTCCTACAAGCCAACTTTCAAGATACAATCTGTAATAATAATTGTGTAAACAACACCACAAATAGGATATTCTATAAATAGGGCACCCTCCATATACAGTACCTACCTGAACACTTTAACATGCAAACATCTAAAGTCTAACTTTGACCCTAACCACCAAATATAAACTATATCACTGCAAACAATCTCTCTCTCTCTCACTCACTCACTCACTCACTCACTCACTCACACACACACACACACACACACACACACACACACACACACACACACACACACACATATACACACACATTTAAAATATGTATTTATGTCCACATAAATACAAGTATGCAAAGGACATAAACAGTAATAGTGCAGTAAAATGCAGGACAGGAGAAGGAGCTGGTGACATCATCTTCCCAGCAACACAAATGCAGATATACTGTATCGAACCACAATAAACAATCAACATTAAGAGTGTTCGTTTAGAACTATTACCATGACACTACTGTAGGTTTAGATCCATTACCATGACACACTGTTACCATGACACTACTGTAGGTTTAGATCCATTACCATGACACACTGTTACCATGACACTACTGTAGCGGTTACATTACCATGACACACTGTTACCATGACACTACTGTAGGTTTAGATCCATTACCATGACACACTGTTACCATGACACTACTGTAGCGGTTACATTACCATGACACACTGTTACCATGACACTACTGTAGCGGTTAGATGATAATAAGGACTGATAGTTCTTTGCTGTCAGTGCTGCAGCGTGGGCTCATAGTGTACTTGTGGGCCAGAAATGAGGGCAAGCCCCGGAAGCTCTGGCTAGCAGGCTAACTGCATGCTAACTGGGTTTGTGTGTGTGTTTGTTTGTAATGGCAGTGTGGCTGGAAGGCACGCTCATCTGTCAAGTGTGTGAATGGATCACTGCCATCAACACTGCGCTGCCTGGCACCATTTTCAAAGTCCAATCCATCTATCAACCATATGTGTTTGTGCCTACGGGGGAAAGGCTAAGCGTGTGGAAAGAGATAGCGTGTAGCCCACAGCGTGCGTTGCCTTTGTTTCCCCGCATTGTGTCAGAGCATCGGCTAAGCCAGCCAATCACACGCTCCCATTTCCATGTCAGCTCGGTTTGCATGTGTGTCATTTTGACAAGTGCGCCCATCATCATGTGCTAGTTTGACAGGATCTCTGAGCTTTAGTGCTGTGGTTCTCAACGTGGGTCTGGAGACCACCAGGGGTGGTTGAGAGGGTTCCAGGGGACCACCAGGGGTGGTTGAGAGGGTTCCAGGGGATCCCCAGCAAATTGATTATTAGAAGTTAAAATAATTATAGTACCGTATGTAGACGAATGACTGTTTTGATCCTAGTTTCTCTTGTTATCTCTCTACCAGTACCTACACTACACTACAATACAGTCATCGGATTCTGACAAAATCATATCTAACACTTTAGTGTATCCCACGTGTCCCTGCGTGCACTGTGCACCGCGGGCATGCACATACACACATGCGCATACACACACATGCACATGTGTTGTACATATGCACATACACACATGCACATCATACACACATGCACATACACACATGTGTTGTACATATGCACATACACACATGCACATACACACAGGCACATGCACACACACACATGCACATGCACATACACATACACACAGGCACATGCACACACACACATGCACATGTGTTGTACATATGCACATACACACATGCACACGTGTTGTACATATGCACATACACACATGCACATACACACATGCACGTCGTGCACACATGCACATACACACATGCACATGTGTTGTATGCAGTTTAGGGCTGAAATTAAGTAAACACTTAGAAGGATCAATGAGTAATTGACAAGAGAGCCAGCGACTTAATGGAGCCAAGTGATCAATCACAGGGATTAGCTAAAGGAAAACATGCGTGATGCTCACTTCCCTAGCCATCTCCGCTAATCCATCCATCGCCCAATCCATCTCCCTCACTCTCATTTAAATAAATAGCACCAAAGCAGCTGCATGCACACAAACCACCAGAGGGAGCATGCATACAAAACACCCATGTGACCTACAGTATGTGTGCACATTAGGGCTGCACAATTCATCAACATTTAATGGAAATGGCAATACGGCCTCCTGCTGTGTTAAAGTGTTAAAATCCCATTTTACATGAAATATGATTGTGCTGCAGAGATGTGCTGGCCTACACATCATATTCTACTGACTTAAGAAAACATCTTTGTTTGGTACCCCCGCAAAAAATCCCACCATAATCATTTCAATGAATTTTTCAATTAAAATGAGAATAATGATGTAAAAATGATCATTCCCTCTGATATCGCAAATCTTATTGCAATTACAGTAGTGCACATGTTGGGTATTGAACATAGACATAAATAATATGGACGTATCTATCCCATTAAATTTCATTTTCCTGGCAGAGTTTAAACGTTGGCCGTCACCATCTTGATTTTCCGCCTGCTATTGGTCGGCAAGCTGCGTGATCACTGGACAGGCGATCTGTCAATCACCCCCTTTTCTATCATCTATTTGACTCCAAACGGGCGACTTATATAAACATGTACGCCCCTACAGTTGTTATGAAAAGGTGAAATTAGCTATATAGACCAAAACTTGGGCTTTGGCAAACTTGAGTGATGAACAGCTCAGTATAAATAGCGTGCTGCATTCTCTCTCTCTCTCTCTCTCTCTCTCTCTCTCTCTCTCTCTCTCTCTCTCTCTCTCTCTCTCTCTCTCTCTCTCTCTCTCTCTCTCTCTCTCTCTCTCTCTCTCACACACATATGTATGCTCACTCCCACTCTTTTTCTTATGATTTCTCTCTCTTATCACCATTTTCCTTCACACTCTGTCTCTATTTCAAGTTTAGCAGCCGGCCCATCTGACGCTCTCACTCTGCGAAGCCACTCAATAAGATACGGATCATGATGCCTACAAGGCACAATATACTGGAACTTAGGGATGCACCGATATGAAAATTTTGGCCGATGCCGATAACCGATATTAACATTGCTGTTATGGCCGATAACCGATATTTACCGATGTCGATATGATCTGTATAAAACCACATTTTTATGATCATCACATTTTGTACATACTGAAAAACACATGTTAACACTGAATTTGAAAAAGTTATGCATTTCTTTATTTGCAAAGCCTTTGGAAAAGCCCATAAATCATAGATTTACTGCATTATTTCATATCAATGTGAAGAATTTGGCTGATAATGATAACCGATATTAACATTGCAACATCTGACCGATACCGATATGACCGATATGTTAAAAAATCGGCCGATACTGGCCGATACCGATATGATTGCAGATATATCGTGCATCCCTACTGGAACTATTTCTATTTTTCATCTGAGGATGAACAGAGAGAGAGAGAGAGATGGATGGTGTTTTCAACAAAGCCACAGTGCTGCTGATACCAACAGAATGTGATGCTGCTGAGATATGAGAGGATCTGCAACAAAGCAGCAGTTGAAACAAGCAGAGAGAGTCCAGTGTGAGGAGAACTCCTGCATCAACAGCTATACAAGGCCTGTGGAAAGTGCATGATTGTAACCTTGAGGAGTTCTATTGTGATGCACATATTTTATGATGAAGGCAGTAATAAAAAATATGTCTGCTTTGATGATTTATGTGTGGACCAAATATGTTTGGTGTGAAAGAGCAGGAACAGTAGAAGGTTTTTCTTCTTTATCAAGAGGGGGAATAAAACTTCTTTATCAAGGGGGGGAAATAAAACGTGCCCCTTTGCCAGAAGACTTCTTTTTTGGCAAATGACAAAGAATCACGTTGCTTTTCTTTTAACAGCATTTTTATTAGCTACAAAAACTTTGAGACATTTGGTTGATAAAGCATCAAAGGAGTATTTGCTTTTCATTTTCTTTCTTTGATTCCAGCGTATTTGTGTAACTGGCACAAAGGCAAACTGGAAAACATTTGTTGTATTTATTATTTTAACTCAGCGAGCGACTGCTCTCTTAACAGAAGGTGATCAGCTAAGTTTGAGGCTTTTGAGAGTTTTCAGATTTGATGTGACAGCATCACATCTGTGCATTCTGCTGTAGGATTCATGTTTGCCTGAAGTTGACAGTTGGATTTATTCTGCTGTAGGATTCATGTTTGCCTGAAGTTGACAGTTGGATTTATTCTGCTGTAGGATTCATGTTTGCCTGAAGTTGACAGTTGGATTTATTCTGCTGTAGGATTCATGTTGGCCTGAAGTTGACAGTTGGATTTATTCTGCTGTAGGATTCATGTTTGCCTGAAGTTGACAGTTGGATTTATTCTGCTGTAGGATTCATGTTTGCCTGAAGTTGACAGTTGGATTTATTCTGCTGTAGGATTCATGTTTGCCTGAAGTTGACAGTTGGATTTATTCTGCTGTAGGATTCATGTTTGCCTGAAGTTGACAGTTGGATTTATTCTGCTGTAGGATTCATGTTGGCCTGAAGTTGACAGTTGGATTTATTCTGCTGTAGGATTCATGTTTGCCTGAAGTTGACAGTTGGATTTATTCTGCTGTAGGATTCATGTTGGCCTGAAGTTGACAGTTGGATTTATTCTGCTGTAGGATTCATGTTTGCCTGAAGTTGACAGTTGGATTTATTCTGCTGTAGGATTCATGTTTGCCTGAAGTTGACAGTTGGATTTATTCTGCTGTAGGATTCATGTTGGCCTGAAGTTGACAGTTGGATTTATTCTGCTGTAGGATTCATGTTTGCCTGAAGTTGACAGTTGGATTTATTCTGCTGTAGGATTCATGTTTGCCTGAAGTTGACAGTTGGATTTATTCTGCTGTAGGATTCATGTTTGCCTGAAGTTGACAGTTGGATTTATTCTGCTGTAGGATTCATGTTTGCCTGAAGTTGACAGTTGGATTTATTCTGCTGTAGGATTCATGTTGGCCTGAAGTTGACAGTTGGATTTATTCTGCTGTAGGATTCATGTTTGCCTGAAGTTGACAGTTGGATTTATTCTGCTGTAGGATTCATGTTGGCCTGAAGTTGACAGTTGGATTTATTCTGCTGTAGGATTCATGTTGGCCTGAAGTTGACAGTTGGATTTATTCTGCTGTAGGATTCATGTTGGCCTGAAGTTGACAGTTGGATTTATTCTGCTGTAGGATTCATGTTGGCCTGAAGTTGACAGTTGGATTTATTCTGCTGTAGGATTCATGTTGGCCTGAAGTTGACAGTTGGATTTATTCTGCTGTAGGATTCATGTTGGCCTGAAGTTGACAGTTGGATTTATTCTGCTGTAGGATTCATGTTGGCCTGAAGTTGACAGTTGGATTTATTCTGCTGTAGGATTCATGTTGGCCTGAAGTTGACAGTTGGATTTATTCTGCTGTAGGATTCATGTTGGCCTGAAGTTGACAGTTGGATTTATTCTGCTGTAGGATTCATGTTGGCCTGAAGTTGACAGTTGGATTTATTCTGCTGTAGGATTCATGTTGGCCTGAAGTTGACAGTTGGATTTATTCTGCTGTAGGATTCATGTTGGCCTGAAGTTGACAGTTGGATTTATTCTGCTGTAGGATTCATGTTGGCCTGAAGTTGACAGTTGGATTTATTCTGCTGTAGGATTCATGTTGGCCTGAAGTTGACAGTTGGATTTATTCTGCTGTAGGATTCATGTTGGCCTGAAGTTGACAGTTGGATTTATTCTGCTGTAGGATTCATGTTTGCCTGAAGTTGACAGTTGGATTTATTCTGCTGTAGGATTCATGTTGGCCTGAAGTTGACAGTTGGATTTATTCTGCTGTAGGATTCATGTTGGCCTGAAGTTGACAGTTGGATTTATTCTGCTGTAGGATTCATGTTGGCCTGAAGTTGACAGTTGGATTTATTCTGCTGTAGGATTCATGTTGGCCTGAAGTTGACAGTTGGATTTATTCTGCTGTAGGATTCATGTTGGCCTGAAGTTGACAGTTGGATTTATTCTGCTGTAGGATTCATGTTGGCCTGAAGTTGACAGTTGGATTTATTCTGCTGTAGGATTCATGTTGGCCTGAAGTTGACAGTTGGATTTATTCTGCTGTAGGATTCATGTTGGCCTGAAGTTGACAGTTGGATTTATTGGAGATGAAGTGACGGGGGGGCGGGCTGGTATGTGATGATGGCTCGATGGTAAGAGATGCTTTAAAGAGAGGAAGTGTCATCTGTCAAATCTCTTCTCCCTTTTTACAACCGTTCACTATTCTTCACTTTTGATGCACTTTGTAACCTTGCTTTAACCCATTGATACCTGATGCAAAGCGGAAACTTTTTCGGGTGGCCATATTTTCAAAGCGGAAATATTTTCGGGTCACGCGGTTCGCGGTCTTAAAGGGATACACACACAAATGAGGGATATACATGCAAATGCTGCATCAGGTATGAACAGATTAAGTACTATATAAATAAAGACTGTTGTTATTATTTAGCATCACTGGTTGGATCCCCGCAGCACCAATGTGTCCATGAGGCCTCTGGCTGCCACTGCACCCTTGAGCATTCTGCTGAAACAGATTCATACAGTAAGTATGAATCGAAAAGGAATTTCACTTATTCGATGCAAAGTCCTTGACGCTGTGTGATATGTGTCTATGTGTGTGTTAGGGCTGTCACTTTTCATTCGAAATTCGAATGCAACTTCGAATGTGGGGGAGGGGTTCGTGTTCGATATGTAAATTGACTGTTCGAATTTCTTTTTTTTTTAATTATTATTATTATTATTTTTTTTTATTTTTTTTATTTTTTTTATTTTTTTTTATGAACCAAAATTAACCAACTGCTGCTTGCTGGTAATGTTAATCCCATGTCAGAAAAAGTCTCCAGATTTGTCGCGTTAGTCTCTTCTGAGAAAGATTGTCTCCAGGGTCTGAAAAGTTGTCTCGAGTTGGATGCAGCCAAGTTTGTGAGGCAGTGTTGTGACTGTGAGCGTCCAAGCTAACACGTCGGGCTGATGCCCGGTGGCCTGGACTGAAAAAAAAAAAAAAAAAAAAAACATTTTTTATTTTATTTTATTTTTAACACGTTCATTTTTTTTTTTTGACGGTGGGACGTTGATCTAACCCTTTTACGTCTCCTATACCAGAATTGGAGGTATTGAATGTGTATAATCTATTTTACCGACCCACTGAGTGGCGACATGTCTCTCCACAGTAGAAAGAGGCGAGCCAAAACTGGAGGGAAAAGCGCGAGGAAGCCGTTCTCATACTGTAAAATAGATGGCGAAAACGCTTTCACTTTCGCGCTGACGCACAGCGGTGGCTACGGGGGGGGGTTCCAAGAATAGACTGGATGCACACTTTGAAACACGCACCATAAATAAGCCCAGAATCGCAAGAGCTTCATCAGAGCTCTCAACCGGACCGCCAAGAAACGAGCGAAACCCATCCAGCGAGCCCCATCCAGACTGCCAGGCAGCAGCCAGGCACTGCAGCAGCAACTCGTTTGTCACAGACCCGCTGCAGAGCCAAGGAGGGCGGAGGAGAACGCCCACGGAGGGAGGAGTTGGAAGCAGAGGGGTGTTTCCTGCTGTTATGGAGGAAATTACTGTTCAAAACTATTGTTTAGATGTCTGACGTCTTACTGATGCCAAAAATGAATGGTTAAAGTGACTGTTCTATCGAATTTCACAAAAAGCCGTTTATCTCTGAATAATTTTTCAGACGCTGAAACCATGCTGTATTCAACTGCTAATGCTTACATAACTACTAACTCTACAAACTAACTCTTTTAGACAGAGAAAGCACACATTCTATTAGTTCTTTTGAGATATTGTGTGTTCACAAAATCTTAGCAGAAAAGAATCCTCGGGTCTTGAAAGATGAGCCAGAATCCTCAAAAAAACCCTCTGGCAGAACCTACCTACAGTAAAAAAAAAACGGCTGGCAGTGAATGTGTTAATTAACCAAAAAACTTCGAATATATTCGAACGAATTTCGGGCAATTAAAGTTCGTTCGAACTTTATTTTGGGAAAAAGTGACAGCCCTAGTGTGTGTAATGTGTCTATCTGTGTGTAATATGTATATCTGTGTGTAATATGTGTCTATCTGTGTGTGATATGTGTCTATCTGTGTGTAATATGTGTCTATCTGTGTGTGATATGTGTCTATCTGTGTGTAATATGTGTCTATCTGTGTGTGATATGTGTCTATCTGTGTGTACTATGTGTGTCTATCTGTGTGTAATATGTGTCTATCTGTGTGTGATATGTGTCTATCTGTGTGTAATATGTGTCTATCTGTGTGTGATATGTGTCTATCTGTGTGTAATATGTGTCTATCTGTGTGTAATATGTGTCTATCTGTGTGTAATATGTGTCTATCTGTGTGTGATATGTGTCTATCTGTGTGTGATATGTGTCTATCTGTGTGTGATATGTGTCTATCTGTGTGTGATATGTGTCTATCTGTGTGTAATATGTGTGTCTATCTGTGTGTAATATGTGTGTCTATCTGTGTGTGATATGTGTCTATCTGTGTGTGATATGTGTCTATCTGTGTGTAATATGTGTCTATCTGTGTGTAATATGTGTGTCTATCTGTGTGTAATATGTGTGTCTATCTGTGTGTAATATGTGTGTCTATCTGTGTGTAATATGTGTCTATCTGTGTGTGATATGTGTCTATCTGTGTGTAATATGTGTGTCTATCTGTGTGTAATATGTGTGTCTATCTGTGTGTAATATGTGTCTATCTGTGTGTAATATGTGTCTATCTGTGTGTGATATGTGTCTATCTGTGTGTAATATGTGTGTCTATCTGTGTGTAATATGTGTGTCTATCTGTGTGTGATATGTGTCTATCTGTGTGTGATATGTGTCTATCTGTGTGTAATATGTGTCTATCTGTGTGTAATATGTGTGTCTATCTGTGTGTAATATGTGTCTATCTGTGTGTGATATGTGTCTATCTGTGTGTAATGTGTCTATCTGTGTGTAATATGTGTCTATCTGTGTGTAATATGTGTCTATCTGTGTGTAATATGTGTCTATCTGTGTGTAATATGTGTCTATCTGTGTGTAATATGTGTCTGTGTGTAATATGTGTCTATCTGTGTGTAATATGTGTCTATCTGTGTGTAATATGTGTGTCTATCTGTGTGTGATATGTGTCTATCTGTGTGTAATATGTGTCTATCTGTGTGTAATATGTGTCTATCTGTGTGTAATATGTGTCTATCTGTGTGTAATATGTGTCTATCTGTGTGTAATATGTGTCTATCTGTGTGTGATATGTGTCTATCTGTGTGTAATATGTGTCTATCTGTGTGTAATATGTGTCTATCTGTGTGTAATATGTGTCTATCTGTGTGTAATATGTGTCTATCTGTGTGTAATATGTGTCTATCTGTGTGTGATATGTGTCTATCTGTGTGTAATATGTGTCTATCTGTGTGTAATATGTGTCTATCTGTGTGTAATATGTGTCTATCTGTGTGTAATATGTGTCTATCTGTGTGTAATATGTGTCTATCTGTGTGTAATATGTGTCTATCTGTGTGTAATATGTGTCTATCTGTGTGTGATATGTGTCTATCTGTGTGTAATATGTGTCTATCTGTGTGTAATATGTGTCTATCTGTGTGTAATGGAGATTTAAATGCTTTCAACTATAGGAAAGGATGGTCGGGGTGGAGAACGAGGGAGTGCACTGCTTCCCTCCCACCGCCCCATTCATCAAACTCTCCTCCTATAGCTCCTCTCCTCCCGCCCACATCTCCAGTATTGAGGCCATATCTCTCAGAGGCCAGTTATTTACCACGCCTCCTCCCGGACACAGATGCCCGCCATCTTTCACTGATATTTACTCAGCCAGAGTGACAGAGAGCCCAAGAAGGCGGAGAGAGAGAGACAGAGATAGAGAGAGGGAGAGAAAGGGCAGATAATGACAGCAACGAACATACCCACCGATTCAGAGCTGTATCTCTGTTAGGTAGCTTCACCTGCCATCTTTGATTATACAAACATTTGGCTCCATATTTAACTATGACTAATAATAGCCACATTGGTCATGTACGATGATTAACACAAGTCACTGTGTAACCAGTGACTTGTGATGAGCTGATCTTGCTGTATATTCTGCAGGAGGCTGAGCAGGATTTTGCTGGTCGTGGTTCAAAGTGACCCCTCCCCCCCTACAGTAGCTCAACAACATGCAAATCGCACACCCCCAAACGTGGGTACCAGAATGATACAAATAAATCAATAATAATGAATCAAAAATTATAATAATTTAAAAAAACAACAGCAAGGCGAAACGGCGAGCAGACAAGGCTTGCTCCAAAGCCAGAGTGAAGACGGAAAGGATGGGGATAAAGAGCAATGAGGCATTCACCCTTTTTTGGGGGGGGGGGGGGGGGGACAGATAGTTGCCGGTTAGCTTAGCTACTGTAGCTAGCCAGCTATATCAGCTTTTCTACTACAATGAAGCTACACTAACAATGGTAACTACAGTAGCTGCCAACTCATGAAACACACTAGCTCTGATCAGAACCAGTGGGCTAGCTCGGGGTATTACAGAGGAAGCTGCAGAAGTGATCCTGAAAGCTGCAGTTCCATGAATGGCCACTTGAGGCAGGACCCTGAAGTGACGTCATTCCTGTTCACCCCCATGTTAAAATGCACCACTTTGTAACAGTGATTAAGCATGTTTACAGAATGGACCAAAACACGGTTTTGACCTCTAGCTAATTTCACCTTACATGACAACTGTACAGTTATAACTCACCCCGCCTATAGCTATAGCTATAGCCTCCATTCCAAAGAGAACAGAGCAAATGTTCACCTGCAGCCTGTTCATCAACATGTCAGAGCCCGCAGGCAGTCCCGGGGGTCTACATCACTGGGGAGAATAGCATACCACACACACACACACACACACACACACACACACACACACACACACACACACACACACACACACACACACACACACACACACACACACACACACACACACACACACACAGCTCATGCATAGCATATTATGCAGCCTTTGTCCTGGGTTACTTTGATGTGTGCAGCGTTATTGTCTTCGGAATCATGTGACACAAGAAACAAATAACAGAGCAGATTATTATTAAAACACAACAATGCAAACCAGTGAACAATGAAATAAGCCACACGCCTGTGTGTGTGTGTGTGTGTGTGTGTGTGTGTGTGTGTGTGTGTGTGTGTGTGTGTGTGTGTGTGTGTGTGTGTGTGTGGATGGATGGCTGCTTTATGTATGGTTTTCAAGAGTCTTGCTTCAAACAGTGGGTGGATTCATGGGGGGGCGGACACCTAAAGCCTGTACAAAGAACACACAGTGCCATATGGAAAGATTGGATTCTCATCACACTGGACAAATATCATTTTTGACAGGGAGGACAGAATAATATATCAGGGCCATTGAAACGCTAGCTTCTCTTTGATGTTCTGGTCTTTTGACTTCACTCTGTGTTTGATAGGTTGATATGCAGACAGGAGGAAGGAGGGAGAAGAGATGGAAGGAAAAATAAGAGAAAATAGTTTTTTATTCACCTCCTATCTGGCATCTCTTTTGTCAGAGCAGATCAGCCTACATAGCAGATATGCAGCAGTAGCTGTTAGCAACATTCTGCATGAACACTGCATTGATTTTCCTCTTTGGGCTTTTTTACAAGCAGGTCAAAATGTGGGACTACTGCATCTGTGCAAAGAGTAACAGGCGATGTACACCAGATACGTTATGGCTGCGTTGCGGATCCGGCAAAACTGCTGGATGGACTCTCGCCCATGTTAATTGATGGGAGATACATGTTAATTGATGGGCGATACATGTTAATTGATGAGCGATACATGTTAATTGATGAGCGATACATGTTAATTGATGGGAGATACATGTTAATTGATGAGCGATACATGTTAATTGATGGGCGATACATGTTAATTGATGGGCGATACATGTTAATTGATGGGCGATACATGTTAATTGATGGGCGATACATGTTAATTGATGAGCGATACATGTTAATTGATGGGAGATACATGTTAATTGATGAGCGATACATGTTAATTGATGGGTGATACATGTTAATTGATGGGTGATACATGTTAATTGATGAGCGATACATGTTAATTGATGGGCGATACATGTTAATTGATGGGCGATACATGTTAATTGATGGGCGATACATGTTAATTGATGAGCAATACATGTTAATTGATGGGAGATACATCTTTACTTTTACTTTATTGTCATTTAGCAGACGCTTTTATCCAAAGCGACGTACAACAGATTAAAATACATCACACAATTAAACATAGCAGAATAATGGAAATAGATTAAAACAGACAATATGTGATCATGATAAAAATATGCATAGATAAAAATGATCAAGAGTGCAGATTATTACAGTGTATGAACAGCAGAGGGAGAGATAGGAAAATGGATGGTGAATAGATGAGTTTTTAGTTTTCTTTTAAATATGGGCAAGGATGTGGCCATTCTAGCTGCAGGGGGGAGCTCATTCCACCATGTCGGGGCGAGAACTGAAAAAAGTCTTGTTCGTGCGCCACCTGTAGGGCCGCGCAGGGAGGGAGGGGCGAGACGTCCTGCACTAGTGGAGGGGCGGAGGGAGCGGTAGGAGGTTTGGAAACTGACCAGTGGCTGTAAATATGGAGGGGCTGTTTGATAGACTGCTTTGTAGGCTAAAACCAGGGTCTTGAATTTAATGCGAGCCAGGATGGGAAGCCAGTGTAGCTGACGGAAGAGGGGGGTGACATGGGAAAATTTGTTTTGATTGAAAATCAGACGGGCTGCAGCATTTTGAATGAGTTGAAGTGGTTGGATAGTGGAGGCAGGGAGACCGGCAAGCAGAACGTTACAGTAGTCAAGGCGGGGAATGACAAGGGATTGAACCAGGAGTTGTGATGCTTCTATGGTGAGAAATGGACGGATTTTTCTGATGTTATAGAGGGCAAAGCGGCAGGAACGTGCGGTGGCAGCAATGAAAGGGGAGAAGGATAATTGATTGTCAAGTATGACTCCGAGGTTCTTGGCTGTTATGGAGGGAGATACTATGGAGTTATTGATGGTGATAGAGAGGTCGGTCAGAGGGGAGTCTTTGGCAGGGAGAAAGAGAAGTTCTGTTTTTTCTAGGTTCAGTTTGAGGTGGTGAGCAACCATCCAGGCCCCAATGTCTTTCAGACAGGCAGAGATGCGTGCTTCAATTAGGGTGTCAGAGGGGGGAAAGGAAAGGTAAAGTTGGGTGTCGTCGGCATAAGAGTGATAAGAGAAACCATGGGATGAGATTATGTGACCAAGTGATTTCATGTATAGAAGGAAAAGGAAAGGACCTAAAACAGAGCCCTGGGGGACACCAGTGGAAAGAGTGCAGGGGTTAGAAAGGGACCCTCTCCAGGACACCTGGAAAGTGCGCTCAGAAAGATAAGAAGAGAACCAGGAAAGTGCAGTGCCGGTAATACCCAAGTCGGAGAGAGTGGAAAGCAGAATATGATGGTTGATGGTGTCGAAAGCAGCGGATAGGTCAAGGAGTATAAGAACAGAGGAAAGGGATGAAGCTTTTGCAGAGTGGAGGGCGTTGGTGACCAAGAGGAGAGCAGTTTCGGTGGAGTGAGCAGGTTTGAAGCCGGATTGTAGGGGATCAGAAAGGTTGTTGTTGGAGAGATGGATAGATAGTTGATCGGAGACTGCGCGTTCAAGTGTTTTGGAAATGAAGGATAGAAGAGAGACGGGACGGTAGTTATGGATGGTGTTGGGGTCAAGGGATGGTTTTTTGAGAAGGGGTCGGACCCTAGCAGTTTTCAGGGCCGACGGAAAAGTACCAGAGGACAGAGAGGAGTTGATGAGAGTGGTGAGGAAGGGCAATATGTCAGGAGAGATAGACTGTAGAAGAGAGGAGGGGATGGGGTCTAGGGGGCAGGAGGTGGCACGGTGGGAATTGATCAGTTGTAGTACTTTTACAGAGGTGAGGGGAGAGAAGGAATGGAAACTGAGAGGGGAGGATGGAGTATTCGAAGTTGAGACAGGAGACGTGTTGTGGGGGACAGGAGGGGGGAAGGACGAGCTGATGTCTGCAATTTTCTTAGTGAAAAAGGTTAGAAAGTCATCTGCGGTGAGGGAGGAGGGGGGGGGGAGGGGAGGGGGGATTGAGGAGGGAGGAGAAAGTGGAGAAAAGTTTCCTGGGGTTGGAGGCAGAGGACTGAATTGTTGAAATGAAGAAAGAGGTTTTTGCTTTGGAGACTGCAGAGGTGAAGTTTGAAAGAGTGAGGTGGTAGGCTGAGAGATGAATGGGGTTGAGGGTTTTCTTCCAGGTTCTTTCGGCTGATCTAAGTTGGGTGCGGTGAGTGCGGAGAGGATCGGATAACCAGGGAGCAGGGGGAGTGGAACGGGCGGGTTTTGTAGTGAGAGGACAGAGTGAATCAAGAGCTGAGGAGAGGGAGGATAAGAGAGTGTTGGATGCCTCCTCAGTGGTGAGGTGAGAGAATTGTTCGGCAGAGGGGAGGAGGGAGATGGCAGCAGAGGAGAGAGACGTGGGTGACAGGGATCTAAGGTTGCGACGGATTGTGACCAAGTGAGTGGGAGGTGGATGGGAGGGCGGGAGGGAGATTGGAAGAAAGAAGGTTATGAAGAAGTGGTCGGAAACAGGGAGGGGGGTAACAGTGAGGTTGGAGGAACGGCATGAACGAGTGAAAATAAGATCTAGTAGATTACCGGCTTTGTGGGTGGGAGGAGAGGCAGAGAGGGAGAGGTCAAAAGAAGCAAGGAAGTTGAGAAAGGAGGGAGAATGGAGAGTGGGGGCCTGGAGGTTGAAGTCCCCTAAAAGAAGGAGAGGTGTGCCGTCTTCAGGGTAGAGGGAGAGAAGTGTGTCCAGTTCGTCCATGAATTGACCTAAAAGTCCAGGGGGGCGGTAGATTGTGATGATGACTAGTTTGATGGGACAGGTAGTGGTGACAGAATGGAATTCAAAAGAGGAAATGGAAAGATGGGAGTGCTGTGTAATAGTGTAGGACCAGTCAGGGGAGATGAGGAGACCCGTGCCACCCCCTCGGCGGCCGGGTCTTGGTGTATGGGAAAAGGAGAAGGCGGATGAGAGAGCTGCAGGAGTGGCTGTGTTTTCGGGAATGATCCATGTTTCAGTCAGGGCGAGAAAAGTGAGAGAATGAGAGAGGGCATGGGCTGAGATGGTATCTGTTTTATTTACAGCCGACTGGCAGTTCCAAAGTCCTCCTATAATATTGAAAGGTGTATGGGGGTCGGGGGGGAGTGGGGGGGGGACAAGGGGAATTGGTAAGAGGTTGTTATTATTTATAGCCTTATGCAAAAATTTGCTCTGTGAGGGTAAAATGGGAGGGCGGCGAGGACGAGAAATAGGTGGAATTGAAAACACTAACAGATTGGAGTTGTCACTAATGGGGAGCAGGGGGGATGGGTAGATGGGGATGTTAGAGAGGTGAATGGTGTCTCTGTAGTGGACTGGAGTAAAGAGAGAAGGGGAGAGAGAATCAGAAGGGGTAATGAGTCCATGCGGCCATGAGGGGGCACTAGTCCGGTTTTGTGGAGGGAATGGAGAGTGGAGAGACTGACCGGAATTGACCGGTGAGCAGGGGGGCGGGGCTGACAGTCACGTGCGGGGCAGTGTGGAGGAATGGACGGCGGCGGCACGGTGGAGGTTAGCCGCCAGCATTGTTGTTCCGAGTGAGTTCAGGTGAAGGCCGTCTGGAGCAAAAAAGGAGGGGCGCTCCCAGAACAAAGTGAAATTATGGACGTAGGTGAAGTGATGGGACGCGCAGGCAGACATGAGCCATGTGTGGAGAGCCAGCAGCCTGCTGAATCTCATGTCGCCTCGACGAAAAGTGGGAAGAGGGCCAGAAAGAAAAACGGATTTGCCAGACTTGACTAGGATGTCAAACAGGACGAGGAAGTTTTGTTTTGTTATTTCGGATTGTTGTCTGTTAACATCATTTGTGCCAACGTGGAGGACTATATTTTTTATTGAAGGGGGGAGTGAGGCCAGGACGGACGGAAGTTCATCAATGATGTCGTTAGTTGTTGCGCCGGGATAACAATACTTGGTGGCGTTTACAAACTGAATGTTTTTTATTATGGAGTCTCCTATTACCAAGACGGTCGGGGGGAAGAGGGGAGGCAAGGAGGTCGGAGACGAATGAGGACTAGTGGGGAGGGTAGCGAGTTTATGTACCTGAGGGGGGCTGGGGGGAGGGGGCGCGGTGGAAGAGCCACGGCCGCGCTGGGGTATGAGATGCGAGAGGGGGGATTCGGATGGGAAGTCGAACTCGAGGGTGCGCGAAGGCTTGTTTATGGAGCGCAAAGGGACCGGGGAGAGGAGTGGCGGCGGGGATCTGACGGTGGGGCAGGCGGTGAAAATGAAGTGACCAGGGCGTATGAGAGAAGTGCGTGATTGGGATGAAGGGGCAGTGGGGAGATTGGGAGATGGTGGCTGGGGCAGCGAGTCCTCGTCCTTTAGGGACGAAAACCTGTTCTGGGTGGACAACTGAAGATTCCCAGGGGGGGAGGGGCGAGGGAAAAGTTTTCCGCCATGTTTGCTGTGGCTAGCTAGGGTCCACGGCATATTCTGACCAGGTGTGGAGATTGCCAGAGCCCTGGGATTTTCGCCTCGCCACTCGGATTGGACAGGCCGAGTGGTGGGAGGGGGTGGGTCGAGGACCGTGAGAGCTAGAGCAGCTGAGATGTTGTTGGTACCGGCAGGACCCATTTGGATCACCGAGTCTGAGTCCAGTTCGGCGAGAGGCAGAGAAGAGGGGGGGGCTATGCTTTTGACCAAGGAATCCATGATGTCTTCCTCATCTCTGAGCTGGTGGAGGACAGATATGCGTTGTTGCAGGAGGGAGATCTTGACATCTTTACGTTGGCAGTCCGAGCAACAGGGAGGAGGGGTAAGTGAAGGCATTGTGTGTTTGTATGTGATATTTTAGGTGTGTGTGTGTGTATGTGTGTGTGTGTGTGTGTGTGTGTGTGTGTGTGTGTGTGCGTGTGTGTGTGCGTGCGTGTTTTGGCTGGGAGATCCGAGTTGGGATTGTAAACCTGGAGGGAGAGAGAAAAACAGCAGTGGCCAGTACGGGTGTTTTGGTTGCAGTGGTTAGCAGAGGAGGTGGTATTCGCAGCATAGGGCTAATGCTAGCTGGTTGACAGAACAGGATGGATCACTTACCGGCAGAGGCCCGAAAGACCGGGCCTGCTGCGTTGATATGGCTTCGGCAAGTGATCGAGTAGGCGTCCGGTGGAGGTATTGAGGTAGCTGTGGAGAGATACAAACAGCAGTGGCCAGTACACGTGTCGTGTTTGCAGCAGGAATCAGTAGCTCTGTTGTTATTGGCATTAGCAGCAGAGGCTAATGCTAGATGGATGACAGGGAAGGATCAATCACTTACCGGCAGAGGCCCGGTTATACGGGCCTACTGCGATGATGAAGTATTGGCAAGTGATCGATGAGCAATCAGGGCAGTATTCTTCCCAGGCCTGGCCTGGTAGATGGGCTGGTGCTCAGTGCTGAGGCCTGGGCCTGGCCTGGTAGATGGGCTGGTGCTCAGTGCTGAGGCCTGGGCCTGGCCTGGTAGATTGGCTGGTGCTCAGTGCAGAGGCCTGGGCCTGGCCTGGTAGATGGGCTGGTGCACAGTGCTGAGGCCTGGGCTTGGCCTGGTAGATGGGCTGGTGCACAGTGCTGAGGCCTGGGCTTGGCCTGGTAGATGGGCTGGTGCTCAGTGCTGAGACCTGGGCCTGGCCTGGTAGATGGGCTGGTGCTCAGTGCAGAGGCCTGGGCCTGGCCTGGTAGATGGGCTGGTGCTCAGTGCTGAGGCCTGGGCTTGGCCTGGTAGATGGGCTGGTCCTCAGTGCTGAGGCCTGGGCTGGTAGCTAGGCTGCTACTGCAGTGAATCCAGTAGGTCAGCACAAACAATTCTCATCAGATGAAGTCCAAAAGTGCAAAAGTTGTTGCTCAAAGCTGAGGCCTTGGCTAGGCTTGGTAGATGGGCTGCATGCTCAGTGCTGAGATCTAGATGTGGCCTGGTAGCTAAGCTGGTAGCTAAGCTGCAGTGAGTTCAAAGAGTGAGTACAGCAATTCTCACCAGATGCTGTCCAAAAGTGCAGAGGAAAGGGGTATAGGTTCCAAAAACTACTCGGTAGTCAATGCACAAACTCTAAAAACAATAAAACTTATTCCCAAGAGGCTAAAATCCCTGATTAAAACCAAGTTTCAAAGACAAACACTCATCAGAGACACAGGACAAAACAGAGCTGCCGCCATCCATGTTAATTGATGAGCGATACATGTTAATTGATGAGGGATACATGTTAATTGATGAGTGATACATGTTAATTGATGGGCGATACATGTTAATTGATGAGCGATACATGTTAATTGATGGGCGATACATGTTAATTGATGAGCGATACATGTTAATTGATGGGCGATACATGTTAATTGATGGGCGATACATGTTAATTGATGGGCGATACATGTTAATTGATGGGCGATACATGTTAATTGATGAGCGATACATGTTAATTGATGGGAGATACATGTTAATTGATGAGCGATATATGTTAATTGATGGGTGATACATGTTAATTGATGGGTGATACATGTTAATTGATGAGCGATACATGTTAATTGATGGGCGATGCATGTTAATTGATGGGCGATACATGTTAATTGATGGGCGATACATGTTAATTGATGAGCAATACATGTTAATTGATGGGAGATACATGTTAATTGATGAGCGATACATGTTAATTGATGAGGGATACATGTTAATTGATGAGTGATACATGTTAATTGATGGGCGATACATGTTAATTGATGAGCGATACATGTTAATTGATGGGCGATAC
>NC_139627.1:7967837-8090337 GCF_964638095.1 Poromitra crassiceps
CCTTCTCATTAGAAGCTACAGACATGATGGCTGCTACCAAGCCTCCATTCAGATGTTACCTGCCTTCTCATTAGAAGCTACAGACATGATGGCTGCTACCAAGCCTCCATTCAGACGTTACCTGCCTTCTCATTAGAAGCTACAGACATGATAGCTGCTACCAAGCCTCCATTCAGATGTTACGTGCCTTCTCATGAGAAGCTACAGACATGATGGCTGCTACCAAGCCTCCATTCAGACGTTACCTGCCTTCTCATTAGAAGCTACAGACATGATGGCTGCTACCAAGCCTCCATTCAGACGTTACGTGCCTTCTCATTAGAAGCTACAGACATGATGGCTGCTACCAAGCCTCCATTCAGATGTTACGTGCCTTCTCATGAGAAGCTACAGACATGATGGCTGCTACCAAGCCTCCATTCAGACGTTACCTGCCTTCTCATTAGAAGCTACAGACATGATGGCTGCTACCAAGCCTCCATTCAGACGTTACCTGCCTTCTCATTAGAAGCTACAGACATGATGGCTGCTACCAAGCCTCCATTCAGACGTTACCTGCCTTCTCATTAGAAGCTACAGACATGATGGCTGCTACCAAGCCTCCATTCAGACGTTACCTGCCTTCTCATTAGAAGCTACAGACATGATGGCTGCTACCAAGCCTCCATTCAGACGTTACCTGCCTTCTCATTAGAAGCTACAGACATGATGGCTGCTACCAAGCCTCCATTCAGACGTTACCTGCCTTCTCATTAGAAGCTACAGACATGATGGCTGCTACCAAGCCTCCATTCAGACGTTACGTGCCTTCTCATTAGAAGCTACAGACATGATGGCTGCTACCAAGCCTCCATTCAGACATTACCTGCCTTCTCATTAGAAGCTACAGACATGATGGCTGCTACCAAGCCTCCATTCAGACGTTACCTGCCTTCTCATTAGAAGCTACAGACATGATGGCTGCTACCAAGCCTCCATTCAGATGTTACGTGCCTTCTCATGAGAAGCTACAGACATGATGGCTGCTACCAAGCCTCCATTCAGACGTTACGTGCCTTCTCATGAGAAGCTACAGACATGATGGCTGCTACCAAGCCTCCATTCAGATGTTACCTGCCTTCTCATTAGAAGCTACAGACATGATGGCTGCTACCAAGCCTCCATTCAGATGTTACCTGCCTTCTCATGAGAAGCTACAGACATGATGGCTGCTACCAAGCCTCCATTCAGATGTTACCTGCCTTCTCATTAGAAGCTACAGACATGATGGCTGCTACCAAGCCTCCATTCAGATGTTACCTGCCTTCTCATGAGAAGCTACAGACATGATGGCTGCTACCAAGCCTCCATTCAGACGTTACCTGCCTTCTCATTAGAAGCTACAGACATGATGGCTGCTACCAAGCCTCCATTCAGATGTTACGTGCCTTCTCATGAGAAGCTACAGACATGATGGCTGCTACCAAGCCTCCATTCAGATGTTACCTGCCTTCTCATTAGAAGCTACAGACATGATGGCTGCTACCAAGCCTCCATTCAGATGTTACCTGCCTTCTCATTAGAAGCTACAGACATGATGGCTGCTACCAAGCCTCCATTCAGATGTTACCTGCCTTCTCATTAGAAGCTACAGACATGATGGCTGCTACCAAGCCTCCATTCAGATGTTACCTGCCTTCTCATTAGAAGCTACAGACATGATGGCTGCTACCAAGCCTCCATTCAGATGTTACCTGCCTTCTCATGAGAAGCTACATACATGATGGCTGCTACCAAGCCTCCATTCAGATGTTACCTGCCTTCTCATTAGAAGCTACAGACATGATGGCTGCTACCAAGCCTCCATTCAGATGTTACCTGCCTTCTCATGAGAAGCTACAGACATGATGGCTGCTACCAAGCCTCCATTCAGATGTTACGTGCCTTCTCATGAGAAGCTACAGACATGATGGCTGCTACCAAGCCTCCATTCAGATGTTACCTGCCTTCTCATGAGAAGCTACAGACATGATGGCTGCTACCAAGCCTCCATTCAGATGTTACCTGCCTTCTCATGAGAAGCTACAGACATGATGGCTGCTACCAAGCCTCCATTCAGATGTTACCTGCCTTCTCATTAGAAGCTACAGACATGATGGCTGCTACCAAGCCTCCATTCAGATGTTACCTGCCTTCTCATTAGAAGCTACAGACATGATGGCTGCTACCAAGCCTCCATTCAGATGTTACCTGCCTTCTCATTAGAAGCTACAGACATGATGGCTGCTACCAAGCCTCCATTCAGATGTTACCTGCCTTCTCATGAGAAGCTACAGACATGATGGCTGCTACCAAGCCTCCATTCAGATGTTACCTGCCTTCTCATTAGAAGCTACAGACATGATGGCTGCTACCAAGCCTCCATTCAGATGTTACGTGCCTTCTCATGAGAAGCTACAGACATGATGGCTGCTACCAAGCCTCCATTCAGATGTTACCTGCCTTCTCTTGTGAAGCTACAGACATGATGGCTGCTACCAAGCCTCCATTCAGATGTTACCTGCCTTCTCATTAGAAGCTACAGACATGATGGCTGCTACCAAGCCTCCATTCAGATGTTACCTGCCTTCTCATTAGAAGCTACAGACATGATGGCTGCTACCAAGCCTCCATTCAGATGTTACCTGCCTTCTCATTAGAAGCTACAGACATGATGGCTGCTACCAAGCCTCCATTCAGATGTTACGTGCCTTCTCATTAGAAGCTACAGACATGATGGCTGCTACCAAGCCTCCATTCAGATGTTACCTGCCTTCTCATTAGAAGCTACAGACATGATGGCTGCTACCAAGCCTCCATTCAGATGTTACCTGCCTTCTCATGAGAAGCTACATACATGATGGCTGCTACCAAGCCTCCATTCAGACGTTACCTGCCTTCTCATTAGAAGCTACAGACATGATGGCTGCTACCAAGCCTCCATTCAGATGTTACCTGCCTTCTCATTAGAAGCTACAGACATGATGGCTGCTACCAAGCCTCCATTCAGATGTTACCTGCCTTCTCATTAGAAGCTACAGACATGATGGCTGCTACCAAGCCTCCATTCAGATGTTACCTGCCTTCTCATTAGAAGCTACAGACATGATGGCTGCTACCAAGCCTCCATTCAGACGTTACGTGCCTTCTCATGAGAAGCTACAGACATGATGGCTGCTACCAAGCCTCCATTCAGATGTTACCTGCCTTCTCATTAGAAGCTACAGACATGATGGCTGCTACCAAGCCTCCATTCAGATGTTACCTGCCTTCTCATTAGAAGCTACAGACATGATGGCTGCTACCAAGCCTCCATTCAGATGTTACCTGCCTTCTCATGAGAAGCTACAGACATGATGGCTGCTACCAAGCCTCCATTCAGATGTTACCTGCCTTCTCATGAGAAGCTACAGACATGATGGCTGCTACCAAGCCTCCATTCAGACGTTACCTGCCTTCTCATTAGAAGCTACAGACATGATGGCTGCTACCAAGCCTCCATTCAGATGTTACCTGCCTTCTCATTAGAAGCTACAGACATGATGGCTGCTACCAAGCCTTCATTCAGATGTTACCTGCCTTCTCATGAGAAGCTACAGACATGATGGCTGCTACCAAGCCTCCATTCAGATGTTACCTGCCTTCTCATTAGAAGCTACAGACATGATGGCTGCTACCAAGCCTCCATTCAGATGTTACCTGCCTTCTCATTAGAAGCTACAGACATGATGGCTGCTACCAAGCCTCCATTCAGATGTTACCTGCCTTCTCATTAGAAGCTACAGACATGATGGCTGCTACCAAGCCTCCATTCAGACGTTACCTGCCTTCTCATTAGAAGCTACAGACATGATGGCTGCTACCAAGCCTCCATTCAGATGTTACCTGCCTTCTCATTAGAAGCTACAGACATGATGGCTGCTACCAAGCCTCCATTCAGATGTTACTTGCCTTCTCATTAGAAGCTACAGACATGATGGCTGCTACCAAGCCTCCATTCAGATGTTACCTGCCTTCTCATGAGAAGCTACAGACATGATGGCTGCTACCAAGCCTTCATTCAGATGTTACCTGCCTTCTCATTAGAAGCTACAGACATGATGGCTGCTACCAAGCCTCCATTCAGATGTTACCTGCCTTCTCATTAGAAGCTACAGACATGATGGCTGCTACCAAGCCTCCATTCAGACGTTACCTGCCTTCTCATTAGAAGCTACAGACATGATGGCTGCTACCAAGCCTCCATTCAGATGTTACCTGCCTTCTCATTAGAAGCTACAGACATGATGGCTGCTACCAAGCCTCCATTCAGATGTTACCTGCCTTCTCATTAGAAGCTACAGACATGATGGCTGCTACCAAGCCTCCATTCAGATGTTACCTGCCTTCTCATTAGAAGCTACAGACATGATGGCTGCTACCAAGCCTCCATTCAGATGTTACCTGCCTTCTCATTAGAAGCTACAGACATGATGGCTGCTACCAAGCCTCCATTCAGATGTTACCTGCCTTCTCATTAGAAGCTACAGACATGATGGCTGCTACCAAGCCTCCATTCAGACGTTACCTGCCTTCTCATTAGAAGCTACAGACATGATGGCTGCTACCAAGCCTCCATTCAGATGTTACCTGCCTTCTCATTAGAAGCTACAGACATGATGGCTGCTACCAAGCCTCCATTCAGATGTTACTTGCCTTCTCATTAGAAGCTACAGACATGATGGCTGCTACCAAGCCTCCATTCAGATGTTACCTGCCTTCTCATTAGAAGCTACAGACATGATGGCTGCTACCAAGCCTCCATTCAGACGTTACCTGCCTTCTCATTAGAAGCTACAGACATGATAGCTGCTACCAAGCCTCCATTCAGATGTTACGTGCCTTCTCATGAGAAGCTACAGACATGATGGCTGCTACCAAGCCTCCATTCAGACGTTACCTGCCTTCTCATTAGAAGCTACAGACATGATGGCTGCTACCAAGCCTCCATTCAGACGTTACGTGCCTTCTCATTAGAAGCTACCGACATGATGGCTGCTACCAAGCCTCCATTCAGATGTTACGTGCCTTCTCATGAGAAGCTACAGACATGATGGCTGCTACCAAGCCTCCATTCAGACGTTACCTGCCTTCTCATTAGAAGCTACAGACATGATGGCTGCTACCAAGCCTCCATTCAGACGTTACCTGCCTTCTCATTAGAAGCTACAGACATGATGGCTGCTACCAAGCCTCCATTCAGACGTTACCTGCCTTCTCATTAGAAGCTACAGACATGATGGCTGCTACCAAGCCTCCATTCAGACGTTACCTGCCTTCTCATTAGAAGCTACAGACATGATGGCTGCTACCAAGCCTCCATTCAGACGTTACCTGCCTTCTCATTAGAAGCTACAGACATGATGGCTGCTACCAAGCCTCCATTCAGACGTTACCTGCCTTCTCATTAGAAGCTACAGACATGATGGCTGCTACCAAGCCTCCATTCAGACGTTACGTGCCTTCTCATTAGAAGCTACAGACATGATGGCTGCTACCAAGCCTCCATTCAGACATTACCTGCCTTCTCATTAGAAGCTACAGACATGATGGCTGCTACCAAGCCTCCATTCAGACGTTACCTGCCTTCTCATTAGAAGCTACAGACATGATGGCTGCTACCAAGCCTCCATTCAGATGTTACGTGCCTTCTCATGAGAAGCTACAGACATGATGGCTGCTACCAAGCCTCCATTCAGACGTTACGTGCCTTCTCATGAGAAGCTACAGACATGATGGCTGCTACCAAGCCTCCATTCAGATGTTACCTGCCTTCTCATTAGAAGCTACAGACATGATGGCTGCTACCAAGCCTCCATTCAGATGTTACCTGCCTTCTCATTAGAAGCTACAGACATGATGGCTGCTACCAAGCCTCCATTCAGATGTTACCTGCCTTCTCATGAGAAGCTACAGACATGATGGCTGCTACCAAGCCTCCATTCAGACGTTACCTGCCTTCTCATTAGAAGCTACAGACATGATGGCTGCTACCAAGCCTCCATTCAGATGTTACGTGCCTTCTCATGAGAAGCTACAGACATGATGGCTGCTACCAAGCCTCCATTCAGATGTTACCTGCCTTCTCATTAGAAGCTACAGACATGATGGCTGCTACCAAGCCTCCATTCAGATGTTACCTGCCTTCTCATTAGAAGCTACAGACATGATGGCTGCTACCAAGCCTCCATTCAGATGTTACGTGCCTTCTCATGAGAAGCTACAGACATGATGGCTGCTAACAAGCCTCCATTCAGATGTTACCTGCCTTCTCATTAGAAGCTACAGACATGATGGCTGCTACCAAGCCTCCATTCAGATGTTACCTGCCTTCTCATGAGAAGCTACATACATGATGGCTGCTACCAAGCCTCCATTCAGATGTTACCTGCCTTCTCATTAGAAGCTACAGACATGATGGCTGCTACCAAGCCTCCATTCAGATGTTACCTGCCTTCTCATGAGAAGCTACAGACATGATGGCTGCTACCAAGCCTCCATTCAGATGTTACCTGCCTTCTCATTAGAAGCTACAGACATGATGGCTGCTACCAAGCCTTCATTCAGATGTTACCTGCCTTCTCATGAGAAGCTACAGACATGATGGCTGCTACCAAGCCTCCATTCAGATGTTACCTGCCTTCTCATTAGAAGCTACAGACATGATGGCTGCTACCAAGCCTCCATTCAGATGTTACGTGCCTTCTCATGAGAAGCTACAGACATGATGGCTGCTACCAAGCCTCCATTCAGATGTTACCTGCCTTCTCTTGTGAAGCTACAGACATGATGGCTGCTACCAAGCCTCCATTCAGATGTTACCTGCCTTCTCATTAGAAGCTACAGACATGATGGCTGCTACCAAGCCTCCATTCAGATGTTACCTGCCTTCTCATTAGAAGCTACAGACATGATGGCTGCTACCAAGCCTCCATTCAGATGTTACGTGCCTTCTCATGAGAAGCTACAGACATGATGGCTGCTACCAAGCCTCCATTCAGATGTTACCTGCCTTCTCATTAGAAGCTACAGACATGATGGCTGCTACCAAGCCTCCATTCAGATGTTACCTGCCTTCTCATGAGAAGCTACATACATGATGGCTGCTACCAAGCCTCCATTCAGATGTTACCTGCCTTCTCATTAGAAGCTACAGACATGATGGCTGCTACCAAGCCTCCATTCAGATGTTACCTGCCTTCTCATTAGAAGCTACAGACATGATGGCTGCTACCAAGCCTCCATTCAGATGTTACCTGCCTTCTCATTAGAAGCTACAGACATGATGGCTGCTACCAAGCCTCCATTCAGATGTTACCTGCCTTCTCATTAGAAGCTACAGACATGATGGCTGCTACCAAGCCTCCATTCAGACGTTACCTGCCTTCTCATTAGAAGCTACAGACATGATGGCTGCTACCAAGCCTCCATTCAGACGTTACCTGCCTTCTCATTAGAAGCTACAGACATGATGGCTGCTACCAAGCCTCCATTCAGATGTTACGTGCCTTCTCATTAGAAGCTACAGACATGATGGCTGCTACCAAGCCTCCATTCAGATGTTACTTGCCTTCTCATTAGAAGCTACAGACATGATGGCTGCTACCAAGCCTCCATTCAGATGTTACCTGCCTTCTCATTAGAAGCTACAGACATGATGGCTGCTACCAAGCCTCCATTCAGACGTTACCTGCCTTCTCATTAGAAGCTACAGACATGATAGCTGCTACCAAGCCTCCATTCAGATGTTACGTGCCTTCTCATGAGAAGCTACAGACATGATGGCTGCTACCAAGCCTCCATTCAGACGTTACCTGCCTTCTCATTAGAAGCTACAGACATGATGGCTGCTACCAAGCCTCCATTCAGACGTTACGTGCCTTCTCATTAGAAGCTACAGACATGATGGCTGCTACCAAGCCTCCATTCAGATGTTACGTGCCTTCTCATGAGAAGCTACAGACATGATGGCTGCTACCAAGCCTCCATTCAGACGTTACCTGCCTTCTCATTAGAAGCTACAGACATGATGGCTGCTACCAAGCCTCCATTCAGACGTTACCTGCCTTCTCATTAGAAGCTACAGACATGATGGCTGCTACCAAGCCTCCATTCAGACGTTACCTGCCTTCTCATTAGAAGCTACAGACATGATGGCTGCTACCAAGCCTCCATTCAGACGTTACCTGCCTTCTCATTAGAAGCTACAGACATGATGGCTGCTACCAAGCCTCCATTCAGACGTTACCTGCCTTCTCATTAGAAGCTACAGACATGATGGCTGCTACCAAGCCTCCATTCAGACGTTACCTGCCTTCTCATTAGAAGCTACAGACATGATGGCTGCTACCAAGCCTCCATTCAGACGTTACGTGCCTTCTCATTAGAAGCTACAGACATGATGGCTGCTACCAAGCCTCCATTCAGACATTACCTGCCTTCTCATTAGAAGCTACAGACATGATGGCTGCTACCAAGCCTCCATTCAGACGTTACCTGCCTTCTCATTAGAAGCTACAGACATGATGGCTGCTACCAAGCCTCCATTCAGATGTTACGTGCCTTCTCATGAGAAGCTACAGACATGATGGCTGCTACCAAGCCTCCATTCAGACGTTACGTGCCTTCTCATGAGAAGCTACAGACATGATGGCTGCTACCAAGCCTCCATTCAGATGTTACCTGCCTTCTCATTAGAAGCTACAGACATGATGGCTGCTACCAAGCCTCCATTCAGATGTTACCTGCCTTCTCATGAGAAGCTACAGACATGATGGCTGCTACCAAGCCTCCATTCAGATGTTACCTGCCTTCTCATTAGAAGCTACAGACATGATGGCTGCTACCAAGCCTCCATTCAGATGTTACCTGCCTTCTCATGAGAAGCTACAGACATGATGGCTGCTACCAAGCCTCCATTCAGACGTTACCTGCCTTCTCATTAGAAGCTACAGACATGATGGCTGCTACCAAGCCTCCATTCAGATGTTACGTGCCTTCTCATGAGAAGCTACAGACATGATGGCTGCTACCAAGCCTCCATTCAGATGTTACCTGCCTTCTCATTAGAAGCTACAGACATGATGGCTGCTACCAAGCCTCCATTCAGATGTTACCTGCCTTCTCATTAGAAGCTACAGACATGATGGCTGCTACCAAGCCTCCATTCAGATGTTACCTGCCTTCTCATTAGAAGCTACAGACATGATGGCTGCTACCAAGCCTCCATTCAGATGTTACCTGCCTTCTCATTAGAAGCTACAGACATGATGGCTGCTACCAAGCCTCCATTCAGATGTTACCTGCCTTCTCATGAGAAGCTACATACATGATGGCTGCTACCAAGCCTCCATTCAGATGTTACCTGCCTTCTCATTAGAAGCTACAGACATGATGGCTGCTACCAAGCCTCCATTCAGATGTTACCTGCCTTCTCATGAGAAGCTACAGACATGATGGCTGCTACCAAGCCTCCATTCAGATGTTACGTGCCTTCTCATGAGAAGCTACAGACATGATGGCTGCTACCAAGCCTCCATTCAGATGTTACCTGCCTTCTCATGAGAAGCTACAGACATGATGGCTGCTACCAAGCCTCCATTCAGATGTTACCTGCCTTCTCATGAGAAGCTACAGACATGATGGCTGCTACCAAGCCTCCATTCAGATGTTACCTGCCTTCTCATTAGAAGCTACAGACATGATGGCTGCTACCAAGCCTCCATTCAGATGTTACCTGCCTTCTCATTAGAAGCTACAGACATGATGGCTGCTACCAAGCCTCCATTCAGATGTTACCTGCCTTCTCATTAGAAGCTACAGACATGATGGCTGCTACCAAGCCTCCATTCAGATGTTACCTGCCTTCTCATGAGAAGCTACAGACATGATGGCTGCTACCAAGCCTCCATTCAGATGTTACCTGCCTTCTCATTAGAAGCTACAGACATGATGGCTGCTACCAAGCCTCCATTCAGATGTTACGTGCCTTCTCATGAGAAGCTACAGACATGATGGCTGCTACCAAGCCTCCATTCAGATGTTACCTGCCTTCTCTTGTGAAGCTACAGACATGATGGCTGCTACCAAGCCTCCATTCAGATGTTACCTGCCTTCTCATTAGAAGCTACAGACATGATGGCTGCTACCAAGCCTCCATTCAGATGTTACCTGCCTTCTCATTAGAAGCTACAGACATGATGGCTGCTACCAAGCCTCCATTCAGATGTTACCTGCCTTCTCATTAGAAGCTACAGACATGATGGCTGCTACCAAGCCTCCATTCAGATGTTACGTGCCTTCTCATGAGAAGCTACAGACATGATGGCTGCTACCAAGCCTCCATTCAGATGTTACCTGCCTTCTCATTAGAAGCTACAGACATGATGGCTGCTACCAAGCCTCCATTCAGATGTTACCTGCCTTCTCATGAGAAGCTACATACATGATGGCTGCTACCAAGCCTCCATTCAGATGTTACCTGCCTTCTCATTAGAAGCTACAGACATGATGGCTGCTACCAAGCCTCCATTCAGATGTTACCTGCCTTCTCATGAGAAGCTACAGACATGATGGCTGCTACCAAGCCTCCATTCAGATGTTACCTGCCTTCTCATTAGAAGCTACAGACATGATGGCTGCTACCAAGCCTCCATTCAGATGTTACCTGCCTTCTCATGAGAAGCTACAGACATGATGGCTGCTACCAAGCCTCCATTCAGACGTTACCTGCCTTCTCATTAGAAGCTACAGACATGATGGCTGCTACCAAGCCTCCATTCAGACGTTACCTGCCTTCTCATTAGAAGCTACAGACATGATGGCTGCTACCAAGCCTCCATTCAGACGTTACCTGCCTTCTCATTAGAAGCTACAGACATGATGGCTGCTACCAAGCCTCCATTCAGATGTTACCTGCCTTCTCATTAGAAGCTACAGACATGATGGCTGCTACCAAGCCTCCATTCAGATGTTACCTGCCTTCTCATTAGAAGCTACAGACATGATGGCTGCTACCAAGCCTCCATTCAGACGTTACGTGCCTTCTCATTAGAAGCTACAGACATGATGGCTGCTACCAAGCCTCCATTCAGATGTTACCTGCCTTCTCATGAGAAGCTACAGACATGATGGCTGCTACCAAGCCTCCATTCAGATGTTACCTGCCTTCTCATTAGAAGCTACATACATGATGGCTGCTACCAAGCCTCCATTCAGATGTTACCTGCCTTCTCATTAGAAGCTACAGACATGATGGCTGCTACCAAGCCTCCATTCAGATGTTACCTGCCTTCTCATGAGAAGCTACAGACATGATGGCTGCTACCAAGCCTCCATTCAGACGTTACCTGCCTTCTCATTAGAAGCTACAGACATGATGGCTGCTACCAAGCCTCCATTCAGACGTTACCTGCCTTCTCATTAGAAGCTACAGACATGATGGCTGCTACCAAGCCTCCATTCAGATGTTACCTGCCTTCTCATTAGAAGCTACAGACATGATGGCTGCTACCAAGCCTCCATTCAGATGTTACCTGCCTTCTCATGAGAAGCTATAGGGTTCCGGTTGTTTGTTTTATTTTGGACAGTGCTCCTGAGAAAACCTACGGCAGGTCACACAGTCAAACCTGAGGCAGACCAAGGAAGTGATTTATAGCTCTGTGAACACTCAGCAAAGTGGATGTGACATGGTGGGATGCATCAGTGGACTGAAATGGATCCGGCTTACCTAAACAAAGCCGTCCCCAGTACACAAATCTCTGGCATCCCAACAACGGCAGCGTTGATCCCAGGTTGACTTCCAGGGAATATGGAACAAGCTGACCCCCTCTTTGTTGCTTATCCTGTTTTTAGGCAGCAGATTGCACCTCGAAGAGCAGCACAATCTCCCACTGACATCGGAATCTGTCAAACGTGTTTGTGTCTTTAACTGTCACCTTTAGGAGACACTTTTATGGATGTGAAACTTCACCAAGTACACTTGTTTGGATGGATTGCATGTGTGATGATGTGTGCCAGTGGATTTCTGAATGTAATGTTTTACCCTTAACACACACACACACACACACACACACACACACACACACACACACACACACACACAAACACACCTTACCTGTGCCTGCTAGGGATGGGTATCATTTGTTTCCTCGACTTTAGTACCAACAGTTGGACAAATAAAAGACAGATTTTTATTTTTTTATTTTATTTTTTTGGTTCATTCTTTTAACTAAGAATGTTACATTCTTAGTAGTCTGTCCTATCCATCCAGTAAATCATTTGTAACAGACAAGGGTCTGTTAAGTCAATCGTCTTTGTTGCTGCTTTGGGTCTTCTTGAACATTGTCCATTTCTCCCATTTTTCTGTAATCTTTGTCATCTCAGTCGATATGTCAGTTTTTCCATCATGTAGATTTCCTCTACAATCTCCATCCATTGCCCCTGAGTGGGGGGGAGTCTACTTTTCTCTTTTTTTATACTTTTAAGTCTTTAATTTAGTAGTCTCGCTTGCCAGCCTCCCCTCCCTTCCGTGAGAGGAGTCTGGCATCGTTGGTCTACATCCTAGAATTGCTCTGTTTGGTTTAACCAATCACACTCGTCTTGGGCGGGGCTTAGCGGCAGTGCCCTTGGAAAATAGTTTCCAACAATCAAAATCTTGACATTTTCAGCGTGTAGCAACGAGCTAGCGTGTTTCCGCCGTTAGCTTGCTAGCTAACGCTAGTAAGCGTTGTAGTTTTCACTTCGGCTAACCGGGGACATTTACAGTGACACACAGGGAGGAGGGAGCGGAAGCCGCTCTGATTGACATGGTCAGAGCCAATGACAGAGCTTGTTAAGCGGGGAGTGGAAATCCGGCAGCGACTGAAATGGTCGCCTCCAATAGGAGAGCAGCTGTAGAGCAGGGGAGGGCTTATGCCAAGTGTTGATGGAAATTGATAAGACCAGCCCTTTGCTCATCCTCTGAATACATTCATTCCTGTCCTCTTTTTGCACACTTGAGAGTCCTTAATTCTTGGGCAACATTCGACAGGAACTCCTTGAACCTCTTCAGGACCACACATCCGTAGATCTTCTGTTGGAAGGTGTTCTGAGATGGAGGTAGTGATGTTAGCTCTTCTGCTGGTTCTGGTGCAGGCGAGTTGGGGAAGAAGCTCTGATAAATGCAGTTTACTAGAGTGGCCAGCCACCTGCTCTGATCACGGAGACGGGTCAGGTGAGTCACTAGTGGAGCTGTGGGCGATTGTAAGTCTGTCTGCTGCTCATAGACACGTGTCAAATGTGGTAAGAAAGCTTGAACATATGTGTAAATGCTGGCTAATCTCTCTGATGGGACTAAAGCGGAGATGTTGGTGTCAGGGATGTTGTCAATTGTTGTGTTGCAGAAAAGGTTTGAGATGTCTCCTTGGGTGGTCTTCTGCAAAACAAGGGGGGGATCACATCTGTTAGAGTGGCATTAAAGGAACACTCCGCCCATTTTCAACCAGCTTTGTATCATTAGAACATCAGTAGTATATCAGAAAACTGTAAACTGTTTTGAAGTCTGTCATTTAATTTGACAGTTATTGAGTGTTAAAGTGTGGACCAGTGACATCACTGGTCCACACTAACTCAAATTAATAACTCATTAACTCAAATCAACTCTCAATAACTGTCAAACTAGATGAATGATGAATAGTTTGACCGTTATTGAGAGTTGATTTGAGTTAATGAGTTATTAATTTGAGTTAGTGTGGACCAGTGATGTCACTGGTCCACACTTTAACACTCAATAACTGTCAAATTAAATGACAGACTTCAAAACCGTTTAGTTTTCTGATATACTACTGATGTTCTAATGATACAAAGCTGGTTGAAAATGGGCAGAGTGTTCCTTTAACATTAAGCATTAGTAGAAATGGTAAGATACAGATTTTGAATGACTGAAGAACCACATTGTATGAGATTTGACCCAGCAAATTGAAATACTGCAGTTATTTGTACTCACATATATTCTGATGAGATCAACAGATTGCTTATGTATGAGGTGTGGTTAGCCTCAAAGTCTGTTGTAGAGAATTCCCACACTGTTGGTTTCTGCACGGTGAGACAGTTCTTGTTGAATCAACAGCCGTAACCAGCAGAAGAGAGAGTGATGCTGAGGAGAAAAGGCGGTCAGTTAACCAGCAGAAGAGAGAGTGATGCTGAGGAGAAAAGGCGGTCAGTTAACCAGCAGAAGAGAGAGTGATCAATGAAGAGAACTTCATTTTGTGTCTTACAATCTGCAGTAGGATCAAAAACATCTCAAACTCACGCTCAATTCTAGGGTGGGTATCTGAGACGAGGAACTGAGCTTTGCACACTCAATTCTACAACCAAGTGGCCTTTGGGTGTTTCTAACTTTTCCCCTTAACTCACCCTTCGCCCTGATCCTGAGATTTGTGACAAACATGAATGTAGAGGTAGAGGCTATACATACCGTGTGTGATAAACACGAACAGTGAGGCCATGGGTATAGGAGCACTGGGGTTCATTGTCGCTGACTGTAGAGGCTACCACAGTAACTTAACTGGCCCTACTTATATCCTCAGCAGGGAAGGATTTATGACATCACTGATGATGTCAGAATGTCTATGACATAATCATAACATCAGTGATCTATGACATCATCAGTGATGTCATCTATGACATTATCAGTGATGTCATATCTATGACATCACTGATGATGTCAGTTATAGCGACAGGGGAAGGAGGAGGGTCCGCCTGAGGGAGGCCCGTGTGCTGGCACGAGGGCCAAGAGGTCCAGGAACACGGAGGTCAAATAGGAGAGCGAGGGGGCCAGAGGGAGGAACATTGAGGAGGGGGCGGACCCCCGAGTCTGGAATTTGTGTAATCTGTGAGAGGCAGTCTGCCGGAAAGCCATTAGAAGAATAACTTATAGCGACACTGCATGAAATAGGCCACGCCCATCATTGGGGAAAGCTCTCCTTTGAATTAAACATGGATAAAAGCTGGATGACACCACTGATGATGTCACAATGTACAGTATATGACTGATGATGTACATTATATGCTAATGAAGTCCTAGATACTGCCCCTCCCTAATATTTACCCTAGGAGGTATGACATCGGTGTTCCCTGATGTGTTTTGATGATGTCACTAATGCAGAAACTGACCTCCATTCCATTGTTGTCATCCACTCCATTGATATTGGTTTTGTGGACCAAAATTGATTTTGTGGACCGACCAACCAACCAACTATCCATCATCGCTGATGACATCACTGCTCCCTAATGTTGTCCCTATCCATTCCATTGGGATGTCATCCACTCGTTGACATTGATATTGTGGACCAACATTTTTTGGTGGACCAACATTTAGATTTTGTGAACTGACATTTTGTGGTGGACCGTTCGACAGAGTGACATATAGAGCTGCTGCCCAGCTTTACTGGCCGCAGTACTGTAAGTATGGGTGATTGTACGGTTGAGTGTGGATATAACTGATCATTTATATTTTGTTTAACTATATTTATTTGCAAAACACCATGAACACTATTCTTATCCTGAGCCATAGTATATTTGAAAACACAATCATGAAAACTGCAAAATATGGCACCTTTAATTATCTCAAGGAATACTGTCTGCAAAATTAACCTAGCCAAATAGCATGCTGCTAGTTGTCTGATGTGAGTATGTTGGGTCTTCTGAGCGAAGCGCTCAACCTGCTAAGTGATTTTTGTCACTGAGGGGTGTTAAGTCTCTGCTCGGGCGTGGGGTGTAACGGCTGCTGGGTGTTAAGTCTCTGCTCGGGCGTGGGGTGTAACGGCTGCTGGGTGTTAAGTCTCTGCCCGGGCGTGGGGTGTAACGGCTGCTGGGTGTTAAGTCTCTGCCCGGGCGTGGGGTGTAACGGCTGCCGGGTGTTAAGTCTCTGCTCGGGCGTGGGGTGTAACGGCTGCCGGGTGTTAAGTCTCTGCCCGGGCGTGGGGTGTAACGGCTGCCGGGTGTTAAGTCTCTGCCCGGGCGTGGGGTGTAACGGCTGCCGGGTGTTAAGTCTCTGCCCGGGCGTGGGGTGTAACGGCTGCTGGGTGTTAAGTCTCTGCTCGGGCGTGGGGTGTAACGGCTGCCGGGTGTTAAGTCTCTGCTCGGGCGTGGGGTGTAACGGCTGCCGGGTGTTAAGTCTCTGCCCGGGCGTGGGGTGTAACGGCTGCTGGGTGTTAAGTCTCTGCTCGGGCATGGGGTGTAACGGCTGCTGGGTGTTAAGTCTCTGCTCGGGCGTGGGGTGTAACGGCTGCTGGGTGTTAAGTCTCTGCTCGGGCGTGGGGTGTAACGGCTCCCGGGTGTTAAGTCTCTGCTCGGGCGTGGGGTGTAACGGCTGCTGGGTGTTAAGTCTCTGCCCGGGCGTGGGGTGTAACGGCTGCCGGGTGTTAAGTCTCTGCTCGGGCGTGGGGTGTAACGGCTGCTGGGTGTTAAGTCTCTGCTCGGGCGTGGGGTGTAACGGCTGCTCGGTGTTAAGTCTCTGCTCGGGCGTGGGGTGTAACGGCTGCTGGGTGTTAAGTCTCTGCTCGGGCGTGGGGTGTAACGGCTGCTGGGTGTTAAGTCTCTGCCCGGGCGTGGGGTGTAACGGCTGCTGGGTGTTAAGTCTCTGCTCGGGCGTGGGGTGTAACGGCTGCTGGGTGTTAAGTCTCTGCTCGGGCGTTGGGTGTAACGGCTGCCGGGTGTTAAGTCTCTGCTCGGGCGTGGGGTGTAACGGCTGCCGGGTGTTAAGTCTCTGCTCGGGCGTGGGGTGTAACGGCTGCTGGGTGTTAAGTCTCTGCCCGGGCGTGGGGTGTAACGGCTGCTGGGTGTTAAGTCTCTGCTCGGGCGTGGGGTGTAACGGCTGCTGGGTGTTAAGTCTCTGCCCGGGCGTGGGGTGTAACGGCTGCCGGGTGTTAAGTCTCTGCTCGGGCGTGGGGTGTAACGGCTGCTGGGTGTTAAGTCTCTGCTCGGGCGTGGGGTGTAACGGCTGCTGGGTGTTAAGTCTCTGCTCGGGCGTGGGGTGTAACGGCTGCTGGGTGTTAAGTCTCTGCCCGGGCGTGGGGTGTAACGGCTGCCGGGTGTTAAGTCTCTGCTCGGGCGTGGGGTGTAACGGCTGCTGGGTGTTAAGTCTCTGCCCGGGCGTGGGGTGTAACGGCTGCTGGGTGTTAAGTCTCTGCCCGGGCGTGGGGTGTAACGGCTGCTGGGTGTTAAGTCTCTGCTCGGGCGTGGGGTGTAACGGCTGCTGGGTGTTAAGTCTCTGCTCGGGCGTGGGGTGTAACGGCTGCCGGGTGTTAAGTCTCTGGCTTGCTACTCTCGCGAACATCTCTCGTTATATTCTAACAGTTTTTTTGGAAGTAATTTTGTTACTTCAGACAGATGGGCACGCTGTAATTCACAGACATGATGGCTGCTACCAAGCCTCCATTCAGACGTTACAGTACGTGCCTTCTCATGAGAAGCTACGGACATGATGGCTGCTACCAAGCCTCCGTTTGGACAGTCAGTGTGAAAAGTTCATCAGTTCCCACGACAAATCCTTCGACAAAGTTTCATGCAAATCTGTTCCTACCTTCCTACCAGTTCTCCTGCTAACAAACAGATGGAACAGGGTGAAAACAAAGCCTCCGTCCAACTCTATTGGAGGAGGAACAGTAATTACTGTCTCATAGTCATCAGTACTATGAGATCCTCCTCAGCAGCCAGAGCTTGAACAGGAGCACATGAGGAAGGTGTGGAGTTGACAGCCAAAAGACTCCGGAAGCATCTTTGTGATGCAGTCACAGCAGGCGTGTTTCTGATTCACATTCACAGCCACTTACGTCACTGCAGCTGGTCCACTGGCTGCTGCACACTGACTGATGTGAAACGCAGCCGGATCTGATCTATTTTTGGAGGACTAAGCAGTGATGTGTTGCATATTTGAGTGATAAAATGTCTTATCGAGTCCTATAGTCATTTCTCACCATGTCAGTAAACAAAATAGAGGATATACCAATGTCATTTAAATAAATGTTGAGATGAAGTAATGAGATGAGATGAAGTGTATGGAGCCACTGAGAAGCCTTCTATTTGGCTACAGTGTGCCTGCCTACACTCTAAAGAAAAGTGACATAAGTACCCCATATGGTGTATTAATGTTCCTCATGCTCATGGTACAAAAACTAGATACAGTTCACTTACACAGTGAAATGTAGATACAAATAGATACTTGTGTTGACTTACACAGTGATATGTAGATACAAATGCCGTGCTGTAACAAGTTTGGATATGCAAATGTTACACAGGCTGTGTAGTTTAGGCCTTATCTTTGTATTTGTCATATATCTGTATGTTTCTAAGACTCAAGGTCCTTACACATCGGGAGCGGTTTTTTGGTGCGATTAATTCGCACGTCAATAATATTTTCCGAACCTATATCAGTCAATGCAACCGTGCATACCAACGGCGAAGTTTCGCTCAGCGTTATTGTGGCGTTTACTTTTTTTGAACCACGATCGATTTTTCAGAAATTCGCTTCCGACGTGTACACATCTGTTGCTGTGATTGACAGGTGGGTCAAAATTTGCATCGCAATTTTGTGCTGTATATTGGCATCGCTCTCTGTGTGTAACAGCCTTAAGACATTTACATGCATACAAAGTCTTAATCGTTTTTTGTTATTTTGTTCAAAACATGTGTAAAAAGATCTGCCAATGAGGGATAGATAAATTACCTCTTTTTCCACTGCAGTTTTCTCTGACAATATCTTGAAATAAGGAAGATCTCTCTCTCTCGCTATAATGTTACTTGATTCAAGAAAAGTTGTTAAAAGAATATAACCCAGGTGGTCGATTTTTTCTCTCTTGCCACTAATTGCATTCAGAGAAGATTCTGAGACTGGACACTAGGCTTGTCACGGTATTCGGTGTTACCGGGGTTACCCAGTGGGCGAGACATACACCGATTACATAACGTGCCCACCGGTAACACCTTTTGTTTTTATGGAGGAAGAATTGAAAGGAAAACAGCAGTTTCAGCGTGCGCCGATGTAAATTACAAGCGTAATGTTCTGGTTAGACCACAAACTAACGTTAGTTAACGCTATGCATCTTATGACCACACATTATGCCCTCCTCATACACATGTAGGTAAGGCCCTTAGCTAAGCCTGCATGTCTGTGACAAACTATAGCTGGCTAAACAGCTGTGCTGCAGTGTTGAGATTTAGTTTGTTTTGTAAAGGCAGAAGAAGAGCTGGAGTTGCTGTAGCTAGTCTCATCATGGAGCAAGCTGCAGCTGAAGCACATGGCTAATTAATATGGACCTTAACATCCATATTAATTAGCCATGTGCTTCAGCTGCGCTCCCCCTGTACTTTGCTAACTTAGCATCGATGCTAGCGGGACTTACCCAGCTATCGTCATTGCCTGCTTACTGCTGCTTGCTGGTAATGTTAATCCCATGTCAGAAAAAGTCTCCAGATTTGTTGCATTAGTCTCTTCTGAGAAAGATTGTCTCCGGGAGGGTCTGAAAAATTGTCTTGAGTTGGATGAAGTATTGTGAGGCAGCCAGTGTTGTGACTGAGCGTCCAAGCTAACACAGCAGCGGAGAGAAGCTGACTGACTGGACCGTGAAGACAGCTGAGGATTTTTTTAAATTTATATTCTTTTAATATTTTATATTATATTATATATATTTATACGATGTAACCGGTAACACCAGTGTTGACACGTGTTTATTACCCGGTGTGAAAATGACCACACCGTGGCAGCCCTAGGACACTGGATTAGCTGACCAGACCTATTGATCTGAACTTCTTTTTGCAGTATGTGTCGATTGGTGTGGATAGAGTTAAACCAGTCGCTGATCTGTTCTGTCCCTGCTCCCAACAGGAGGAGCTCTGTCCCAGCTCTCAGACAGTGGACAGACCCTTAGTGAGGACAGCGGGGTGGACACCGCTGAGTCAGGACGACACAGCAAAAACAGCAGCCCCCATTCCGCACGCACACGCCTCCACCGAGACCCCCAGGGGGCTGGAGGGGACACCCCCATCAAACCGGTGAGGGGACCATCAGCCCAATGTGTTTAGATGGATGGATCAACCAACACCTTCTCATCCCAACCAGTCACATTCCCACACTTTGGGCCCAATATCCCAACGAAAAAGGTAGCCTTTCTGATGCGCAGGGTGGTCCAGCAGAACTCTGAACCTGCTGGTCCAGCAGGTGGTCCAGCAGAACTCCCACAACATCTGAAAGTGACGCCACGGTCACAAAATGTCGCTGCATTGGCTAAATTTAGCCCACTAAAACAACTTGGTTGGGTTTAGGCAACTAAAACAACTTAGTTAAGGTTAGGGTTATAGTTGGGTTAGGGTATTAAGAAAACCCCGCTGGGAATCAAACACAGCTCTCCCGTGTCAAAATCAAGTAATCTACTGGTCCACCACCATCCTCCCCTTACAGTAACAGTACTACCTTACCTTACAGTAACAGTACTACCTTACCTTACAGTAACAGTACTACCTTACCTTACAGTAACAGTACTCCCTTACCTTACAGTAACAGTACTACCTTACCTTACAGTAACAGTACTCCCTTACCTTACAGTAACAGTACTCCCTTACCTTACAGTAACAGTACTCCCTTACCTTACAGTAACAGTACTACCTTACCTTACAGTAACAGTACTACCTTACCTTACAGTAACAGTACTCCCTTACCTTACAGTAACAGTACTCCCTTACCTTACAGTAACAGCACTACCTTACCTTACAGTAACAGTACTACCTTACCTTACAGTAACAGTACTCCCTTACCTTACAGTAACAGTACCCCCTTACCTTACAGTAACAGTACTACCTTACCTTACAGTAACAGTACTCCCTTACCTTACAGTAACAGTACTCCCTTACCTTACAGTAACAGTACTCCCTTACCTTACAGTAACAGTACCCCCTTACCTTACAGTAACAGTACTACCTTACCTTACAGTAACAGTACTACCTTACCTTACAGTAACAGTACTACCTTACCTTACAGTAACAGTACTCCCTTACCTTACAGTAACAGTACTCCCTTACCTTACAGTAACAGTACTACCTTACCTTACAGTAACAGTACTCCCTTACCTTACAGTAACAGTACTCCCTTACCTTACAGTAACAGTACTACCTTACCTTACAGTAACAGTACTACCTTACCTTACAGTAACAGTACCCCCTTACCTTACAGTAACAGTACCCCCTTACCTTACAGTAACAGTACTACCTTACCTTACAGTAACAGTACTACCTTACCTTACAGTAACAGTACTACCTTACCTTACAGTAACAGTACTCCCTTACCTTACAGTAACAGTACTACCTTACCTTACAGTAACAGTACTCCCTTACCTTACAGTAACAGTACTCCCTTACCTTACAGTAACAGTACTCCCTTACTTAGTCGCGGATTGCTTGGATGTCACAATCCTGTGGCGTTGCTTTCAGAACTTTCAGAACTGCTCGACTATCGTCCACAAATGAGGAGAAAGGGCACCTTTTGCGTCGGTATAAGACGTCACACAACTTAACAAAGCGGTGGAATTTGATGTGTTGAGTGAATGAGATGACTACAGATGTTCCTCATTTCTATCTGTGCTGCTGTTGTCATGCTGTGTCAGCAGTGGGGCTTTTGTTGAGAACAAAGGACATTTGAATATCAAAAGCCCTGACTTTTACCACTGCAGCAGCACTGCAGCAGCACTGCAGCAGCACTGCCAAACTAAATGAGCAACATCTGTCATCTGTAGATGGATGGATGGATGGACTGGTTAATGGTTTAGATTGTGAGGAGAGAGAAATGTATTTGAGGTGTGTGTGTGTCTGTGTGTGTCTGTGTGTGTCTCAGCTGAATGAAAGAGGAGATGTGCAGGTTTTTAAATACATGTGCTTTACGGTTAATCTTCTGTGGAGTCTGTTCTCAATCCTAACTGTGATCTGTTCTCACTCCTAACTGTGATCTGTTCTCACTCCTAACTGTGATCTGTTCCCAATCCTAACTGTGATCTGTTCTCAATCTTAACTGTGATCTGTTCTCAATCCTAACTGTGATCTGTTCTCAAGCCTAACTGTGATCTGTTCTCACTCCTAACTGTGATCTGTTCTCACTCCTAACTGTGATCTGTTCCCAATCCTAACTGTGATCTGTTCTCAATCCTAACTGTGATCTGTTCCCAATCCTAACTGTGATCTGTTCTCAATCCTAACTGTGATCTGTTCTCACTCCTAACTGTGATCTGTTCTCACTCCTAACTGTGATCTGTTCCCAATCCTAACTGTGATCTGTTCTCAATCCTAACTGTGATCTGTTCCCAATCCTAACTGTGATCTGTTCTCACTCCTAACTGTGATCTGTTCCCAATCCTAACTGTGATCTGTTCTCAAGCCTAACTGTGATCTGTTCTCACTCCTAACTGTGATCTGTTCTCAATCCTAACTGTGATCTGTTCTCAATCCTAACTGTGATCTGTTCTCACTCCTAACTGTGATCTGTTCTCACTCCTAACTGTGATCTGTTCTCAATCCTAACTGTGATCTGTTCTCAAACCTAACTGTGATCTGTTCTCAACCCTAACTGTGATCTGTTCTCAATCCTAACTGTGATCTGTTCTCACTCCTAACTGTGATCTGTTCTCTCCTCCCTGTCTTTGCTCACGCAGACCGTTTCCTTTGTTTCACTCATGGGTTAATTTCTCAGTCACATCATTCATTCAGTCACTTGCTCCTTCATTTCATCACTCTCACATGCCCCCTCGCTTCTTACTGATTGGTGGAAGAGAATGAGGGTTGGCACATTGTTGAAGCAAAGGTGGGGGTAGGCTTAAGTCTAGAGATGCAGGCTTGAGACCAGGCTTAAGTCTAGAGATGCAGGCTTGAGACCAGGCTTAAGTCTAGAGATGCAGGCTTGAGACCAGAGGGCCGATGGTTTTATTGCCCGGACCAGCTGAGGAGACGTTTATTGCCCTTGAGCAAGGCATTTCATATTCAGGTGTTCAAGCATGAATGTGAAGCAAGAGAGTGAAATAAAGAGCAAATGTGCTCCTCAAAACGACCCATAAGTGGGTAAATATTATACAAATTAAAACGTCTGTAAAACGTGTTGTCCATTCTGTTTTTTTGGGGGGGGGGCTAAAGATAAAAAATAATAGTGTGACCAATGGAGAGCAGACAAAGAAAGGCTGGTTATCAGGGAATTCATATGTTAGGTCTGTATATATATATATATATATATATATATATATATATATATATATATATATATATATATATATATATATATATATATATCCACAAATAATATAATCACGATGACTTATGCTTCTCTCTCTCTCTCTCTCTCTCTCTCTCTCTCTCTCTCCCTCTGTCTCTCTCCCCTTTACCATAGCCGGGGCTCTTGGAGCCCACCTCCACACTAGTGCGGGTGGCAAAGAGTGCCAGCACCCTGGGTATCGCCATTGAAGGAGGTGCCAACACTCGCCAGCCCCTCCCACGTATTGTCACAATACAGGTGGGTCACAAAGCTGCTTCTAACCTCTACTTCACCAGCCCCTGCAACGTATTGTCACAATACAGGTGGGTCACAAAGCTGCTTCTAACCTCTACTTCACCAGCCCCTGCAACGTATTGTCACAATACAGGTGGGTCACAAAGCTGCTTCTAACCTCTACTTCACCAGCCCCTGCAACGTATTGTCACAATACAGGTGGGTCACAAAGCTGCTTCTAACCTCTACTTCACCAGCCCCTGCAACGTATTGTCACAATACAGGTGGGTCACAAAGCTGCTTCTAACCTCTACTTCACCAGCCCCTCCCACGTATTGTCACAATACAGGTGGGTCACAAAGCTGCTTCTAACCTCTACTTCACCAGCCCCTCCCACGTATTGTCACAATACAGGTGGGTCACAAAGCTGCTTCTAACCTCTACTTCACCAGCCCCTGCAACGTATTGTCACAATACAGGTGGGTCACAAAGCTGCTTCTAACCTCTACTTCACCAGCCCCTCCAACGTATTGTCACAATACAGGTGGGTCACAAAGCTGCTTCTAACCTCTACTTCACCAGCCCCTCCCACGTATTGTCACAATACAGGTGGGTCACAAAGCTGCTTCTAACCTCTACTTCACCAGCCCCTGCAACGTATTGTCACAATACAGGTGGGTCACAAAGCTGCTTCTAACCTCTACTTCACCAGCCCCTGCAACGTATTGTCACAATACAGGTGGGTCACAAAGCTGCTTCTAACCTCTACTTGACCAGCCCCTGCAACGTATTGTCACAATACAGGTGGGTCACAAAGCTGCTTCTAACCTCTACTTCACCAGCCCCTGCAACGTATTGTCACAATAGACCCTTTTCACGGGGGGCATTTTGTGTCGAAAAGGCAGAATAAACACAGATGCAAGCAAAACACTAACGAGGGTTTCCAAATTACAATCATGGAAGTTTGAAACCCTCATTAGTGTTTTGCTTGCACCTGTGTTTACCCTGCCTTTTAGACACAAAATGGCCCCCGTGAAAAGGGTGTATACAGGTGGGTCACAGTCACAAAGCTGCTTCTAACCTCTACTTCACCCAGCATCCTAATGACATGTCATCAGGTAAAGGGTGAATATGTCCCTTTAGCTGTGTTCATGATCCCTGCTGCCTTTTTGGATCTGTTCCATGGTACCACATCCTCACTGTCCAGGTGGGATTTGATTTCCTTCAAGCCTTTATGGATTCACACTGGAGCTGAACTATTGCTGAGAATCCTGCTATTCTTCATCTCTTTTACAAGGATGATTACAACCTTTAATAGGCTCGACTGCCTAGAGACTCTGACAATGCATGGCAATTAGTCTTTTCACTCTGTGGCAATTGCTATGCTGTGGTATTGGTATTTCAGGACAAAGGTAGAATCAGCAGCAGCATCTATTGGAGACTGTCCAGTAGCTTTGTGTGTGTGTGTGTGTGTGTGTGTGTGTGTGTGTGTGTGTGTGTGTGTGTGTGTGTGTGAGAGAGAGAGAGAGAGAGAGAGAAGAGAGAGAGTGTGTGTGTGTGTGTGTGTGTGTGTGTGTGTGTGTGTGTGTGTGTGTGTGTGTGTGTGTGTGTGTGTGTGTGTGCGCGCGCGGGCGGGCGTGCGCGTATGGCGCGACAACAACGGTTAAGTTAAACTCAGGGCTCGGTTCAAAGTTAATGTCTGTTAATGTTTAGTTCAACTGTTCAGATGAGTAGATGATAGCTTAAAGAGTCCACCAGGTTTTTAATACAGGCTCATGTTTATATTGAAACGTATAGGGACGGGCATTGCAAATTAGCTTAGGCTATAAATGTTACAGTCTCGCTGGCCAGCCTCCTCTCCCTTCCGTCTGAGGAGTCTGGCGCCGCAGGTCTCCATAACTGGGATAAACCCTCCCCTGCTCTACTCTGCTCTCCCATTGGAGCGACTGTTTCGGTGGCAGCCGGATGTCCGCTCCCGGCTTATTACAAGCTCTGTCATTGGCTCCGACCATGTCAATCGGAGCGGCTTCCCCTCCCTCCTCCCTGTGTGTCGCTGTAAATAGTGCCCTGCCGCCTCAGTGAAAACAACAACGCTAACTAGCTAGCAAGCTAACGGCAGAAACCTACACGCTAGCTCGTTGCTACACGCTGAAAACAGCAAATAGAGGGTATGCACACCCACTGGAACACGCCCCCTCAATCAGGAATGAGTGTCAAAATGAGTGTCAAGTTCCTCCCTGAGCAGCAGGTGTCACTTATCTAGGCTGATTACTGCATTCAAGCTCAGTCTTGCTGTGACTCAGTGGGCGTGACCCCACAGTGACTTCTGCCTCTGTGACATCATATGCATACCCTCTATTGGATTGTTTGAAACTATTTTCCAAGGGCACTGCCACTAAGCGCCGCCCATCGCAATCCCACTATAGAGACCTGCGGCGCCAGACTCCTCGGACGGAAGGGAGAGGAGGCTGGCCAGCGAGACTATAAATGTTGTGATATATGACATCAAACCGTTTCTTGCTAAACGTTCTATGTAAGTATATCTGTCCCTACAAAAATAACATTAAATGAAATTTAAATTATATATATATATATATATATATATATATATATATATATATATATATATATATATATATACACACACTTAATTAGATGGCAAAAACATTGAATGATTAACAGAGGAAATGAGCAGCATAGTAATAGGGTAAAGGCATGGAAGCTAGCCTAGCATCAGTCCATGACTGTGTCACTAGTTGTGTTTCCATTACACTCAGAAATGCGCAAAATCTAAATATCGCAATATAAATTGGGCAATGGAAACAGGTAAATTTCGAAAAACCTCCCAAATATCGCAAAACGTTTTTGCGCTCTCATGAGGTGGTTTTTCAGACGTGTCGATATAGCAGTTTATCGCAAAAGTGGAATGGAAACACATTTTTCGCATTTGCATGTCATGTGACCCATCTTCTCCTTTGGAAAAGGAGCGGAAAATGAGGGAGAAAGGGTTCGATAAGCCGTGGCAAAACCTCCGCAGCAACCTAGCAGAAAGACGAGTGTTGTGCAAAAGCGGAGCTGGGGAAAATAGATCATGTTTAATGACAGAAATCGCTCCATGGTGACAGGCTGCCTCTCTGTGTGCGCGCAGTTGTAGGCTACCTTTTTTCCTCTGCCTCTCGCGCTCACTGCATTCACCGCAGCCAGCAACATGTTGGGGCAGGGTACGACACTCATTTCTTTTGAATTGATAATCAGGCTCGTTTATATGCGTTGTAACTTCATGTTGTGATTTGCATTGACCATTGGTTGGATTTGAGCATGCAGGGGACGGGATTTGGGGCAGATCCCCGTGCGTAATCACTGTGGCAGCTGCTGCAACGGGGAATTGCGTTCAGGTGTGCGCGCCGTCACTCAAACTCAACTTCAATGGAAACGCCTACAAGTCGCAATTGTACATTGTCGAAGTTGTAGAAATATCGCAATTATTTTGCGAAAAACTGTAATGGAAACACAGCTACTGAGAAGCAGGGAGTTCTATTTGAGAGATCCGAGCGCTGGAAAGGAAAAGCGATGTCCATTATAAAGCTGTCTCTCAGCCTCCCACTCTAAAGAGGTGCTGATTGAAATATATATATATATATATATATATATATATATATATATATATATATATATATATATATATATATATATGTCCATATATATATATATGTCCATTATAAAGCTGTCTCTCAGCCTCCCACTCTAAAGAGCTGCTGATTGAAATGAAAAAGGTGGTGATTGCGAGCGGAGGGATAAAAGGATAGAAAATGAGCACATTCAGAGGAGACGGCAGAAAGATGGAGAGAGAGAGAAGAATGCAAAAGACCAATGAGAGCAGCTCTGTTCATCTGTTCATAAGGAAAAGAGAGAGGAGAACACAGGACACAGGTGTTTTATTGAACAGAAATCCACACAAAAGGCAGAGGGGGTACAGGTGTATCCCCCACTGAACCCTTTCCTCTCACCTGTCCCCTCACGTGTCCCCCTGCAGCAGATATTTGAGCGACATTTACAACATGGGAGCCTGGAGGTCACAGTGACAGAAGGGGACGAGACGAGACTTGACTGAGACGGTTGCAGGTTGGGTGGAAAACAGCAGCAGTGTCACCGGGGGGACGATTAGGACACTAACTCCATGTTATTAGTGCCCGTGAGCAAGGCACATAATCCTTGCTGTGCCTCTCTGTGCATCTCCAGGTCAGCGGCAAGCGTCAAAATGACAAACCTCTGTTTTGAAAACCAGCCAAGAAACAATGTGTTATGTTCGCCTCTGTCCCTCCGATGGACATCGGTAGTGTCCCGGTGACAGATGATGGCATCATAGCTAAGCCCTCACCCTACTCTCACTATACTGTATCACTGCTGCAGCACTGCACTCACCCTACTCTCACTATACTGTATCACTGCTGCAGCACTGCACTCACCCTACTCTCACTATACTGTATCACTGCTGCAGCACTGCACTCACCCTACTCTCACTATACTGTATCACTGCTGCAGCACTGCACTCACCCTACTCTCACTATACTGTATCACTGCTGCAGCACTGCACTCACCCTACTCTCACTATACTGTATCACTGCTGCAGCACTGCACTCACCCTACTCTCACTATACTGTATCACTGCTGCAGCACTGCACTCACCCTACTCTCACTATACTGTATCACTGCTGCAGCACTGCACTCACCCTACTCTCACTATACTGTATCACTGCTGCAGCACTGCACTCACCCTACTCTCACTATACTGTATCACTGCTGCAGCACTGCACTCACCCTACTCTCACTATACTGTATCACTGCTGCAGCACTGCACTCACCCAACTCTCACTATACTGTATCACTGCTGCAGCACTGCACTCACCCTACTCTCACTATACTGTATCACTGCTGCAGCACTGCCCTCACCCTACTCTCACTATACTGTATCACTGCTGCAGCACTGCACTCACCCTACTCTCACTATACTGTATCACTGCTGCAGCACTGCCCTCACCCTACTCTCACTATACTGTATCACTGCTGCAGCACTGCACTCACCCTACTCTCACTATACTGTATCACTGCTGCAGCACTGCACTCACCCTACTCTCACTATACTGTATCACTGCTGCAGCACTGCACTCACCCTACTCTCACTATACTGTATCACTGCTGCAGCACTGCCCTCACCCTACTCTCACTATACTGTATCACTGCTGCAGCACTGCACTCACCCTACTCTCACTATACTGTATCACTGCTGCAGCACTGCACTCACCCTACTCTCACTATACTGTATCACTGCTGCAGCACTGCCCTCACCCTACTCTCACTATACTGTATCACTGCTGCAGCACTGCACTCACCCTACTCTCACTATACTGTATCACTGCTGCAGCACTGCACTCACCCTACTCTCACTATACTGTATCACTGCTGCAGCACTGCCCTCACCCTACTCTCACTATACTGTATCACTGCTGCAGCACTGCCCTCACCCTACTCTCACTATACTGTATCACTGCTGCAGCACTGCCCTCACCCTACTCTCACTATACTGTATCACTGCTGCAGCACTGCCCTCACCCTACTCTCACTATACTGTATCACTGCTGCAGCACTGCACTCACCCTACTCTCACTATACTGTATCACTGCTGCAGCACTGCACTCACCCTACTCTCACTATACTGTATCACTGCTGCAGCACTGCCCTCACCCTACTCTCACTATACTGTATCACTGCTGCAGCACTGCCCTCACCCTACTCTCACTATACTGTATCACTGCTGCAGCACTGCCCTCACCCTACTCTCACTATACTGTATCACTGCTGCAGCACTGCCCTCACCCTACTCTCACTATACTGTATCACTGCTGCAGCACTGCACTCACCCTACTCTCACTATACTGTATCACTGCTGCAGCACTGCCCTCACCCTACTCTCACTATACTGTATCACTGCTGCAGCACTGCACTCACCCTACTCTCACTATACTGTATCACTGCTGCAGCACTGCACTCACCCTACTCTCACTATACTGTATCACTGCTGCAGCACTGCACTCACCCTACTCTCACTATACTGTATCACTGCTGCAGCACTGCCCTCACCCTACTCTCACTATACTGTATCACTGCTGCAGCACTGCCCTCACCCTACTCTCACTATACTGTATCACTGCTGCAGCACTGCACTCACCCTACTCTCACTATACTGTATCACTGCTGCAGCACTGCACTCACCCTACTCTCACTATACTGTATCACTGCTGCAGCACTGCAGCAATGGAAGCACAGTGGAAACATACAAGAGTTGCAAATATACAGTCGGGCAAACCACCGGCTTCAGTGTTTCCTATCTCATTGTCCATCACCTCAATCATTGCCAGCGAGGATGAGTACAGATTAGTCAACTGCTGTGTGCCGGCCTGCAGCTATCAGTGTCCATCACGTCTCCTGGAGCGATATCCCCACCATCTCCCCATCGTGATGGCCGACCGCTTCACTGGCTCAGGGTAATTGTTGGTGGCTCAGTGACTAAGAGAGGTGATAATCCTGTCCTGGTCTGACAGGCATGGCTGCTCTACCCTCCTGGACTTATGTCATAACGTCAGAGAGATGAGCACAGACTGTAAAAAAGATGGACGTAGTGAGTGTGACGTCACCCAGGTTTGTGGACTCCCGTTCTGAAGCCTCGGGTTGCCATTTTGGACATTGCCACCTTGTTTTTTTTGGAGCCAGAAGGGATGTATTTGGAACCAAACACGTAACACAGCACAAACACCTAACACAGTCTGAAATGCAAATATCAAAGTTCTCCTTCATTAAATATAGATTTTCCGCTCCAGTCTTTTCATGTGCAGTAAACTGCTGACTAGTCAGACAGTGGAGCCGTTCCTGTGACTGCTCTTGCTGCCTGCGCTAACCAGCATTGACGTAACAAAGCATGGTGTGCCAAGGCATTTTGTATCTGAAGGGAAAGAGCCTTTTGCATCTCTGAAAAATACTGACGTGCAAGAAACAGCTTGACTTTCTCTTTTAGAGCGAAGAACTTCAGATACACGTGTAGCACTCCAAACATCAGGTTTATATCTACTCAATGGTCTCTCATGTCTTTCACCTATGGTGCATGGATACAAAGATATACAAAGATATACATAACAGTGACAACAGGGGAAATACAGTTACTCAAATCCTCTTTCCTGGTGCTTTAACTTCATTGCACTGCTAGTGATGGCAGTGTGTTTGGATTGATCTGATATGAAAAGAATAGTTCACCCTCATGCCAGATGAAACACAGGTGAGATGTGTTAGTACATACAGGGACAGGGCAGGTAACACAGGTGAGATGTGTTAGTACATACAGGGACAGGGACAGGGCAGGTAACACAGGTGAGATGTGTTAGTACATACAGGGACAGGGACAGGGCAGGTAACACAGGTGAGATGTGTTAGTACATACAGGGACAGGGCAGGTTGCCAACACCAGCACAACCTCGTAGCAGCAACGCAATCACACTGTGAATAGAAGACACCATTATTTGTTGCAAATCACTCAGCTGTAGTTAAAATGTACACTAAACGTACACTAAACGTACACTAAACGAGGTGTAAATATAGGTCGTTTTGGAACTCTGATGAACTGGTTCCCACTGACTTCTCTTGTATCTGAGAAGGCTGCTATGGAGTGTGTTGTGCACACACCCCCCCTCACACTGTATATGGACACACTTCAACTCTGTTTCAAGTTTAAACTGGCACAGCGAGTATAGATGATGACAGAATTGTCATTTTTGTGTGAATTAATCCTTTAATAGAACTGCACCCTCAACCAGTCATTCAGTCACTTCCTCACTGACACCTCTCCCTCCCTTTCTCTCTCTCTTCATCTATCCATCTATCTATATATCTATCTATCTATATATCTGCCTATCTGTTGGTAGGTCTATATGTCTATCTCAGAACCTGCCAATTCAAGGTTCAGTTTCCGACTTGTTGATGTATCAGCTCCTAATTGGAGAGGAGACTATTCCAGAGAAGAGGAAGATGAGCAGTGCGGTAATGACAGGTTGAAACAGTGGAGAGGGCTGGTGGGGGAAGGGGGGGGACCTCACTGTCAGTCAGTAGATGCTGCTCTGCATATAATGAGGTAGGAGGAAGTGTATGTGGGGAGGAGAAGTACCGTGAAGAGAGGCAGCAAGGTGATGCACATGCTGCCTGCTGGCTGCAGCAACACTACAGTAGCTTGTCAATTTGTGTCTGAACATGAGTTAGAATTTGGAGTCGTTTTTTTACTTTATTGTTTATTTTTTTCCAATTACTGTAGTAGGGTCAACATCAGCGCTGCAGACTCTTTAACCAAGCGGCTTGTAGAATTTGAATATAAAAATACTACTAGACTCTTTAACTCTTTAACCAAGCGGCTTGTAGAATTTGAATATAAAAATACTACTAGACTCTTTAACCAAGCGGCTTGTAGAATTTGAATATAAAAATACTACTAGACTCTTTAACCAAGCGGCTTGTAGAATTTGAATATAAAAATACTACTAGACTCTTTAACTCTTTAACCAAGCGGCTTGTAGAATTTGAATATAAAAATACTACTAGACTCTTTAACCAAGCGGCTTGTAGAATTTGAATATAAAAATACTACTAGACTCTTTAACTCTTTAACCAAGCGGCTTGTAGAATTTGAATATAAAAATACTACTAGACTCTTTAACTCTTTAACCAAGCGGCTTGTAGAATTTGAATATAAAAATACTACTAGACTCTTTAACTCTTTAACCAAGCTGCTTGTAGAATTTGAATATAAAAATACTACTAGACTCTTTAACCAAGCTGCTTGTAGAATTTGAATATAAAAATACCACTAGACTCTTTAACCAAGCGGCTTGTAGAATTTGAATATAAAAATACTACTAGACTCTTTAACTCTTTAACCAAGCGGCTTGTAGAATTTGAATATAAAAATACTACTAGACTCTTTAACCAAGCTGCTTGTAGAATTTGAATATAAAAATACTACTAGACTCTTTAACTCTTTAACCAAGCGGCTTGTAGAATTTGAATATAAAAATACTACTAGACTCTTTAACTCTTTAACCAAGCGGCTTGTAGAATTTGAATATAAAAATACTACTAGACTCTTTAACTCTTTAACCAAGCGGCTTGTAGAATTTGAATATAAAAATACTACTAGACTCTTTAACCAAGCGGCTTGTAGAATTTGAATATAAAAATACTACTAGACTCTTTAACCAAGCTGCTTGTAGAATTTGAATATAAAAATACTACTAGACTCTTTAACTCTTTAACCAAGCGGCTTGTAGAATTTGAATATAAAAATACTACTAGACTCTTTAACTCTTTAACCAAGCGGCTTGTAGAATTTGAATATAAAAATACTACTAGACTCTTTAACTCTTTAACCAAGCGGCTTGTAGAATTTGAATATAAAAATACTACTAGACTCTTTAACCAAGCGGCTTGTAGAATTTGAATATAAAAATACTACTAGACTCTTTAACCAAGCGGCTTGTAGAATTTGAATATAAAAATACTACTAGACTCTTTAACCAAGCGGCTTGTAGAATTTGAATATAAAAATACTACTAGACTCTTTAACCAAGCGGCTTGTAGAATTTGAATATAAAAATACTACTAGACTCTTTAACCAAGCTGCTTGTAGAATTTGAATATAAAAATACTACTAGACTTTTTAACTCTTTAACCAAGCGGCTTGTAGAATTTGAATATAAAAATACTACTAGACTCTTTAACCAAGCTGCTTGTAGAATTTGAATATAAAAATACTACTAGACTCTTTAACCAAGCTGCTTGTAGAATTTGAATATAAAAATACTACTAGACTCTTTAACCAAGCTGATTGTAGAATTTGAATATAGAAATACTACTAGACTCTTTAACCAAGCTGCTTGTAGAATTTGAATATAAAAATACTACTAGACTCTTTAACCAAGCTGCTTGTAGAATTTGAATATAAAAATACTACTAGACTCTTTAACCAAGCTGCTTGTAGAATTTGAATATAAAAATACTACTAGACTCTTTAACCAAGCTGCTTGTAGAATTTGAATATAAAAATACTACTAGACTCTTTAACCAAGCTGCTTGTAGAATTTGAATATAAAAATACTACTAGACTCTTTAACCAAGCTGCTTGTAGAATTTGAATATAGAAATACTACTAGACTCTTTAACCAAGCTGCTTGTAGAATTTGAATATAAAAATACTACTAGACTCTTTAACCAAGCTGCTTGTAGAATTTGAATATAAAAATACTACTAGACTCTTTAACCAAGCTGCTTGTAGAATTTGAATATAAAAATACTACTAGACTCTTTAACCAAGCTGCTTGTAGAATTTGAATATAAAAATACTACTAGACTCTTTAACCAAGCTGCTTGTAGAATTTGAATATAAAAATACTACTAGACTCTTTAACCAAGCTGCTTGTAGAATTTGAATATAAAAATACTACTAGACTCTTTAACCAAGCTGCTTGTAGAATTTGAATATAAAAATACTACTACTGGACTTTTGTTCCAGTGTAAATGGTAGAAGGGCAAAGGGGGCTATTAGAAATTCTAGCAATGACGTGGGTGGGAAACAGTGATACAGTAAACAGACAGGAGGGGAAACAAGACATTGTTAACTGGCTGTAGATTGTAACTGTGGCTGTAGATTGTAACTGTGGCTGTAGATTGTAACTGTGGCTGTAGATTGTAACTGTGGCTGTAGATTGTAACTGTGGCTGTAGATTGTAACTGTGGCTGTAGATTGTAACTGTGGCTGTAGATTGTAACTGTGGCTGTAGATTGTTGCTGCAGCAAGATTCTAATGTCTTGAAACACTCAACAGTTCAGAGGATTCTGCAGTTCAGTAAGAAGCTGCTGGTTAGAATTCAGCATCACGATCGTCTCAGGTGGATCACAGAGATGCTGTTAGTGGAGTTGCTGCTGGGGCTCTTTGGAGAAGAGAGGTAATACCATACTAAGTTAGATGTGTGTGGCTGGGGGGCCCAGTGTCAGGGGACCCAGTGTCAGGGGGCCCAGTGTCAGGGGGCCCAGTGTCAGGGGGCCCAGTGTCAGGGGGCCCAGTGTCAGGGGACCCAGTGTCAGGGGACCCAGTGTCAGGGGGACAAGTGTCAGGGGGCCCAGTGTCAGGGGGCCCAGTGTCAGGGGACCCAGTGTCAGGGGGCCCAGTGTCAGGGGGCCCAGTGTCAGGGGGCCCAGTGTCAGGGGACCCAGTGTCAGGGGGCCCAGTGTCAGGGGACCCAGTGTCAGGGGGCCCAGTGTCAGGGGGGCCAGAGTTTCCAGCAGCATTGCTGTCATCAAGGTGGATGGGGGGACTCGCTCATAGCTGATGTGATGTTGGCACAGCTGATTTAATCCTCCCAAAGAGACTCACTCTGCTTAAGAGGATTATTAATGGAGCTAACAGAACTGTGGCACAGATTCATCACATTGTAGGAGGTCTGTCTTCATCTCTGGCACCCAGCATGGTACAGTAGAACACTTGGCACTGGGTTGGGTTGAGAGGCTTGCTGCGGGTAATGTTTTTATTTCTCTCTAAGGAGCCTTACTTTACAGAACAGGGTTAAAGTACATAGCAGCAATGAAAAGGAAGGTGTGCCTGCTGAAGAATTGCAAGGCAGGCAAAAAAAGACACTGGAAGACTAGGAAAAGTAAAATGTTATGGTTAAGAGTGTTCCCTCAGCCCTATGTTCCCTCCGCCCTGTGTTCCCTCAGCCCTATGTTCCCTCAGCATCAGGGTTAGAAGGTGGGGTTAGGTACATAAAATGTATTTTCCCAGGATGGTGAACTCATGACCAGCCTTACTCTGCAGCTGATTGGGTTAGGTTTAGGCATGGGGAGTGATGATTGGTTAAAGTTAGGCATGGAGAGTGATGAATGGTTTAGGCATGGGGAATGATGATAGGTTAGGTTTAGGTATAAAGAGTGATGATTGGTTAAGGTTAGGGTAAAATATATGGGTAAGCCAATCAGAGACAGAGTAGGGCGGGTCATGCCTTCACCATTCTTGGAAAATAAATCTTGCTTTAGGTACTGATGTGAGGGAACAGGGCTGAGGGAACATAGGGCTGAGGGTACATAGGGCTGAGGGAACATAGGGTTGAGGGAACATAGGGCTGAGGGAACATAGGGTTGAGGGAACATAGGGCTGAGGGAGCATAGGGTTGAGGGAACATAGGGCTGAGGGAACATAGGGTTGAGGGAACATAGGGTTGAGGGTACATAGGGCTGAGGGAACATAGGGCTGAGGGTACAGGGTTGAGGGAACATAGGGTTGAGGGAACATAGGGCTGAGGGAACATAGGGCTGAGGGAACATAGGGTTGAGGGAACATAGGGTTGAGGGTACATAGGGTTGAGGGAACATAGGGCTGAGGGTACAGGGTTGAGGGAACATAGGGTTGAGGGAACATAGGGCTGAGGGAACATAGGGCTGAGGGAACATAGGGTTGAGGGAACATAGGGTTGAGGGTACATAGGGTTGAGGGAACATAGGGCTGAGGGAACATAGGGCTGAGGGAACATAGGGTTGAGGGAACATAGGGCTGAGGGAACATAGGGTTGAGGGAACATAGGGCTGAGGGAACATAGGGTTGAGGGAACATAGGGCTGAGGGAACATAGGGTTGAGGGAACATAGGGTTGAGGGAACATAGGGTTGAGGGAACATAGGGCTGAGGGAACATAGGTCTGAGGGAACATAGGGCTGAGGGAACATAGGGCTGAGGGAACATAGGGCTGAGGGAACATAGGTCTGAGGGAACATAGGTCTGAGGGAACATAGGGCTGAGGGAACATAGGGCTGAGGGAACATAGGTCTGAGGGAACATAGGGCTGAGGGAACATAGGGCTGAGGGAACATAGGTCTGAGGGAACATAGGGTTGAGGGAACATAGGGCTGAGGGAACATAGGGTTGAGGGAACATAGGGTTGAGGGAACATAGGGTTGAGGGAACATAGGGCTGAGGGAACATAGGGCTGAGGGAACATAGGGTTGAGGGAACATAGGGTTGAGGGAACATAGGGCTGAGGGAACATAGGGCTGAGGGAACATAGGGCTGAGGGAACATAGGGTTGAGGGAACATAGGGCTGAGGGAACATAGGGTTGAGGGAACATAGGGCTGAGGGAACATAGGGTTGAGGGAACATAGGGCTGAGGGTACAGGGTTGAGGGAACATAGACCCCCTTAATTCAGTGAGTATCATGTTTTTCCCCTCTGGTTGCTCTATGGCTTTGGGGTAGATGTTATTGTAGTTTTATTGTGATGTGTTGCTACTTGTTTTCAAATGAAAACAGTAAAGGTGCATTCAAATTCAAATGATCTCTCTCTGTCTCTCTGTCTCTCTCTCAGCGGGGTGGCTCAGCTCATAACTGCGGCCAGTTGAAGGTGGGTCAGGTGATCCTGGAGGTAAACGGGGTTTCGCTGAGGGGCCGGGAGCACAGGGACGCCGCTCGCATCATCGCAGAGGCCTTCAAGACCAAAGAGAGGGACCACGTGGACTTCCTGGTGACTGAGTTCAATGTGGCGCTTTAATTCAGGAGGAGGAGGAAGAGAGAGGAGGAGGAGGAAGAGAGAGGAGGAGGAGGAAGAGAGAGGAGGAGGAGGAAGAGAGAGGAGGAGGAGGGCAATACGAAGAGAAGAGGAGTTAAAGGACAGCGTAAGGGGAAAAGGACGGCATCTGATGTCCAACTGAGAACTCTATTTTTGGTAAACTATCCTGAACACAAACGTCTATCTAAAAAAAAGAAAAGAAATTGCACAAGTCTTTTTGATAGATGTCTCAGATGCTATCCACTTGATCTCCCTGTCCTTGTCCTTCTCCATACATACTCATTTACTGAAGAATGACTTCCACCATGGACTTCCTTTAGGATCCTCTGTTTAGGACACTCTCTCTTCTTCAACGTGTTGAGACCCAACGCACTATCATGGCAAATAGTGTTCATTTAAAACTCTTTTGTTGGTTCTCTCAGTGTTACATTCTTTTGGATCTGAAATGGACCTGACCATTTGAGGACCATTTGAGGACCATTGGAACTTCTAGTAGCACGACCTGCTTCTGTCTGAGAGATAGCAGCACACCTGAGACTGACACACACCCACTCGCCAGCAGAGAAACATGTGGCTTGCAAAACAAAATCGACTTTCCAAACCTTGGATATGGTATGTACAAATGAACAAATGTAGATACAAATATATACTCTATACATATATACTGTATACATATACAGTATACTGTATACATAAAGATGCATAGATATATGAATTATAAATGCTAATATTATGTTACATCCTCAACATACAATATATTTCAAGGCCATCTTGTTGCTCGTGGGGTACGACAAACTTCCTAGCAATCTTTTTTATTGCCTGTCAGCATATATTTATATCCTTGGAAATGGAAAATATAATGTCAAGCAAACAAAATACATGCTTGATTTGGTTCATCCATGCTCGAAAAAGACATGGGAGTGACAGGAATCCACAAGCAGGTGTCCTGTACCCCACTAGCGTGTTCTTTTCCATTTTCTTTCCTGTTCTCCCATGTCTATCTGTATTCTGAATGGATGAAATAACCCCTCTACGCCGCGCAGCGTTCCCCTCTGCTGCTTCCCCGGTGAATAGCAATGGATTCATTTGTTTGGTGATTTCATACTGTTGATTTTGTTAATCTCGCTGTAGCCACGCAATTACACCCGGGGAGAGCCTAACGAGACATTTAGAGGACGACACTGCCACAGATCGCAGAAATAGTCTCAGTTAATGCACAGAGCATGCACACAAACTCAAACACGCACACGTTTTATCCATTTATAGATCAAACAATTAGACGAAAACAATAAAAGCAATTAGGAGATAAGCAGTCAGGTGGAACATAGGGAGAGAGCGAGAAAGAGAAAGAGACACCAAGCCAAGTAACAGATGAGAAGTGATTGTTGTGGAAGTGATTGGTTTCCTCTCAGGAAGAGGGAGAGTGCGATGTGTCGTTCAAGAGAGGAGAGTTAGACTGCAAGGAGACATCTGGAGTCATTGGAGTCATTATTCTAGGTGTCTGGGTGCAGATGTGTGTGTGTGTGTGTGACGGTGTGTGTGTGTGTGTGTGTGTGTGTGTGTGTGTGTGTGTGTGAGGGTGTGTGTGTGTGGGGGGGGGCATGTGTGTTAGGGGTGTAACAATACACATTTGTATGTATTTGTATCAAAGTGTTTAGGAACAAGGCTAACAGTGCAAATCAAGACAAGGACGTCATGGTCAACTAAAACTGAGATGAGATGAGATTTGAAACTAGACTGAAAATAATAAAATAAGTAAAGTAGATGAGGGGAAAACAAGGACATTTCTATTTGCTGTATCTGTGTACAGAACCGTGACACCACTGTCGTGTCATATCCACCCCGAAACGTGAATTTTGTGAACCGTTACACCCCTAGTATGTGTGTGTGCGTGCGGGTGTGTGTGTGTGTGTGTGTGTGTGTGTGTGTGTGTTTGCGCTCTGTGCCCCTGCCTGCCCGTTACAGGATAGAGACAGACAATGCACGAAACAAGGAGACAGCAAAGTGTGTTTATAATAAACACAAATTAATAATGTCATAAAGGGAGTTTTTTTTTTGTGTGTGTGTGTGACACACTAGAAGGCAATGAAGCGATAGTCTGGACTTTATGAAGAATACCAACACTCCTGTAGCTTTCCAGTGACAAGCAGAGCTAACGCTACGCTAGCATACACACTGTTTGTACAGCAGCACATGCCTGCTGTGGTGTGAAAGCCTTGCCTCTTCAACATGTCAGCTTTTCAGGGAAACCAAACATGCTATCAAAGCCACAACCAAACATGCTATCAAAGCCACAACCAAACATGCTATCAAAGCCACAACCAAACATGCTATCAAAGCCACAACCAAACATGCTATTAAAGCCACAACCAAACATGCTATCAAAGCCACAACCAAACATGCTATCAAAGCCACAACAGCAGTATTTCTGACTTCATGGAAGGGAAGCGGTTAAGGGTTTCACTAGCCCAGGGCTCATTAACCTCTCTGCACCCATCATCCCTTCAGTTCATGTACAAATATGAAAATCTAAATTGGAGTTGCTGAGTTTTGACTTAAAGGAACACTCTGCCCATTTTCAACCAGCTTTGTATCATTAGAACATCAGTAGTATATCAGAAAACTGTAAACGGTTTTGAAGTCTGTCATTTAATTTGACAGTTATTGAGTGTTAAAGTGTGGACCAGTGACATCACTGGTCCACACTAACTCAAATTAATAACTCATTAACTCAAATCAACTCTCAATAACTGTCAAACTATTCATCATTCATCTAGTTTGACAGTTATTGAGAGTTGATTTGAGTTAATGAGTTATTAATTTGAGTTAGTGTGGACCAGTGATGTCACTGGTCCACACTTTAAAGGGATAGTTCTGTTTGTTTGAAGTTGGGTCCTATGAGGTACTCTCATACAGTCAGTGCACTGGGTAAAGCACTCTGGATGCATCGCGCACCGAGATAGGAGAACTGCACTCCAGCTGCGGTAGGCACAGAGAGCTGTCTGCTGAGTGTGAAGGGGGCCATGAGCAAAAACATAAAAAAACAACAGAAAGAATACATAAAGTGCTTCCATACTGCTCACCTGGCATAATCCCAGTCTCCACAAGCCCTGAGATGCCAAGTTGACTTGAAAATATGTCATTTACACCCTGTTTTTAGCTGAAATCGTCACTGGAACTAGCAGCTGAAATTACAACAACTAGGGTACAACCTTGCTATAGTGACGATTTTAGCTAAAAACAGGGTGTAAATTACATATTTTCAAGTCAACTTAGCATCTCATGGCTTGTGGAGACTTGCATTATGCCAGGTGAGCAGTATGGAAGCACTTTATGTATTCTTTCTGTTGTTTTTTATGTTTTTGCTCATGGCCCCCTTCACACTCAGCAGACAGCTCTCTGTGCCTGCCGCAGCTGGAGTGCAGTTCTCCTATCTCGGTGCACGATGCGTCCAGAGTGCTTTACCCAGTGCACTGACTGTATGAGAGTACCTCATAGGACCCAACTTCAAACAAACAGAACTATCCCTTTAACCCTAGAACACTAACGTGATTTAAAGTCACACCATCACTAACGTCGGGTGTATTTCACCCGATGCAATATACCCCATAAAACATACTTCTCATCAAAATATCTTAAAGTACAACAATACATGGCAAATTGAGGTACTCTTCTTCTGTTTTTAAATGTGAAATATCACAAAAAACACAAAAAAGTTTATTATGGGGGACACTATAAAAAAATATGTCAAATTCGGGAAAAATTAGGTAATCACTATAAAAATAAAAATAAACCCAAAATAACAGGAGCTCCCAACTTCTCCTTCGGTCCACCCATTCATGGGACTTGTGTGGTGAAAAAAAAAAAAAAGTCACCACAATACCATTGTAACTAACCAGAAGATATTTTACCCTCTATCACTAACGTCGGGTGAAAATCACCCGAACACGTGGCCGGTAGAAAAAACCATGAATGGGAGCAGGGAAACAAACCTACATTCAATGACGTCAGTGAGCATCCTGAAGGTACCTAAGGACCCGCCCACCTCAGACAGCAGCAAGACAATGAAAATCACGTGAATTCAATTGTCCGGGTGAAAATCACCCGACGTTAGTGTTCTAGGGTTAACACTCAATAACTGTCAAATGAAATGACAGACTTCAAAACAGTTGACAGTTTTCTGATATACTACTGATGTTCTAATGATACAAAGCTGGTTGAAAATGGGCAGAGTGTTCCTTTAACATTCACCTTAGAATGTGCACTAATTGACAGATGGGGAATTTGGATGGGATAAACATCTGAGGATGGTGATGTAATATCAATTCAAGCCAAACTGGCATTAAATACAACAGCATCTGTTGCCAAAGCAAAACAGTGATAATCAAGAAGAAGTAGCAATAATAACTAAGATCAATTAGAACAATGGAAAGTTGTAATTATTCAATGGCACACACGGTTGAATATCACTGCTGATGAAAACCTTGTCTCCATTAAAAAAAACACTTTCAAACTATACAGTTTGTTCCCAAATGTGTTTTATGGGTCCTATGGGGTCGTGAAACATATTTATATGAACGACCCTGTAAAGTTGAATAACTAGTGGGAGAGGCAGCAGCCTCGTGAGCCAGATGGAAATGTGATCTCATAAAAGCAGCTCCCCTCACTGCCTCGCTGCACGGGGACGAGGAGGGAAGAGGTTTTCACATCAAAGCACTGATACAAGGCAGGAAGTGCATCATGATGACATCATAACACTGGGTGACATACAAGCCAGGAAGTGCATCATGATGACATCATGATGACATCATAACACTGTGTGATGGTACAAGCCAGGAAGTGCATCATGATGACATCATAACACTGTGTGATGATACAAGCCAGGAAGTGCATCATGATGACATCATAACACTGTGTGATGGTACAAGGCAGGAAGTGCATCATGATGACATCATAACACTGTGTGATGATACAAGGCAGGAAGTGCATCATGATGACATCATAACACTGTGTGATGATACAAGGCAGGATGTGCATCATGATGACATCATAACACTGTGTGATGATACAAGGCAGGAAGTGCATCATGATGACATCATAACACTGTGTGATGATACAAGGCAGGAAGTGCATCATGATGACATCATAACACTGTGTGATGATACAAGGCAGGAAGTGCATCATGATGACATCATAACACTGGGTGATATACAAGGCAGGAAGTGCATCATGATGACATCATAACACTGGGTGATATACAAGGCAGGAAGTGCATCATGATGACATCATAACACTGTGTGATGCTGCGCTGCTGAATACATCTGCAGGAGTGGAACCCTATTGAGATTGCATTCGTTGAGGTTTACAGTTTTTGTGTTATTGACGGGTTTATATGAGACGATTGTTTTATTTGCGGTGCTTCTGTTAATAAGTGAACAGGCTTGTGGAGGGAAACAGAGCCGCTGTCAGGCAGCTGAATCTCTCAGTACAGTTGATGCAAACTTTGAAAAGCAACGTTCTCCCAAACAATTCATTGTTACATTAATTTCACAGTGTTCTCCCCCCCCCCCCCCCCTCTCTCTCTCTGTTGCTGTCTCTGTGATTACTGAGGCTTTTAAGTGCATCTTAATTTGATTTGGAGAAAGGTTCTCTGTGCATATTCAGGACATGATGCACAGTTTCAGTATGGGAAAAGACTCTGTCGTCATTCCTGCAGCTTCAGACACTTAAAAGTCAGGATGTGTGTTTGTGTGATAGAGAGATAGAGAGAGAAAGATGCTATCTGAGAGCTGAAACGTCTCCTCTCTGTGGTATTAATCACCATTCAACTATCTCATCTGGAAGGAATCACACCACTCTGGAGATGAAGGCTTCTGCTCACTGAGTCAAGCTTTTACATCATATAGCCTCCATGACACCTCCATTCAGAGGGGAGAGGAGATTGGAGGAGGAGGAGGAGGGGGGAGAGGAGAAAGGGAAAGAGTGTGTGTCAAACCCTATTTGCCTGTTGTCTTGCTGAAAGTGAGAGTAGGTGAACCTGTCAGGTGTGCAGAGAGAGGTGAACTTAGTGACCAGATAGCCTCAACATGAGACTCAGCCTGCTTCTCATACTGAGTCTCAGACAACGACCCACAAAATCCACTGCGAGCTCCCTTTATTATTATTCAAATTTGTTTATTGGGTTTTCCATTTCAAACATACTACATATAAACAGAGACATAAGGAAAAGCAAGGCATGTAGCACCAAAATAGGACAAAACATAATAATAATAATACAAGAGACACAGACACCCAAGACTCAAAAATAATAATAATAAAAATAAATAAATGCTACAAACAATTACAATACACTTTGCAGGGGATACGCTAAGTGCTGAGGATATGTTTTCTGGCAATCACTCGTGGCAAAAGCCAACACTTGAATCTCTGAAAGTCAGTTAGGCAGTATTGGGAGGAGAGAGGTAATTTTTATCAAAGTAATCTAGAAACGGACCCCACACTCTAAGATATTTCTGAGTCGAACCACGTATGGTGTATTTCAGTTTCTCCAATTTAAGGTATGCCATAACATCTCTGACCCAACATGCATGAGATGGAGGGGCAGCTGATTTCCAGCTCATTAAAATTAGTCGTCGGGCCAGAAGCGATGAAAAAGCTAAAGCCTCGGCTTGAGCCCCAGAGACTGTAACTCCATCAGGTGCTACTCCAAAAATGCCAATGACAGGGTGTGGATCAATGTCCTTCCAGCAGATGTAGGAAAATGTTTCAAAGATGCAGGACCAAAAAGGAACCAGAGACGAGCAAGACCAGAACATGTGATATAGAGTCGCTGGGGCCCGTTTACACCTAGAACATGTCGGGTCAAAGCCGGGGTACATCCTGGCAAGCCTAGCGAGCTCCCTTTAAAACGCCCCTATTTTTCCATACATGTAGTAATCACACACAAAACAGTATGCTTTAGTTGTTGTCTGTCAAAACGGGCTATTAGTTTTCTTTAATATTGTTTAGTTTTCAATACCGAGGGTTTTTTGTCCTGTCTGCGCCTGTAATTCCTGTTCTTCCGGATGTGTACAGCAGAGAGGGCGCTGTTTCCCCGCTAGATAGAGCGGAAGAACGACAACAGCCATTTTCAATTGAAAAGAGGCGCGGACACGACAAAAAAATCATCGGTATTGAAAACGATGCAACATTCAAGAACATGATGGAACGCCTGTTTTGACGCACAACAAGCTGGGCTGTTTTAAAGGCACCCTGCAGTGGACTTTGTGGGTCCTTGTCTGAGACCCAGCATGAGAAGCAGGTGGAGTCTCATGTTGAGGCTAGTGACCCGAGTGCCACTGGTTCCATCTCCACAGCAGCCACTTGTCTCCAAAGTGTGTTTGAGCAAGACACTGACTGATCGCCATCATCTAAACACACGCACGCACACACACACACACACACACACACACACACACACACACACACACACACGCGCGCACACACACACACACACACACACATCTGGTGCAGGACAAAGATAATCCACAGAGAATGGTGTGTGCAGACTTGTATTTTGCTCCTGCAAACTCTGCTCAGGTGATATGCGTACATCATGTACACCTGGTCTGAGACGTACATGTACACCTGGTCTGAGAGGGACATGTACACCTGGTCTGAGAGGGACATGTACACCTGGTCTGAGAGGGACATGTACACCTGGTCTGAGAGGGACATGTACACCTGGTCTGAGAGGGACATGTACACCTGGTCTGAGAGGGACATGTACACCTGGTCTGAGAGGGACATGTACACCTGGTCTGAGAGGGACATGTACACCTGGTCTGAGAGGGACAGTCAAATTCCCAACAAAACTATCTGGAAAAATGACGAGCGACGCGATCTACAAGAATACGGCCAGTCGGCCATCTTAAAGTCTCAAACCATCTTGGCCCTAAATTTACTCCCTTCACACTTACAGACAGAATTGGACTTTGAGCCGCGCTTAAAACTGATCAAGTTACAGGAACTTCTTTGTGGGCTGAGTCCTAAACGGGCCCCTGGTTCTGGTTCTGGTGTCTGGATGAGTCCTAAACGGGACCCTGGTTCTGGTTCTGGTATCTGGATGAGTCCTAAACGGGCCCCTGGTTCTGGTTCTGGTGTCTGGATGTCGATCACTGCTTGGCCCTTCAGCTTGACCCAATATCAAAGGCCCGTCCAGCAGACCGGATGATGGAGGGTGTCGGTGGCGTGCGGTGACGGTCTCATCAATCAGACCACAAGAGAGTGAGGCGTGCTGCCTGGCCTCGCCTGAGACATGACACATGGTGAGGCGTGCTGCCTGGCCTCGCCTGAGACATGACACATGGTGAGGTGTGCTGCCTGGCCTCGCCTGAGACATGACACATGGCTGAGACTTGCTTGCTGCTAAACCAAGGTGCACCATTTTGCCTCCCCAGAGGAGCCCTCCCCCCTGCCCCCCCCCAACCCCGTGGCATTTCTGTCTCCACAGCTCCCCCTAAAGGTCAAAACACATGAACCCTAGCCCACCTGTTGACTCCCTATCGATAATCGTTCATGTTTATTTATGTTTCACTGCGTGTGCCTCCCCTGACAAGTCCATTTTTTTTGTGTTCTTTTCTGCCCTGTGACTCTCCGGCCACCTCCCTCTGCCTTTGTTTGCCAGTCAGTCATTCAGTCAGTCAGTCAGTCATTCAGTCAGTCAGTCAGTCAGTCAGTCAGTCAGTCATTCAGTCAGTCAGTCAGTCCCTCTGTTCGTCTTTTTCTTTTGCCTGCTTCCTGCACATGTTAATGAATGAGGAGTGTTGTATAATGTCATGCTATTTATACAGAAAGTGTGTTTAATTTTCCAATAAAGAGAACTGCACAAAACCTGACAGGCTGTCTGTTTCTTTTGAAGCTTTTGTGCACAGGCAGACAATGCTACATGGAGGATGACAATACAGCGGGTAATGCCATGGATAGAAAATGGTTTCCTCCAGTGAATGGCACAGAAAACCCACACACCTTCCAGTTGCATTGTGCATAATCCTGATTTATTATTTATTTCCATTTGAAATGTCTGTTTCCCTTTCAATTGGATTCAAAGAGTGCTATTATTGCTGTTACAAAATCGCCTTTTATTGCCAAAGAAAAGACACAAAAGCGGCAACAAAAAGCAATATGAGAGATGTCATCAATTAAATGTAACAAAATGCTTTAAAAGTGATCGTGAGTGCAGCTATTGTAAGTGGAACCTACAGGTTTTGAATGATATTTTCTATAAAGGTTATCACATCAGTGACTTGTTTCTCCTCTCAAGCGATGTTCATTATAAGGACTGTTTTTATTTGTGTTCCTTTTCTTTATTTGTAATCCAGGGCAGCAAAGTGATCTGACATTGATGTATTTTTCAGTTCAGTTGAGTGCAGCTGTGTCTTAGCATTTCCCTCTGCGTACGAGAGCCTGGAGTCCACTGCCAAGCTGCCATCACAGTCACAGACACAGACAGTGTTTTGGGTCGCTGCCACTGGACAGATAGTCTGTCAGTGGCCTCACTATTTATTGCCAAACGGCAGACTGTAGCTTTTAGCTTGTTTTAGTCTCCCCGAGAGGAAATGCAATTTTCCTTTTGTGAGGGTCAAGGTTCAAACAAGCTCGATGATGTTAGGCTGTCCTGAGATGTCCTATGATGTCCTGCAATATCTCTCTCACTCACACACACACACACACACACACACACACACACACACACACACACACACACACACACACACACACACACTTAAAGGATTTATGTCCACACATAGATACAATGTACCAGGGACATAAACACTATTAATGCAGTCAGATATGAGGAGACAGTCAGTTAGAAAAGTGCCTCATGTCATTGGAAACACATTGTTGCAAACAAACAGGATGATATCAGTAGTGGTATAGAATAAATAACTAACTACTTCATGGGTGGAAAATACATGTTTACTGTTTCCTTATCGAATGTTGCCACCTAGTGGTTTCAACAGGAACGTAAGGAAATGTTGCCCCTGATATGTCCCCCTCCCCTTCCCGTGCATAATGGTGGAAAGTTGAGGTGTCTCCTATATGTTTTATATTGTGGACTTGATTTACGCAGCGCTGCAGTTTTGAACAGCTGAATAAACATACATGATGTGGGAGAGGCGAGTCAGACAGTCATGTGTCAATCCTAGCTAAGTCCCGCCCCTACGTAGTGTCAGTAACCAATCACCACTCAGTCTTTTTTGCGTCACGCTTTGTTTTGTAAAGAGCCTGGCTTCCGCTCACAATTGATTTTGTCACCCTACCTGGTTCCGGCCTAGAGCCCGCCCTAGACAGGAAGGGCAGTGTTTCTAGCTCGTCAACTTTTACGTTAACTTGACAATTTGACACAAGTATCAGAACGGCAAACAACAAAACAAAAGATGGACGTTCCGAACAAAGTTTTTGAAGAAGTTCTTTTAGAAACATTGCGGATTCACAATCTCACATCTTTTAAGCCAATACAGAAGCTTTGCATCAGACAATTAATCGAGGAAAGAGACGTCAAGCTAACGGCAACAAAGACGTTTTTTGGCGCACTGCCTTCCGGTGTTCATTCTGGTTCCGTGGTTTACGCCCCATGACAAAAAGCGGGGTGAAAGGTGCCCAGACTAGCTTTGTCTAGGCAACTTTTCCGCCAGCTAACTAGCGTAAATCAGTGCCCAGTGCCCACACACACACACCGCCACACTCCAAAGGCTTTATAACAATAAGAAAGAGCCCTTTTTCTGGGAGAAAGTAACACGTTAACCAGTGACAGCGCGTCTAAAAGAAGGTACCAATACGAAGAGCGTTTAATGCAGTGTTTTGACCGTTGTTTGTTTCGATAAGTTAGTACAAAGTGATGGAAACTGTGTTGCGTGTGGGTTCCAGTATCAACGGTTCCAACTGAAGCTAATTAACGTTACATGCGTATTTACTTAGCAGTGCAACGTGAAGCCAATTGGTATAAAGTTCACACGTCCGTAAGGTACCGGTAGTTAACGCGTGATTTTAACCCGCAATTTGTGTGGGTTTGTTGTCATGTCGCCTGGTGACACTCTGGGCTGGCTCTTCTCTTCTTTTTGAGTTTGTGTGGTTCTCAAGGCAACCAACCAACCGCTGCTGCTGTGAAGTGTCCTCCTGCCTGCTGTAACGTTAAACACATCTCCACCACTACTACAAGGTGAGTCTGCATTCACATCTGATGTAGGAGAGAAGTGTATTGAACTGTAACTGTATAGCAATCACTTTGTTTACCTTTTGTTTAGTTTGCTTCTCTCCAGTGTGTTATATTGGATTGTCCTCTGTGTGTGTTGGTGTCTTCAGCAAGGGAGGGGGAGAAATCGCATTGTTCTTGTTTTTCCTCTGCTGCTTCCCCACCAGCTAGACCTGTTGTTGAGCAAGTCTGAATGTAGCCTACATGAGTTGGGCAATAGCCTACTGTACCCTTGTAGTTGTTTCACAGCAGGGGGTAGGTTGTGTTTGGAGACAGTCTGAACAGTAGTGCTGCTGCAGTCCCCGGATGCCAGGGCAAAACTATCACTTGTTGGCCACAGTGGCTCATAATAAATCCACGTTCACCAAGCACTTTTTTAGAATAGAGCAGGCCGGGCATCTGATGGAGATGTGTGTCTTGTAAAGCAGTGGTTCCCAACCTTTTTTGTCTTATGTACCCCTTGAGCTGTTTTTCCATGACAATAGTACCCCTCACTCATGCATGTTGATGATTACATACAAGTAAATCTATACAAAATATATGTTTCACTGAACTGCCGGTGTTTGGGCTTTTTAGGTTTTTTGTGGGCCATTATCAGTAGCAGAACAGTGTAGCAGTTGACACTTGCCAGCAGAACTAGTTGCGGCACACACATCACATTTTAACAATGGGCTTATGAAATGACTTGGAATATATATATATTTATTTATCATTTTGGAGGTAAATTGTATTCCCCAATCATTCCAAGTACCCCCTGCAAGCTGCTCAAGTACCCCTAGGGGTACACGTACCCCTGGTTGGGAATCACTGTTGTAAAGGACGCAGGTTAGAACAAAACTTGACAAATTTAGTGGCTGGAACGGAATACCCTAGTTTAGTTGACCTGTTAGGCTACAGTAATCTTGTAATTGTATCAGCCTGTTTTCTTATTCATTCTACACTTATAATAGTCGTTTCCTGGCATATACAGTACTTAGATCAAAGGTTCTATGACCTGGGATGATGTTAACACATGACAAACTATATAGTACATATGACCCAGGGTCATAACAGTCAGTCAGTTTGAATACAATTCAAGATTTTCTCCAAGATTGAGCTGCAGGCCACAGAGTCTGCACCATAGACTGTATAAAGCACACTGGTCATGTGAAGCATCTCTCCTGCTTGTAAATTTGAATAATTGTGCAGCCTTAACTTTACTCCTCACTCATCTTGCCTGTGTCCTCATGCCTCCTAAGAAGATTATTGTTAGGCTACGTTCACACAGCATCCTTAGTGCTTGAATCTAATCTTTTCCGTGACTCAGGTCAGTCTTTTTCATGACTGTGTGAACAGCACAAGTCACATTGAAAGTGACTTTTTTTAAAGACGACCTGGGCTACTTTCAAATGTGGAAAAACATCAGATTCGAATCTGATGTTTTGGAATGTGACTCCGGTGTGAACAGACATCTGGCCCAAATCTGACTTAATGCTTCAATGTGACTTTTACATCATTCCAGAGCGACATTCGTCACTATTCTGCGCTGGCGGGAGGAGGGAGGACCAAGCGGGCAGATTGTGATTACAAACATGGAGGACAGCTGTGAGGGAGCTAATCAGTGGAGGGACAGTGAGGTTTTAGACCTTATAAGTATTAGCAAGAACAAGAAGTCGCAGCTATTGCTCCACAGAAAGCCATTATTAAAATTTTGGCTCTCTTTCTCCTCTTCCTCGCTATCATCTGCTCCAATATTCGCTGGCTTCCACTGCACAATAACTTGTAAATTAAACCGTAAACAACAGATGAAACAACATCGTCAGCTACCTCCATGTTTACTGCTGTCTTCTTCTGGGTTTACGTAGAACAGCAGTGTGCTGCGTGTGACGTTATTGTTGTTCTGCGCATGCGGGTCACTTCAGGGCCGTGACCTGTTCACACTGGAGTCTGATATGGGCCACTTTTAAAAGGTCTGTGTGAACAGCGACACAACAAATCAGATTCAAGCACTAAGGTTTCCTGTGTGAACGTAGCCTTAGTCACTAGGCCAGTAGGCCGTCCTCCTAACAGCCGGCTGCAGCTCTGCCAGCACTGTTTGTGTCTGGGACTCTTCCAAATGCACCACACGCACTGTTCAGTTTGGGTGTCGCCCTGTGAAAACGAGGCAGTGTCTGTTTTGGTTGGGTTGATGTGTGTTTATTCAGACTGCTTTGGGGGGGCCAGGATGAGAGGAGAGCCTGGCTGAAACGTTTATTAGCCTCACACACTCCCTTCTTCTCTCCTCTCTCTTTCAATCTTCGTCTTATGCTCTTTTTTTATTGCTGCAACTAATGAACGATTATTTATTTTCATTATTGATTCATTAGTGGCCGGGCCAGCGAAGCGGCAGGGCCACTTATTGTATTTGCCTGTATTCTTCTTCTCCCGGGAAGTTTCGACTTCCCATGCATGAAAACTAACCAAACTTTGCACAAAGGTCCAGTCCCATGCCAAACATCTTTGACGCAAATTTGGGGCCAATAGTCCTAACGGTGGCACTACAGCGACCGTCTAAATTTTCAAACTTTGAAAATTCATAAAAAATCAGGCATACGTGCTACGGCTTTGCAACTTTCACCGAAATGTGGGCCCAAATGAGGAGAAACTTTTGTACAATGCAACCTATGGCCAATTATGAAGTCTAAAGACCGCAAAACTGCAAAAACTGTAAAACTAATTAAACCCTACTCCTCCCACATTTTTTCTTGAAACGACACCAAACTTCAGCATCTGCATCGTTAACTGTCCTACACAAAAGTATCAAACAGATTTTTGATTGGTCAAAAATTGAGCTCACAGTGCATCAAAACGTTGAATTCTGCCCCCGTGTATAGCCCAATTGCCTTAATTACCTAGGGCAATTAGGTTGTATAATACAACAAATTGTGATGTCATCAGTCACTCAAGCAATTGTGATGCCATCACTGATGTCACTCCAGCAATTGTGATGTCATAGCTCAAAGCTTTGAAACTTGTCTGGCCATGACCCATTGCTGCGCAGCAGCTATAATTTGTCGATTATTTTCTCGACTAATCGATTAGTTGTTTGATCTATAAAATTGTAAAAAATGGTAAAGGAAATGTTGATCACTTTTTCCCCAAAGCCGAAGATGACGTTCTAAATGTCTTTTGTCCTCCTGACCATTACAGTCCACCATTACCATTACCATTACCATTACCATTACCATTACAGTCCACAAGCAAAAGATCATCACTTTAGTGTCATAGAAGACTAAAGAAACCAGAAGATTTTCACGTTTAAGAAGCTGGAACGAGAGAATCTTTGTATTTTTCCCCCTTAAATTTAGTCTAAATCATTCATTGATTATAAAAATACTTTGTGATTCATTTTCTGTTGGTCGATTAATCGACTAATCCTTGCAGCTCTACTCTTTCTCTCTCTCATTCTCTGTACCTATTATATATATATATATATATATATATATATATATATATATATATATATATATGCTCTCTCCATCCTGTCTTTCCCTCTTTATTTCACTCTGGCATCCTCTCTTCCTCTCCACTCTCTCTCTTTCTCACTCACTCTCTCACACTATAAATCCCACCCCACCTGTCATTCCTACAGTGGATGCAGTGATAGCGCGCCTGGCTTAGTGCCTGGCCTGCTGTCTGCTGTCTGTCTGTGGAGCTCCTGTGCTGATGGAACCCAGCTATCCTACTGTACTGCCTGTCCACTGATCATTGTCTGTTTACAATGTGTGAAGCCCTCTAAGGGGTTTAGACCAGCTTAAATCCCCCAGTCTGTCTGACTCTGCCCGCTGAGATAAATCCACTCTTCCCCCAGGCAGGCAGGCAGGCAGGCAGGCAGGCAGCATGAGCAAAGCAACAGGTGAGTTGTGTGGTGAGTTGTGTGTTTGTTAGCTTTATTCTTACAGTAGAGACGTTCAGTGCTCCTGGTATGTAGCTACCTGGTACCTGGTGCTCCTGAACCCGGAGAGTCGTGGAGTTTGAAAATAACATGACCACTTCAAGCTTGGCGGCTGGTTCATCCAGATAACTTTGAAGAATAACCCATATATCTAAATTTCTAATCACGCACTGTAGTTGTAGTCAGTCAAATCAATATTGTACATTGATTACAATTATTGATTGATTACCCCCCCCCCCCCAAATAGAAAAGTTTGTATAGGGCAACGCAAGTATTGACAGTGAAAATCATGCTACCATTGAACATAAAGATGTTGAGGGGTGCGTAGTTTTTATTTTCTACTTGTTACTACAACCCTTCTGGATTTCCTCTAAATCTAGACAAAGTTAGCATTTGCCACACTTGACTGTCCAACATGTCTCTACATGAGACAGAATAAAGCAGTAGCATCTAAACCTGAAACGCTGTTGAAAAGGGGGACAGCGTGTCTTCATTATAGAGAGACAAGTTTGATCCCAATCACAGCTCACCTGTGTCCTCCTCCAAGAGCTCCTGGTAGGACTATATTCCTAGTCTTCAGCCCTCTTTGGAACTAGTAGTGTCTCAGAGGGAGGAGAAGGAAATCACATGTACAAATCTGCTCTATGAAGCTTCTGTATAGATGTTTTTATCTGTTTCTCAAGTTGTTTGTATCTGAGGAGCTGTGTGCTCTAGTTGAAATGCATGCTGATGTATCTGAGGAGCTGTGTGGAACGCAGGCTTGTTTGTGGTGGAGAACATAAAGACAGCTCAGACAGTGTGTGCTCAGTGCTGTGTGTGTGTGTGTGTGTGTGTGTGTGTGTGTGTGTGTGTGTGTGTGTGTGTGTGTGTGTGTGTGTGTGTGTGTGTGTGTGTGTGTGTGTGTGTGTGTGTGTGTGTGTGTGTGTGTGTGTGTGTGTGTCAGTGTCAGTGTCAGTGTCAGTGGGATTTGCTGAGAATAAAAGTATAGTAGAGAGGCATAAACTCCTAAGTACACAATGTAGCATTGCAACGTGACAGTTAAATAACACATAGAAGAAAGTTGATGGATGGATGGATGGATTTTGCTTATATTTTGATAACATCATAATTCTGGTCTTCAAGTTTAGAAGAGAGAAGAATGTACTGTTTGTTAAATGAAGAGGTGCACCGTGCTCACAAGCTCTGACAGGCAGACTGTATAGCCTATTTGGAGCAAAGGTTCCTGCATGTTTGTTTTGGCCCAGGAGGTGTAGACTAGCTTCAACACGTTGTCTGTAAGACTTGTCAGAGATGGTTTATTGCGGAGGTGCTCAAAGAAAGCACAGACCGTCTTCATGTTGTGGAGTTGCCATAGTGAGTGAGGGGAGGAGCCATAGTGAGTGAGGGGAGGAGCCATAGTGAGTGAGGGGAGGAGCCATAGTGAGAGCTCCAGGCGAGGACTTGAAGGACTTGATCATGTGCCGCCTCCTTAACCTACAAGAATAAAGACATGGAGAACGGGTCGGGTCGTCTGAGCTGGGTTCCTCGTGTTCCTCTATAATAGCAGGGATATGGTTCCTCGTGTTCCTCTATAATAGCAGGGATATGGTTCCTCATGTGTTCCTCTATAATAGCAGGGATATGGTTCCTCGTGTTCCTCTATAATAGCAGGGATATGGTTCCTCGTGTTCCTCTATAATAGCAGGGATATGGTTCCTCGTGTTCCTCTATAATAGCAGGGATATGGATGACCAAGATTTGTGTTGAGTTAAAAAGTGGGCGGGTGGAAAGAATGGTAACCATAGGACAAACTAACATAGTGCAGTATGTTGTTTATGTTGCCATGGAAACAAGTTGTTTGTGCCGCAGCCCCTAAGCCTTGCTGAGAGGTCAGTCAAAATGTTAAACACCACATGCAGGATAAACTGGCTAACCTTCACAGAATGCTTTATGGGGGGGGGGGTGCGTGGGGGGCATTTAGTATACTTTACATAGGACATTTTGTGTGATTTTTCTATCCTGTATAAAATGCCCTCAGAGAAATAATATGGTCAGGAAACATCTGTCATAAGGAAATGGTGTAACTCACTGATAAGATCAAAGTTTCCAAATGGAAGCAGGTATGATTTTGACGAGGCCAGGCTCCAATCTACCAGAATACAATTATAGGGCCATATGAAATCTGTTGTATTCCCAAACCCCCCTTTTTTTTCTTATTTAAATTTTAATATATTAGGGTTAAAAAGAAATTGAAATGTTTCTCAAAGTAACAACCAAGTTGTGAGGTGATGTAAGGGTCCCATGCAAGACACCCTCTCAAAACACCTCAATCCAAAACAGAATTATTTCTCTAGGCCTATTACAATTATGAAATAGGTTACTGCAATGATTAGGCCTATTTTTTTTCTAAACAATTCCAGCCAAAATGGAAAATTCTGCAATACAGTATTCCATGTCTTACAGGTGATTTCCAATTTTATTGCTAAATTCCAATGATTCCGTCTGTGTTTCCTGCATTGTGGAAATAATCTGGCCCGACAATTAGATACCTTTTGTGATCTTTTATTAACCGCTTTTCCTTATTGTAGCAAGCAGTTAATCCTTCTGAGAGCCCCACTAGAATATCACACAGTGACTCTTCCTCCAAGGAGCATGAGAGACATGAATATCACACAGTGACTCTTCCTCCAAGGAGCATGAGAGACATGAATATCACACAGTGACTCTTCCTCCAAGGAGCATGAGAGACATGAATATCACACAGTGACTCTTCCTCCAAGGAGCATGAGAGACATGAATATCACACAGTGACTCTTCCTCCAAGGAGCATGAGCGACATGAATATCACACAGTGACTCTTCCTCCAAGGAGCATGAGAGACATGATTCAGTGACTCTTCCTCCAAGGAGCATGAGAGACATGAATATCACACAGTGACTCTTCCTCCAAGGAGCATGAGAGACATGAATATCACACAGTGACTGTTCCTCCAAGGAGCATGAGAGACATGATTCAGTGACTCTTCCTCCAAGGAGCATGAGAGACATGAATATCACACAGTGACTCTTCCTCCAAGGAGCATGAGAGACATGATTCAGTGACTCTTCCTCCAAGGAGCATGAGAGACATGAATATCACACAGTGACTCTTCCTCCAAGGAGCATGAGAGACATGAATATCACACAGTGACTCTTCCTCCAAGGAGCATGAGAGACATGAATATCACACAGTGACTCTTCCTCCAAGGAGCATGAGAGACATGAATATCACACAGTGACTCTTCCTCCAAGGAGCATGAGAGACATGAATATCACACAGTGACTCTTCCTCCAAGGAGCATGAGAGACATGAATATCACACAGTGACTCTTCCTCCAAGGAGCATGAGAGACATGAATATCACACAGTGACTCTTCCTCCAAGGAGCATGAGAGACATGATTCAGTGACTCTTCCTCCAAGGAGCATGAGAGACATGATTCAGTGACTCTTCCTCCAAGGAGCATGAGAGACATGAATATCACACAGTGACTCTTCCTCCAAGGAGCATGAGAGACATGAATATCACACAGTGACTCTTCCTCCAAGGAGCATGAGAGACATGATTCAGTGACTCTTCCTCCAAGGAGCATGAGAGACATGATTCAGTGACTCTTCCTCCAAGGAGCATGAGAGACATGATTCAGTGACTCTTCCTCCAAGGAGCATGAGAGACATGAATATCACACAGTGACTCTTCCTCCAAGGAGCATGAGAGACATGATTCTGACAGATGAACTGTGCTGTGGGATGAAAGATGGATGTTTACAGAGGGAACAGCTCAACATCATTTCCTCTGTCCTTCAATCACGCTAGAATGAACAACTGCTACTTGAGTGTGTGTGTGTGTGTGTGTGTGTGTGTGTGTGTGTGTGTGTGTGTGTGTGTGTGTGTGTGTCTCGCGTGTGTGTGCGCACACATGCATGCTCGTCTTTCCTTTTTGGTATCCGTTCTGTACTGTAGCTAATTACTGTCTCTCTGATACTGTGTTATTACAATACAATTCAGTTATGCTTACTAGTAGGGGTTTTGTAGTGGAGGAAATTGCCTCAAATTAGCATGAATTATTAACATGTATTAACATTTGCATGTGATTTTCTCCATACAAAAAAAATATGAGTTCTCATTGATCAGTGAATCTCTTGACATCTTTCCATCTAACCTTTTGATGCCTTGAAACTCTTACCAAAAATGGTACCATTCCAGCAGTGTAAACTAAACTGCAGGAGGCAATATTATTGAATTGTAATTTTGGTTGTAGTTTCTGACAACGACAACCAATCAGGGCTAGCGAGAACATAGGCTGACTAGCCAATCACAACACACAAACAATAGAACTCAACAGGCACGTGACTTTTTGTGACGTTTGCGACCCCGGAAGGGGGTCGCAAACTGTCTGAAATTTTCCCCGCAGACATTTAGAAAAATCCTTACATAACGAGTTTTAAGGCTGGAAACAAGCCGGGGGGGGGATCAAATTTTCATTCCCCCCGTGTTGATATTTTTTGTTTTTGAAATGTCTGTGGGGAAAATGAATGGAGAACTTACTTCCGGGGCCGGAAACGTCTGTTGAGCTCTATGGTCATTCGGGTTACATTCCATCGGTGTTGTTAAAACCGCCTACTGTAAAACTTTCAATGTTTTAAATACACAGCCCTAGTGACTAACTCCTCTGTTTCAGGAAATGTATCTGAAGAGTTGGACCCAGCAGACTGTTCCTCCCCAGGACTGAAGACTGACCAATGAGTTCTCCATTCTTTACTAGCTGACTGACATGCTCTACAATCTGTAAACCTTTTTCTCTGCCATGGCTTTGGAAGTGGGCCTAAGAGCGGAGGCGAAGCAGCCAGAAAAGAGTTCCTGTACCTGGCTAGAAGAGTGCCTGAGGTCAGACCTGAATCAGACCACAGAGCGAATGGAGACGAGACAGAAGAGCACCTCAGCGGGGGTCTTGTCCTGGACCCCTGCCCCAGTAAGCATCTCAACCACCAGCTCTGTAGCATCTGAGGATGATGTGGATGACGAGACGAAGGCGGAGGAAGAGGAGGACTTCCACAGCCAGATGGATGAGAATGGCATCATTGGACTGAAGGAGGCGTTGGAGGGTGTGGAACTGGGGGGAGATGATGGTGATGGTGACGTAGATGAAGAACGTAACCCCCCCTGGTCTGCCGGAGCCGACGGGCACGATGGCTTTAGCTTAGCCCAGGAGCTAGCTATGCCTCCAGATGAGCTGAGTTACAACCTGAGTGAACTGCAGGACTCTGAATCTCTGTCCCCTTCTGAGCCACTCGAGGAGGATAAACTCATCCTTACACCCTGTGAGTCTCTCATTATCTTCTGATATATTTATTTTTAGTTGGTCGAGGTCTTTCTGAGCAACTTCTAGTTCTTTTCCACTTCAAGTCTTCCTTTAAAGCTTGACTAGCCTCGTGTTTTGTTTGCTTTAAAGCTTGACTAGCCTAGTGTTTTGTTTGCTTGAGGCAATTCATGCCTGTGTCTAAACTTTACGTTCTCCATCCCTTCATGTGTTTTGCAGATGATGACATGGCAGCTAGCTTAGAGGTATGGACAGAGGAGGAGGAGGTGAGGCGGAGGGAGGAAGAGGAGGAGCAGAGACATGCAGCCCACAGACACAGCACAGACCACCTCCTTGACCAACAGCTGGACATGACCGAGGAGGAGAAGGATGGCGAGGAAGAGCGGACGAGGAGTGACAGCGAGAGAAAGAGAGATGAATGCACTAGCATTTCAGGATCAAGTGCAACTGGGCTTAGAACTACGCGTGGTTTAGCTGAGAGCCATATTGGCAAAGGGAACAAGAAGAAGAGCAGCTCAACAACAGCAAGGTACAGCGCTGACCTGCCAACTTTAGAAGTTGCTGGTCCCTCCAAGAGAAGTTCTGAAAATGGAACACCTGACTCAGTTGTGTGTGGATCTGGCAACATCTCACCCTCGTCTCCACCCAACCTTCTCCACCCAGTATCTCCCTCACCTCCCAGAGCCTCACCTCCCAGAGCTCCCACTTTTCCCCTCCTCCTCCACTTGTCATCTGAGGAAATAGGGATTGAAGCCGAAACGTTCCCAGAGATGAGCTTCACAGAAAGCCCCCCAGAATCCTACAGCAGCCGTCTGACCCACCAGCTCAAGCCTCCTTGGTCACATGAATCCAAATGGGAGGAGCTCAAATCCAGGACTTCTCCTAAACCTGCCGCCATGTCTCCTGAACCAGGGATGTCACATGATCAGAATGGACCTACGGGAGGATCAGGAATGTCAAGTAGTAACCATCGTAAGCGGCCGACTCCCTCACCAAGACAGAGGAGGCAGCGCTCTCCCGAAGCTACATATTCGAGGACGTCCTCGAAGTCCACCTATCAGAACACTAGTCCAGAGAGGAAGTCCACCTATCAGAACACTAGTCCAGAGAGGATGCCCAGAGAGAGCCACCGCAAGACCCAAGCCAGGACCATTGATGCTGAAGTGGATGAGGCCAGGTAAAGTTCAACTCACTTCCTCAACCACCCACCAAACATTAACCAATTTAATGCTGTAACTTTCTTATCGGCGAGCCACCATTTTTCCTGTATTTCATTCTTGTTCCATCGGGATGGTAATATTCTCTAAATGTGAATGTTCTTGCATTTACAGAAGTAGGCCTCTGAGTTACCGCACACCTGACTTCTCAAAGGTAGGACCCAAGGTCCATTTCCCCAAAAGTGGCTACAAGCCCCCCAAGAGCAGAGGCTCTTTCAAGACGAAGCCCCCGTCAGCTGAGCGCCCCCTGGTGTTCAAGTCCCCTGCTGACATTGTGAGAGAGGTCCTGTTGAGCAGCACTGATGGACCCTCACCTTCCTCTGACTCTAATACACCAACAACCTGTGTCCCCCACTCCACTGTGCCTGAGGACTTCAGATGCCCTCAGCAGGCTACTACACTGATCGAGCAGCTACAGGTACTGGTAGAGCACACATGGGCAAAATACGGCCCTTTTTTTTTTTTTTTTTTTTTACACACACAGTGCACCTGAACGCAACATGCAAGATACCGCTGAATAAGTGTCCAAATGTTCATGTCATATTCTGGCCAATACTGCACTTCTGTCTGGAATATGGAATATCTTTCAATAATCTTTATGACTAAAAGGCTACATTGAAGTAGAAATTTAAATAACTCAAATAACTCATTGGTTTTGGATTTATTTAGCTTCAAGAGTGCATTTTTGTTCGTGTGACCCTCAACACAGGCTTTGATCATCCCGGGCCACTTACTGATACTTATGCTTAAATTAACCCACTCATATTCTGATTTATTTCAAGAAAAACATTTCAGCTAGTGGAAATTCGAATTGGCTGGTAACTTTAAAATCTAGCAGCCATATTGGCAGGTGGTCAAAAAAGTTAATTTCAAGCCCTGAGAGCAGGTGGTGACATAGGAGTGAGTGAGAAAAGGATAAAATATTGGTGGTTAAGCCTGAATAATGACAAAACAACTGTTAATTTAAAATGAGTTATTCCTCTAAACCTGGCTTCAAATGCACCAAATTTTTCGCGCTGGCACCGTTCGGCCCTCAGCAAAACCTGGTAGCGAGGACATTTTTTGTGGCCCTCTCTATCATCAAAGTTACCCATTCATCATGGTTACGGCATGACAATATTTGTTCGGCCCCTGGCAACAATCTGGGTTTCTCATGTGGCCCCCCATGAAAAATAATTGCCCACCCCTGTGGTAGAGACTGCAGACTTGGCATAATTCCTTTAAAGAGTTATATTTCAGCTTTGGAATGTTATGTCTTAGCCTCTTATGTAATTTGGCCTTTATTTCACTATCCCAGCCCTTTTGTGTTATGCTCAGAGAATAATCAATCCTCTATGTTGAGTCATGACATCACATACAGTATGAGACTTATCCTCTGTGCTGAGTCATTATGTATATTGACATCTCCCAGCACGACTCTGCTCTTCCCTTCTTAGCTCCGCCCCATTGACTTGGAAAAGTTTTCCCATTGTACAAGTTCCATGCTACACCCACACCAGGCTAGTATGCTACACCCACACCAGGCTAGTATGCTACACCCACACCAGGCTAGTATGCTACACCCACACCAGGCTAGTATGCTACACCCACACCAGGCTAGTATGCTACACCCACACCAGGCTAGTATGCTACACCCACACCAGGCTAGTATGCTACACCCACACCAGGCTAGTATGCTACACCCACACCAGGCTAGTATGCTACACCCACACCAGGCTTAGTATGGGTGTGCTCCTCTGTCCTCCCTCTTACCTTCTCCCCCCTCTCTTTACAGGAGGACTACAGCAGACTGCTGACTAAGTATGCAGAGGCGGAGAACACCATTGATCGTCTGCGGCTAGAAGCCAAGGTAGTTAATCTGGCCATCAGTCTGTAATGTATCATCATCTATGGTGTGCTGTAGAGCTGGGACTCCAAAAATGCTACCTGTTGGTGCCATGCTGATTTATCGTTGTTATCGATCTCAATTTTAAGGCCCTATAACATCAGAAAGATTCAGAATAATGGCTTCTCACAAGGAGATTTAAAGTTTTCCTCAGTTATGGGCCTTTTTATTAAGCAAATGAATGATGCTAGATTCTGTTTAGAAAGGCAGAAAGTATATAATACTGGTTAAGCAGAAAATAACTCACTTGCATAATGATATGTGCTGTCATTCAACAAAGGAAAAGTAATGAATTAACAATTAACAGTTAGAGCCTGTAAACACAATATCACATTTACAGTCGTTCAGATAAACTAATATACTGATAATGAGATACAAGAACGTTGTTGCAGTCGGAAGAAAACCTTGGATCTTTTTTAGGAATGAAGGAAAACGTGCTTTCAGACTGAACACCGTGTATGTTTGAGTTGATTTGCTCTTTTGACAGGGTTTCTTTAACTGATAGAAGACCATGTAATCATCATGAAGATCACCAGGGTCTTCACACTACAACAGTGATACTTTAGCTGTGATATGCCATCATTACTGTAATGTAGCTGTGAAATGCCATCATTACTGTAATGTAGCTGTGATAAGGCGACAAAGGCGTGTAGAAAATCATCCCTTTTAGTGTTGTTTTTTATGTTTAGTTTGCGGGTGTTATTTTGCATGCATCAACATACTGACAGACAGTAGCTTCATACATAATTACATTATGGTTCAGTCAAGCACTGGCAGTTGTTGACGTCAGTTGAATTGACATTGAAATTGACATTTTAAAATTGACATCTTGAGAAAGTCCAATTATAAATTCCTGTGTGAAATTGCCCCTGCGGGTTATCACAGACTAAGATTAAGCCATCCATCTTGTGTCTGATGTGGTGTTTTTCTGTGAGAAGGTTTATTTTTAGTTTGCCTCTGTCTGTTCTGCGGGCATGAAAAGAGCCAGCAGCAAGCAGATGCTGCTCTTCCCTCGTCCATACAAGAATAGCTGGGTAAACAGGGTGTCATGCACACTGCACAGCGCGCGGTCCAGTCAAGACCAGAATTTAAAACGGGGTTCAGAAAGTGCAACCACACCTGGGGTTAGGATGGTGGGGAACCCACAGAGAGGCCCCCTCCGAGAGTAGCTCGATCTGCTGCTGACATTACTAGAAAATGAACAGTTAGCTACAGTGTATAGAGATGATATCCATAAAAAAAATGAATGCACCCAGTCCCCATGTGACTTGCAAATGAGGACATACAATTGTGTTATTGTTTGTTTTTCTGCATGTGCTCGATGCTATTTGAGGTGTCTGTGCTTTATGGGCTCGTGGTTAGAATAAAAAAAGCAATGCGCTCAGAGTGGCTGCTGTGTGCAGAGCTCCACACTGTGTGCAGAGCTCCACGCTGTGTGCAGAGCTCCACACTGTGTGCAGAGCTCCACGCTGTGTGCAGAGCTCCACGCTGTGTGCAGAGCTCCACGCTGTGTGCAGAGCTCCACGCTGTGTGCAGAGCTCCACGCTGTGTGCAGAGCTCCACGCTGTGTGCAGAGCTCCACGCTGTGTGCAGAGCTCCACGCTGTGTGCAGAGCTCCACGCTGTGTGCAGAGCTCCACGCTGTGTGCAGAGCTCCACGCTGTGTGCAGAGCTCCACGCTGTGTGCAGAGCTCCACGCTGTGTGCAGAGCTCCACACTGTGCAGAGCTCCACGCTGTGTGCAGAGCTCCACACTGTGTGCAGAGCTCCACACTGTGCAGAGCTCCACACTGTGTGCAGAGCTCCACGCTGTGTGCAGAGCTCCACGCTGTGTGCAGAGCTCCACGCTGTGTGCAGAGCTCCACGCTGTGTGCAGAGCTCCACGCTGTGTGCAGAGCTCCACGCTGTGTGCAGAGCTCCACGCTGTGTGCAGAGCTCCACGCTGTGTGCAGAGCTCCACGCTGTGTGCAGAGCTCCACGCTGTGTGCAGAGCTCCACACTGTGCAGAGCTCCACGCTGTGTGCAGAGCTCCACACTGTGTGCAGAGCTCCACACTGTGTGCAGAGCTCCACACTGTGCAGAGCTCCACACTGTGTGCAGAGCTCCACGCTGTGTGCAGAGCTCCACGCTGTGTGCAGAGCTCCACACTGTGTGCAGAGCTCCACGCTGTGTGTGCAGAGCTCCACACTGTGTGCAGAGCTCCACACTGTGTGCAGAGCTCCACACTGTGTGCAGAGCTCCACGCTGTGTGCAGAGCTCCACACTGTGTGCAGAGCTCCACACTGGCACTGAGCTGAAGTGTTTCGCCCTGAATGGCACTGTGACATCCAGTTGTTTATCTGCTGCGGTCGATCTGTGCTACAAACATGAACCAGACACCCGGAATTTATTATTATGTGTGTGTCAAGATTGTTCAGAACTCCTATTTACATTCAAGGAGGGGTTATATTGGCCATAAATCACTTAACCCATTGATACCTGATGCAGCATTTGCGTGTATATCCCTCATTTGCTGCATCAGGTATCAATGGGTTAATTGATTTTTGGCATTGTGTTTTCTGACCTGACTTTGAGTTGGGATATGACAAAAATGTACAGAACAGCATTCAATGACAGATATGTTTAATGTTTCGACGTCCTGGTAAAATAAAAGTTAAATTAGATGCAGTGAGTCACCACATATACAGGACAAAAAAAGAAGAGATGGCAGGAGGGGGAGAGAGAACGAGAAGAGTTAAAAAAAATATATTTCTTAATATAAATAAGTCTTCTTAATATACATGTAACAATAAGTCTTGTCCAGTATACTTTTGTTGTTGTTGTAGAAATAGCCCCCTTTAAAGAAGTATTGGCCCATTTTCTATTCTGTCTAAACTGCAGCGCTCCAGAATTAGCACCAATTAAAATCTGCTTACTCTGCCTGCCTCCTCTTCTCAATCTCCTTCAGCACAATACTAACCAGCCATCTGTCTCTGTCTCTCACTCTCATCCTGCACAAAGACATGGGGGGTGGGGCTACGGACAGGCTTATATATTTTGCCAAGTTAGACATGTTCCTAACATTTTGTTGAGTCTCGAATTATCAGTTCTTCGGATGAAAGAAAATTAAATGATATGATTATGATATATGATATGATGTGACATCTCAGACAGCTGACAGAAATGTCAAATATTTCACAATGAGACATCTCTTCTTATACCTGAATGAATAATTGAATGACAACATTTTCTTTATACAATTTCCACCAACGCATTTGATGTCATGAGGTTGCATTTCTTTCTTGAGCTTGAGAACTCATAACAGAAAACGACTGAATTTCTCTCTCTCTCGTCTTTACGCCAGTTGAATTTTATAATCTAGTAAAGCAAGAATTCTTACAATGATCTTTAAAACAAATCTTTAATACAAACGAAAAATGATTGGCTGCATTGGACCGTTTCTTGTTGCGATGTGGTTGAACGCCCCGGCTAGAGGGGGAAATGTGTGTGGTACCGTGTCGGCACTGTAGAGGTCAGTATCAGGTCATTGTGATTTACTGCCTATAGGAGGGCTGTTCTCTCAAGTCACCTTCAGTATGTGGGAAGAGGGGGGGTGAACCGGGGGGGGTGAACAGTGTGTGCAGCACAAAATGCATATTAATGTGATCAAATCACAGCCAATGTAGGCCGTTAACCCCTTTATCACGTAGTCCAGTTCACATTCAATTAGTGTCTTTTCTGCACTGAAATGAGCTCCAGTCTTTTGTCTCGATCTGGGCTGCAGTGGCTCCACTTTCTGCTGCATCATAAATACTATACAGCCAAGGAAGACACCTACAACTTTAGGACACTAGGTGGGGATGTAGGCCATGTCTACTGGGTCTGCAGTGCACGTTAAAATGAGTCCCATTCATCGGATTTATCGCATTTAGATATTTTTCACCTTTTTCACACACACACACACAAAAAAATCCAATGAAAATATTACATTTTGGAAAAGAACTCCCCATCATTCTACTTTGATCATTCAAAAGACAACAAAAAAAACATATGCATGAAAATGGATATTATAGATCATGAAATACTCATGCGTCTTCCTATTTCCACCAGGTCAACCTCTACTCGGACCCCCCGAAGCCGAGCCACTCTGTCCAATCGGGAGTGATCCACGAGGGTTCAAAGGTCATGACGCTGAATTTCTCCCAGGCGCAGAAAGCAGAGATCAGCTCAAGTTCTGTTTACCAGAATGGACCCGGCACGAATCAGAATGGACCCGGCACGAGTCAAAGTACATTCAGCTTTCACTCTAAACTGTCAAATTGTACATTTCCAATATATCATAATAAATGTGTTCTGAGTCACTGCTGATCTGAGGCCACGTGACAGTTAAATGTGTCATAATCGTATCTTAATTCACATGCATACAATCACATCATCTTGCCTTCATCAATCATTCAGCTGCTCTCAGATCAGCTGGATGTTTTTTTTGTCCCTGAGCACCTGTCTGTCAATTTCACAGGAGGCTCTCCCACACGTCCTTCTTCAGCGACATCCATCTCATCCAGAAGAAGCTTGGACCCTCATGTGGGACAGCAGTTGACCAGGACTCTCTCCAAACAGGCCGGCAAGTTTCTCCAACAGGTAACTATCATCTATCATCGATGATGTGCTGAAAATCATTACAGATCTTGTAAATATCTGTATTCTTTCTGTCGTTACTCTGTCTTTTTGATTCGTTTTTTGGTGCAACTATTAGGAAATTATGGTAGTGGATGCCAAATTTTAATTTTTCTTTTGGGCATTTAGGTCTGTCCTATTTTGACTGGTCTGTATTTTAACTTCATTCTTATATATTAATTTTTTGTTTGGTTGTTGTTGTCGTCGTCGTCGTCGTCATCACACTATTACTGTAAGTGAATAGTGATAGTGATGTGAAAAATTAAAGGAACCACCGCAACACTGAAAATGACTTACTGATGTTTATTTGTGAACTGATAGTGATAGTGATGTCTCTACTTGTAAACATGTTACACAAATTGTACATTATGCTTAACTTGTTCTGAAAATGTCTAAAGGGAACTCAGCAGTTTTGGTTAGATTCTTCCAGTGTTGTAGTCAAGTCACTATATCTCGAGTCCAAGTCGAGTCTCGAGTCCCCAAGTCACCAAAGAAGAGTCTGAGTTGATGGCAAATGATTAGGGCCCAGTACAAGATCAACGCAAAACAAAACAAATAAAAAACAGGCTTTATCAATGAACAGGTGCGAGTCCTCGTCTCCAACCTCCGAGTCAGAATGCATGAAGGCTCAAGTCCAGGTCATCAGACTTGGACTCGGAGTCGAGTCGGACACGGACTCCATTACAACACTGTCCCCTTCTTAATCAAGCAGCCAGGAATAAAGCGCTTTGTGTTTTTCGTCCAGGTGCAGACATTTGAGGACCTCGTAAAGAACGGGAAACTCAAACCTTTTGAGCAAACGAAGGTAATTACAGCAAATTGACTTGAGCTGAGATCTGTTATCCTTCAGAAGGACCCCTCCAGGTGGCCACCTCATAGCCTGGTTAAAACCATCCTCACGTTCTGTTTGGTTCTGTAGATCCGTCTGTACTGCGAGCTGTGCACAGTCATTTCATTGGGTGGAAGTAGCCAGTCGTTCAGCCAATCAGTGTCGGATCCAGTTCAATACAAATCTACTCGGAAGAACGGCGAAAACGTCTTTCCCCGCCGAGAAACTCCTGTCCTGTTCTTGTTTAATTGTTGTTGAGTCTACTTCAGCAATAACTGCACTTATGGCTGTTTAACTTGGCGAATGTTGACCTTGTTGACTGCTCGAGCCGCGGAGGCAGCCATTACTGTTTTGCCAGCAGAGTTCCTGATTGGCCGGTTACGATGTTAACTACGAGGCAGGTCCCTGATTGGCCCGTCCGCCTTGTGGATTTTAAAGTAGTCCGCCCCGCGGCAGAGGCCAGACGGTGTTGCAGAACGAAACCCACATGCGAGTTCACGTGAGCGGATGGTTGACCAGGCTAGCTACCTTACCTCCTAACTAATGAACTCATGTTGTCCTCCAGGGTCTTTCCCAGCTTGTCCAGGCTAACTACCTTACCTCCTAACTAATGAACTCATGTTGTCCTCCAGGGTCTTTCCCAGCTTGTCCAGGCTAACTACCTTACCTCCTAACTAATGAACTCATGTTGTCCTCCAGGGTCTTTCCCAGCTTGTCCAGGCTAGCTACCTTACCTCCTAACTAATGAACTCATGTTGTCCTCCAGGGTCTTTCCCAGCTTGTCCAGGCTAACTACCTTACCTCCTAACTAATGAACTCATGTTGTCCTCCAGGGTCTTTCCCAGCTTGTCCAGGTTAGCTACCTTACCTCCTAACTAATGAACTCATGTTGTCCTCCAGGGTCTTTCCCAGCTTGTCCAGGCTAACTACCTTACCTCCTAACTAATGAACTCATGTTGTCCTCCAGGGTCTTTCCCAGCTTGTCCAGGCTAGCTACCTTACCTCCTAACTAATGAACTCATGTTGTCCTCCAGGGTCTTTCCCAGCTTGTCCAGGCTAACTACCTTACCTCCTAACTAATGAACTCATGTTGTCCTCCAGGGTCTTTCCCAGCTTGTCCAGGTTAGCTACCTTACCTCCTAACTAATGAACTCATGTTGTCCTCCAGGGTCTTTCCCAGCTTGTCCAGGCTAACTACCTTACCTCCTAACTAATGAACTCATGTTGTCCTCCAGGGTCTTTCCCAGCTTGTCCAGGCTAGCTACCTTACCTCCTAACTAATGAACTCATGTTGTCCTCCAGGGTCTTTCCCAGCTTGTCCAGGTTAGCTACCTTACCTCCTAACTAATGAACTCATGTTGTCCTCCAGGGTCTTTCCCAGCTTGTCCAGGTTAGCTACCTTACCTCCTAACTAATGAACTCATGTTGTCCTCCAGGGTCTTTCCCAGCTTGTCCAGGCACTGGACGCTTTAGAAAGGGCCTACATGTTAGCAAGAGACCAACACAGACGGGCCCAACAAATTGGCCCATTCGACCCAAATAGGTGAGGGTGGTGTCCAAGATAACTGCACATTTATTTTTGTATGGGCCTGATGCAAGTGGACTCAAAAATATATTTGTACTGTGTGTGCGTGTGCGTGTGTGTGTCTGTGTCTGTGTGTCTGTGTGCGTGTGTGTGTGTGTGTGTGTGTGTGCGTGTGTCTGTGTGCGTCAGGGAGTTGGAGGGTCTGATCTTCCAGTGTGGGATGTGTGTGGAGGAGCTGAAGGAGCAGGTGGAGCAGATGGGACAGGACCAGCCCACCTCCGAGGCCCCTCCCTCTCCACCCCCCCACCCCACCCCTTTATCTGTGCCTGCAGCGTGGGGAGAACTCATGCCACACACTGAGGTAACCCTATAACTCTGCTACATCTCCCGTCAATATAAAGAGCTGTACAATATGTCATGTATTAATAGTCTAGTCTTCCACTGAACCCCAGGATTGCTCAGTAATGCAGAGCTCAGACACGATTTGGTCGCGGCCGACACATTTCTAGCGCCGGGCGTCATGGCGTCATGGCGTCATGGCGTCTGGGACGCCTCACCACACCCCGACGAGAAGTCTAGCAAGCCAGTCTTTTTGGTCTTTTCTCACCTAGTTTAACATCGACTACGACAAGTTGCTTTGGTCTTCAACTTAAAGTGCGGCTTCAGGGGCAGAGACACAGAGCGTGCCCGCCCCCGTAACCATAACAACGTGCCCGCCCCCGTAACCATAACAACGTGCCCGCCCCCGTAACCATAACAACGTGCCAGCCCCGTAACCATAACAACGTGCCCGCCCCCGTAACCATAACAACTTGCCAGCCCCCGTAACCATAACAATGTGCCAGCCCCCGTAACCATAACAACGTGCCCGCCCCCGTAACCACAACAACGTGCCCGCCCCGTAACCATAACAACGTGCCCACCCCCGTAACCACAACAACGTGCCCGCCCCCGTAACCATAACAATGTGCCAGCCCCGTAACCATAACAACGTGCCAGCCCCCGTAACCACAACAACGTGCCCGCCCCCGTAACCATAACAACGTGCCCGCCCCCGTAACCACAACAACGTGCCAGCCCCCGTAACCATAACAATGTGCCAGCCCCCGTAAGCATAACAACGTGCCCGCCCCCGTAACCACAACAACGTGCCCGCCCCCGTAACCATAACAACGTGCCCGCCCCCGTAACCACAACAACGTGCCAGCCCCCGTAACCATAACAATGTGCCAGCCCCGTAACCATAACAACGTGCCAGCCCCCGTAACCATAACAATGTGCCAGCCCCGTAACCATAACAACGTGCCAGCCCCCGTAACCATAACAACGTGCCAGCCCCCGTAACCATAACAACGTGCCCGCCCCCGTAACATAACAATGTGCCAGCCCCCGTAACCATAACAACGTGCCCGCCCCCGTAACCATAACAACGTGCCCGCCCCCGTAACCATAACAACGTGCCAGCCCCCGTAACCATAACAACGTGCCCGCCCCCGTAACCATAACAACGTGCCCGCCCCCGTAACCATAACAACGTGCCAATCCCCGTAACCATAACAACGTGCCCGCCCCCGTAACCATAACAACGTGCCAGCCCCCGTAACCATAACAACATGCCAGCCCCCGTAACCATAACAACGTGCCCGCCCCCGTAACCATACCAACTCACTCACTCCTGGATCCAGCATGTGAGGAGAGCTGCTGACTGAGCACTGAGCAGCATGCAGCCAAAGCAAGAAATGTAGGCTACAAAATCTATTATATTGGAGGCTACAATATACCGGCTAGGCTAATTCATAGCTTTTGTAGCCTATATTTCTCGCTACACGGTACTGCTGTTGCACTGTGCCTATTGGTATTATTAAAGTTGATATGTCTCTTTCTCCCCTCCTTCCAGAGCTCAGCTGAATCAGGAGAGGTGGAGGGGGTGGAGGTGGAGGTGAGCTCAGCCAGTGGAGAGAGTGATGGAGACGAGGTGGAGAGGGAGGATGAGGAGGCTCAGCTCAGTGTGGTAGAGCAAGACTTCAGCGTGCTAATGGACCAGTAAGTTATGATATTATTTTGTCTTCATTTTGATAGTAGTCGTCAGCACGTTAAAGCAGCTACGAGCAAGATTTTCAATTGTTATTAAACAGTATAAATTTAATATCAATGCATCACATCTTACCTCTAATAGTAGCTGAGACCAACGCAGAGTAGTCTCGCTTGAACCCCGAGTGAATCGGCCAGTGTTAGTCTGTCTGTGGCCAGGGCAGATCAGGAAGTGAAATGAAACAGTTTGCAGCAGCCACTTCAGCCATAACCACAAAATAACTTCCAAAAAACCTGTTAGAATATAACGAGAGATGTTCGCGAGAGTAGCGAGCCCCTGCATGGCGTTCTCCTTGTTTATGGTCTGTTGCTAGGCAGAGCGAAACGGCGGAAGGCAGGGAGCTGCCGTGAACCGTTTCGTTTCACTTCCGGGTTTATCCGGCCCGCCGGTAGACAGATAGAGAGAGAGAGCCTGGTGACGCGAGGTTAGACAGACACAGACTCTATAATCATCAAGAGAGCAATCTCCCATTCACACAGCTTTGGTCTCAGCTACTATGTAAGATGGTGATGCATCAATATTGTAATTATACTGTTTAATAACAATCGAAAATCTTGCTCGTAGCTGCTTTAACCATTGCATATGAATCAATAAAAGAGCAACCATCACTATCTAATGCGATGGAAGGCCTTTTCTCCTCAAACTGAAATGTATGTTTACGGTATATATTTTAGACCCCACTGGTGAAAATAATATAATACTGAGCTCTGTCAGCACATTAGTCAAACACTAAACTGTGCCTGTGTTTCATCCTTCTCTGATTAGTTACCAAAGCTTCAAGCAGCTTCCCAACCTCTCGGACCACAGTCCTGCCCTCTCTCCTGGTCCAGACCACAGTCCTGCCCTCTCTCCTGGTCCAGACCACAGTCCTGCCCTCTCTCCTGGTCCAGGAAGTAACATGCAGCATGGGGAACAAGGGGAGGAGGGACTATGCCAAGGAACTGGACATGTAGATGTTCAGAACAGCCTCCCACAGAGGTTAGTCTCCAGACCAGCAGGAAAGACAAGTGGAGTTGCTCCCTTCTCCCTACAACACCCTTGAGGCTGTTGCTGTAAATAACAAAGTGCTCTTAAGTATGTAAACATGCCTGGCTAAATTTGTTTCTTAATTAACCTGCATTAAAAAGAAGATTGGGTTCCCAGTCCATTTACTTGGTAAATAAGGGATTATAAATAAATAAATACACACAGACCAGTGTCTTCTTGTGATCCACAAGCAAATTAACCTTGTCTCCATTGGTCCTCTTTTGTTGTACTTTTCTGTTGACAGACGAGCCAAACCAGGTCATCAGTGCTCTCAGAGGACCAACAAGTCAGAGCCTTGTTCTCCTCCTCCTCCTCCTCCTCCAGGCCCCAGCCTTCCCAGTCATCTTCCCAGTCATCTTCCCAGCGACACGAGGAGGTTGGAGGTGGGGAAGTCCCACAGCAGCAGCCTGACCAGTCTAAGGGAGAGGAGGGGCTCCAAACTACAACCTGGGAGCAGGAGAGTGCTTTCCCAGGTCAGTTAGGTCAGTTAGGTCAGTTAGGTCAGTTAGGTTGTCCCTCTGGTCAGTTAGGTTTGCACGCTGCCAGTGTGAATGACATGGTTTTATGGATTCAGCAAGGCCTCGGGCACAGACACACTCATAGTAGCCTCTTGGCCACTGTTACACTTAAAACGGGAGTAATAGACCCTTCTCACGGGGGCCATTTTGTGTCAAAAAGGCAGGGTGAACACAGGTGCAAGCAAAACACTGAGGGTTTCGAACTTCCATGATTGGAATTTGGAAACCCTCATTAGTGTTTTACTTGCACCTGTGTTTTACCCTGCCTTTTTGACACAAAATGGCGGTTAGACAGTGCTCATAGTTCAGTCCAGAGGCCTCAGAGGCTGCATGTGGTGCTCATACCTTCATACCTCAGGCTGCACCGTTCATCCTGCATAATGTAGATCATGTACTTTACACAAGTTAGTTCTGGCCGAGCAATTTGATTGGACAAGAGGGATCGTAGCCATGCTGATGTGTTAGTATAACATCACTCCGCTTCACAGCTGTTCTAAATGTTTCCTTGATTAGACTGCATTCAAACAGATAAGCTGAAATTGTCTGTGCTAACCTCAAAGTAGCTAACGTTAGCTTAGCTAGCTTGCAGTCGGGAAACTGAACCGTTTTTGTTGGCGGAGACGAATAACAGACAGAAATCATCTGTTGTCACAAATTACTTGAAAGAATGCTAGTATTAATTGATGAATAGCTTTGTTTATGCTGTACAACTGTTGTATAAAAGCAATATCCCACTCGAGGTCGTGATGTTGTCTAATATCGTCACGGCTGTGATTATCTTGCGGCATCGTGCCTACGACCGAATCCCAGCCGTGACGATATTAGCCAAGGTTACAGCACTCCCTCTCGTGACATTATCCTGTGTGTCATCTGTGGTCAAATGGCCTGTTTATATGTATATATATATATATATATATTTATATCTATATATGCTGTGCGAGTATTGCTTTGTGGTGGTGGCATGTTGCATCATCTCATCCCTGTGGTGTGACGTGTCCTCCAGGATGGTATCATCTCTCCAGAGACAGACAGTGGCTTTGTCGGCTCGGAGAGCTGCAGCCGTCTGACTCTCACTGCAGTTCCCAGTCCCATCCACCAGAGGGCTTCAGCGAGGTTAGAAGCTGTAGCACAACTCTCCCTTTTACTGCACTCACTGTAAATCTCCCCTCAGATCACATCCCCCACCCCTGACACACACACACACACACACACACACACACACACACACACACACACACACACACACACACACACACACACACACCTCTCTAAACCCCATCATCACTGGCTGTTTTGATCCATTTCCCTGACCACAGACGCCTTCTCACCTTTTAATCTCATAATCAGTGTGCTTTGTGTTCATTGTTTATTTATTAGGATCCCCATTAGCTTTTGCAATTGCAAAAGCTAGTCTTCCTGGGGTCCAACACAGAAGAACATTACACAAAAACTAACATTACATTCATTTTGCAATCATTATTTCAACCTTACAGTTGCGCATTTGCATTCATCATACAATTATTTCATTTTTCAATAGTAAATAGTGTCTTTGTCTGCCTCCTCCCTGGTGTCGTAGTGCGTCGCTCCCTCAGGAAGGGAACCCAGGGAAAGCCCGGGCGGTTCCAGGCTCCGGTCCGCCTCTCCCCGCCTCCTCTCCATCACATGGACGCACATTGTTGGCGCACAGCGACGGCTCCCAGCTCAGCAACCCCAGGCAGATGCAGGGACAGCCGAGGAGAAGCAGAAAGGGGGAAAGGAGGCGCACCTCAACCTCCAGCTCTCAACAGAGCTGGGCCCGTCACACACCCAGAACCAGAACCAGGCCCGGCAGCGGGACCAGCCAGTTTGGGCTGGACAGTGACCACAGTGAGTCCAAAGCACTTCTGAATAAAGATGCATATCCACCAGCACTGAGTCAAGGTTCAACCAGACATTTAAGCATAGATTCATAATCTCACACTACTATTACTCATATAATTATATAAAGTGTGTGTGTGTGTGTGTGTGTGTGTGTGTGTGTGTGTGTGTGTGTGTGTGTCTTTAGTAATGCCTTAACAAAATGTAGTAACCAACATTCTGTGTTTAACTTTATATCTTTGTCCCTTTTTCTCATTCGTGATCTCTTTGTTCCTTGTGTTGACGCTCCTCCTTCCTCTGTCCTCAGCCCGCACTGTGTCAGAGGAGGAAGAGGGGCAGAATGACCACCAATACAGCCCAAGCCCCTCCCCCACTGCACCGTATCACCATGACCATCCTCTCCTCAGAGCGCTGAGCTCCAGTCAGCTGACAAATCGCAAGTGAGTGATGTGCAAACACGTCTGAACGAGCTGCTGCTGCATTACGACAAGAAACACCTCCCACATCTGAGAGCTGCACTTCCTATAGCTGCTCTCTGATGATGAGTCTCACACACACACAAAATACTGTGTGTTTGATATTCAGTGCATAGCGATGATTTCTGTCAGATGAGATGAATCATTACAGAAGATATCTCCTGGATTTGAGTCGACGTTTTATTTCCTTTTACCTTGTAAAATCGTCACTGCACGTCTTGTTTAATGCAGAACCCTCTTTAATGTTTACATGACCATTCTCTTCTATGTATTTTATTACAGAAGCGGCTGCTCTTGCTTGCGTATAGGAGGTACTCTGTCTTGACTCCTGCATGGTGTGTGGTGTTGCATGACTCAGATCTGATCTGGGTTGCTTTTCACAGAGTGAGTGTGCATCTGGTCTGACACGTGTCTGGATGTTGTGACTCACTGGGCCAATCGCTCGCTGCAATGTTTTTGCAGTGCAACACTTGGCGCTTATGGCTGCCGGACTTGGCGGCTAAGCCTAGCCTAGCCTAGCCTAGCCTAGCCTAGCGTGTAACTATGTTTTGTTGAAATGCACTAAGAAGATCCTGCATACTTTGTGGTGATAACATACAGTACCAAAACAAGCATGTGTATCGGTCAAGAAAGGACCCCATCTTGAATTTTAGTGTGTGATATTAACCGTCTTTGCCTATTTTGTGTGTGTGTGTGTGTGTGTGTGTGTGTGTGTGTGTGTGTGTGTGTGTGCTAGTGAGGCTATTCAGAACCTGCAGGCCGAGGTGAGGAGGCTAAAGGAGAGACTAGAAAGCAGTCTGAGAATGTCAGTCAGAGCCGCCCCGTCAGCAGAAGGGAACCGCACGCACCCCAACACCTCTACTCCTCGCATCAGGTTGGTATTAACAGACTTACAGACATTGTTATGCACCTGTCTGCACCTGTTAGTGCTGCAGAGGCCACTACATGAATCTATTCTTTGTACAATTTTGTCACCAAGAAAGAACAGGCACACGCATTAGCGTTCCCCTCAAACAACAGCTTGTCAGATTCTTGTGTCCCTTTGTTGTCCAAGGAGATTCTTGTCTATCAGCTGAAGATTGAAGACCATTTGAATTGTCCATATGATTTATCTCCAGACTGGAACTGGAACAATACTAAAGAAATAGTGAAGCAAGCTTGCAGTGGAAAAGTTAAACTTTCACATTGGCTAAATCTGTATATATATATACAGATTTAGCCAATCTGTATTTGGCAAAAGCCAAAATTAAGAACATATTGTTTATTTAAAAAATATTATAAATGTGAAAAATATGTTTTGTATAATTTGTCAAAAAGTCAGAGATCGCTCTGTGCACAGATAAGATGTGGCATCCTACCATTACATATTGAAACAGGAAGATACAGAGGGGTAGCTGAGGAGGATAGAATATGTGAATATTGTGAGTTGAATGAGGTGGAAAATGAAATTCATTTCATTTTATATTGTCCTTTGTATCATGACTTGAGAGAAACAATGTTTAAAAGAGTCCATACCCCTGAGCTAAATATGATAGATAGTGAGAACGGAGTAATACTCGAATTTCTTTTTGATAATATTTTTGCATTCTCTGAATTTCTTTCTAAAGCATGGGACAGGAGGAGAAGGTTGACGTATAACTGATAAAGTAGAGTTTATTTTTTTATTTATTTTTTCGTTTTATTTTCGTATTCAGTGCAGGTATGTATGAATGTATGTATATGTATAGGCATATTATGTCTGCATGTATATATACTCTCTAATTTGGGCTGCACTGAAAGCTTCTGGTTGGGTAACATACCAGAATGTTATGTTTTGTTAAATATTGAATGTTGATGTGTCTGATAATCCCATGTGGGATGGGTCATGTAATTGTCCCGACACGAAAATAAAATATTCATTCATTCATTCATTCATTCATTCATTCATTCATTCATTCATTCATATATCTGTATATAGGACTGACATTGCTTGATATCTGCTTTTCCCCCTCTGCCTGTAGTTAATTTGGTCTTGTGTCTGTTGCTCAGGTCTGGGCAGAGAAGGAGACATGATAGTAGAGGTTGGTCTTGTGTCTGTTGCTCAGGTCTGGGCAGAGAAGGAGACATGATAGTAGAGGTTGGTCTTGTGTCTGTTGCTCAGGTCTGGGCAGAGAAGGAGACATGATAGTAGAGGGGAGAGAAGGTTCGTTAATGAGCTGGAGGAGGAATGTGTTCCAAGGCCCACCCCCAGGAAGAGATCGGCTTCTGGAGACAGACGGAGAGCAGAGCTAGACATCAGTAAGTTCGTCTTTTTCCATTTATTAAAGGCAAGCAACATACATTAAACCTAAAGGGAGGTGATTTTAACAATAAACGATAGGTATGTACCATAATAAAACATAATGTTCAATGTCCGTGTTTCTTTCCAGCTACAGATTCAGAGCACGGTCACTCCACACACCAACATCGGCTCTCCAGACGTATCCCAGCATCCCCTGCAGCAGCAGACAACTGCCACAGTCGTTCAGATGCTGTCCAGAGCAGGAGAACGTCCTCAGATGCTGTCCAGAGCAGGAGAACGTCCTCAGATGCTGTCCAGAGCAGGAGAACGTCCTCAGATGCTGTCCAGAGCAGGAGAACGTCCACCAGTAAGAACATCACCCCAACACCCCAATGATACAATTTAAAATACAAATGTTATGTGATTGTCTACTCAATTAACTGAGAGCCCTGAATTAAAAAGCAGTTATTCTGCATTTGGTGTGTGTCTACTGTAGCTCCCATTTAGCTCATTTAATTCATCCCATGTGACGTTGTTGAGCTAGCGCTCTTCTTCAGACATAGGATGAATTAAATTAGCGAAATGTGCGGACTCTATTCTCTCTTCTGCTATTTATTTATTTATTTATGCTAATTAATTGCTCGACATGACCCCAGTCTCTTTTTGCCTTTATATTAGAGTTAGTTATTTTTTGCCATTTTACACTCTTTTAAAGGCACTTTTTTAAGATTTTCCCCACTAGATGTCACGCTGGAGCTGTAACGTCAAAACGTAAACACAAACAATCTATACCACAGCTTCCCATGCCAGCCTAAACACTCACATTGCTCTGATATAGCGTCTGCTATCTACACTATGCAACCCCAGACACTCGTCTGCCATCGAGAAATGCATAGCGAGCCACACAGCCGACATCGTGCATTGTAAACACAGACCAGCTAAATATATAAAAGTCGACAAAGTTTACATAATGGCAGGCCAACAAAAATACAAAATAGAGGTGCAAGATTACCTATGTGGTTTGTATTGGAATGTACAAGCATGGGAGAGTTTTTTGTGCGTGCTATTTTCCCCCACTTTGTCTCAGCGCGTGCGTGTGTGGCTGTGTGCGTTGCAGGGCAGCGTCCCGGCCTGTCTGAGCGCGTGTTGGAAACAGCAGATGAACCTGACAGCAGAGGAGCAGATGAACCTGACAGCAGAGGAAGTCGAGCGCCAGTTTGTCCGCAGTGTTCTTCACGTCATCGTGGACACTCCCAACGTAAGAGGGCTCCTGTCATTCCGCCTTGAACACAGACATTTTCCAAGGGGTTATTTTTGCATCATTCAGAAATAAGATAAGATAAGATATACTTTATTGTCCCTTGTCTTGGGCTCCAACCACTGCATTTTTACACAACACATTTATCAACAACATCACAATGAACAAGTACATAGATCATACATACATAGTACACACTCATGCAAAACATGCTTAAATTCACATGAGTGTGGGACATTAGTTCTATGATACACTGAGACTTGCTTGAAAGTTTGAGTAGCTGCCTTTCTTCAGTCCCCTGTCTGTGTGTTTTTTTTTATCAGGGCCAGTGGGTGGCGACAGCGAGCCGGTCCGGACCTCTCACTCTGGTCACTGTCCTCTCTGTGGCCGTTCAGAGCCAAACACTGAGCCAGGTTAGAGCTTGTTTCATTCATGCTGCCTGTGCTCACTGCAGAGAACGTTTCACATACAAGCATTAAGCCCAGTCTCAGATTACATGACACATTTTAGAGCTTAAACACTAAGAGAATGCAGCATGAAACTCATAGCTCATTGCACACAATGGCTCATAATTCTTGAAAGATTTCCGGACACCTGTCATCACCGTGTGTGAATCACACCCAAAACACCTGTCATCACCGTGTGTGAATCACACACAAAACACCTGTCATCACCGTGTGTGAATCACACCCAAAACACCTGTCATCACCGTGTGTGAATCACACCCAAAACACCTGTCATCACCGTGTGTGAATCACACCCAAAACACCTGTCATCACCGTGTGTGAATCACACACAAAACACCTGTCATCACCGTGTGTGAATCACACACAAAACACCTGTCATCACCGTGTGTGAATCACACACAAAACACCTGTCATCACCGTGTGTGAATCACACACAAAACGTTCAACTCTCATTTCAAAAGCAGACGTAACAGAAAGGATAACCAAGCAGAGCTCAACAGTGTCACTCAGTCCACCAGAAAAAGAAAGAGAGAATAAAGTGATGCACTACCATCTACCACACAATACATTCAACTTATTTATTCAATTTGTGTGACATCACTGCATTTTTGCATTTCATGTCACTGCATATCATCTCTAATATCTCTATTGTCCAACTCTATCTCTAATATCTCTACTGTCTATCTCTAATATCTAATATCTCTACTGTCTAGCTCTAATATCTCTACTCTACTAACATCTCACCCATTGGCCTTTTGGCCAATGGGTGTGGAAAGTGAATCAGTTCTTCCTTGGCCTATGACCAGCCAAGTTTTGTGGTTTTACATGAATGAAGTTAGGCACTTTTTTGTGATTGACATTGTAACGTGTGTTCTTCCTGTACATTTAATTTACTCTACAAATAATGCAATTCGGATCCCTATGAATCTCGATGTCGTGATATGAAACTAGATATTGTCTTAGACTTTGGATCTTGTAATATTGTCTCTTCCTGGTTTGGCTGCATTACAGTCAAATTATGTAATTTTCTGAATTTACCAGACTGTTTTCTAGTCATCCCTACAATATTGTTGCAATCTCGATATTGAGCTATTTGGTCAAAAATATTGTACATTTGATTTTGTCCATATCGCCCAGCCCTACCATGAATGAAATGAATATGATTGACTCTGGAGTTAAGTGTTGTTGTTTTGGCGGACCCTCTCTCTGATTCACAGCACGTAGGCGGGAGCGAGGGTTGGACCCGCCCGCACACAGAAGCTGCCGTGACAGGGGCGGCTACTTTGCAGCGGCGGCCCCGCCTGTGCTGGGCAGCGTGCCGCTGGTGCAGTGCGTGCCGGTGTGTCCGCCACCCGTTCTGTGAGTAACCCGCCCACTCCCCAGTAGGGCTGTCACTTTTCATTCGAAATTCGAATGCAACTTCGAATGTGGGGGAGGGGTTCGTATTCGATATGTAAATTGACTGTTCGAAAAAAAAAAAAATTTTTTTTTTTTTTTATGAACCAAAATTAACCAACTGCTGCTTGCTGGTAATGTTAATCCCATGTCAGAAAAAGTCTCCAGATTTGTCGCGTTAGTCTCTTTTGAGAAAGATTGTCTCCAGGGTCTGAAAAGTTGTCTCGAGTTGGATGCAGCCAAGTTTGTGAGGCAGTGTTGTGACTGTGAGCGTCCAAGCTAACACGTCGGGCTGATGCCCGGTGGCCTGGACTGAAAAAAAAAAAAAAAAAAAAATTTAATTAACCAAAAAACTTCGAATATATTCGAACGAATTTCGGGCAATTAAAGTTCGTTCAAACTTTATTTTGGGAAAAAGTGACAGCCCTACTCCCCAGACACATGATGAACTGCCCATTAGGTTAATTTCATCCACAACCTCTTGCTCCAATCTCAATTACATTTCTCTCGCTGGAGGGACTTTTGCACTCCAAAGCAGACTTTGACAGAGGAAGCAACTCTTGCTGATCTGTAACGATAAGGATGAAAAAGCCACCTTTTTTGATGTAGAGGCATTTAACAACCTTCTTGAAGAAGAATTATACAAATAGTTTTCCTTTCTTTTGGATTTTGTTCTTCAGGATCTAGAAATTACAAGCTGTCAAGAGATCAAAGTGAACCTATGCTGTCATCAAATTGCTTAGATGGGTGAAAATACATTTTAGGGATGGTTGATTTATCTGTATTAAACCTCCAAAATGATGAAAAAGTAGATATTACAGAGGACACAAGAGGAACAAAAACAAAAAGTAAATGATCAGATTTTGTCTAATGTCTCCTGCAGATTAGCAAACTACAAGTTGATTTTGATTTTCACTTTAACTGTCAGGACATAAACAGCTGTGTTATTTTGGATTGTGAATTGCTTCAAATTTCAGCACATCAAGCATATGTTCTCTTTGCAGGCTCTTCTCCAGTCCTGTGGTGAAGATGGGCTCCTACCCGCAGCCCTTCTGTGTGTCCTTATGCAGTGGTGTGGGTGCACCCTCGGGTGCCAAGAGTCACAGGGAGGTGAGGGGTCACACGGGTCGCCCCGTGTCCGCTGACGAGCAGCGCCGCCTGGACCACTCTCTGAACAGCGCCATCCAGGCAGCTAGAGACATGAAACACACCTCCAGACGCATGACCCGCTCTCTGGCTACTGGGCTGCACTACCAGGAGTCGCTGTCGCAATCCTGCATCTACTAGACTCACGTTTCCCTTTGACCCTGCAGTCACATCTTAGACACCTTTTTTTTGAGCAAATGAGCATATATTTCTAGATTGCCAAAATGACCTGCCAGCTGCCACAGCACCCAGACAATACAAAACATTAAACCTCTTACTCTAAGTCTTGTGTGACAGTGTATGAAAGCCCCCAAACCAAAAGGACAGTAATACCTCCGACACACCCACCAAACGAGAGACAATGTACCTCAGCGTGTTGCACACCGTTTCGAGGAAACATGATCTTCAACCCGGAAACCATAGCACACGGTGCACACCGTTTTGCAGATTGAACACACCCCAGGTACCCCAGCAGAACATTGCCCACAACATCACACAGCCTCCGCCGGCGTTCCATCTTCCCATAATGCATCCTGGTCCATCTCTAACCCAGGTAAACGACCATCCACATAATGATGCATCCATGATCTTCTTCCATTCCTCCACAGTCCAGTTATACTGAGGTGCACATTGTAGGCGCATGGTCACAAACTGGACCAAAGAGTTTGTTCCTGCTTCCAACACACAAACTTCAAGATCTGACTGTTCACTTAGTGCCTAGTCTCTCAGCGAGTAAGATAACCCACCCCTTGACAGGTGCTGCTATTGTAACGAGATGTCATTCACTTCAACTGTCAGTGGTTTTAATGCTGTGGCTGATCGGTGTATGTTAGAAGTTTATAGTTTTTTGACAAATTTCTGTCTCAGGTGTCCAAACATGTTCTTTTTCTAGCAGATATTATATTTGCTTAACCCATTGATACCTGATGCAGCATTTGCGTGTATATCCCTCATTTGTGTGCGTATCCCTTTAAGTTTGCGGTCTTAAAGGGATACACACACAAATGCTGCATCAGGTATCAATGGGTTAACAAATGCACTGATGTATATTGCAAAGTCTAACTTTGTAGCATGCAGTACTGTAGATCAGTCTGATTGAAAATGTTGATGTTAATGAAAACAAATGAAGGAAAATGAGAATCGCTGCTATGCTGTCTTATAAACATGAGCTAGGCCTCATCATTATTTTGAGCTATTATTTATTGATCATTCAGTTGTTAATGATTTTGTTTTTGATGTTTTCTTGGTTGTATAAATATTAATATGAGCTTCAGTGTTATTTTAGTTGGCGTACACCGCTTCTAATTGTTGCTTCAGGCATAATAATAATAGGAATAATAATAGCATGTGATGCTGGGAATGAAATGCACTCCCTCTCTTGCATCTCTTGTCATCATCATTTAGCCATCAAGGTCTAGTTTAAGATGCTCTCCTTTCTTTTCATTTTGTGTCTGTCTTTTTTTTACTTTATACATTATTCTTTCATAACCTTTCAAAATACATCACAAACCAGACCTACAAAGCTATGTGAGTAACATAATGCCTTCCATATCTCACTATAGACAGCCAATTATGTGGATGTACATCATACACACCTCAGCAGTCAAACTTATATTAAGCTAATGTATATTGGCCTATTTATTAAGCTTCAAAGCTAGTGTGGATGCATCTTTTTACATGGGTGGGAATGGAACAGAGGAATAATGAAGTACCGGTAATGATTATTTTAACATACTGTAGCACTGTGCTGTTAAAAAAAATTGCTTTTTATTTTTTGCTGATCATTTTGTACTTTTGTACCATTGTTGATTTTCTCATATCTTTATGAATATTTTGCAGGAAATAATTTCTATTGTCCCTTTGGAGCCAAATAAAGGTTGAAATAGACCTAGTTTTAGTGCCATCCTTTTTTAATATTGTTAATGTAACCTTATTTTTTACATCAAATCCTGTGTATTTGTAAAAATGTAAATATTGTATTTGTAAACTCATTTAAGTTTATTTTAGAAACGAAAGCTCCGTCGTTTGTGAAAACACTGTCAAGCCAGCCGCCACTTGGATTTTGATGCGCGTCTATTCGTGCTGTAACGGTACCGCTGCTTCACCGGTGTTCGGAGCGAGCTAAAAAGTCGAGTGTCACAATTCAGCGATCCTTTCTCACATTTACTTTACCACACTAGATCGACATTACAACACACATAGTGTATGGAATGATTGTTGTTCAATATGTCACAAAAGTCCTACCTTATTGACCGATCGTAGCAGGAGTTTCGCTTGGTAAAGTCTCAATTCTGTGTAAGTCAGTCATGGTCTGGGCTTATGGAGCTATGTGATTTTACAGTACTTAGAAAGTCGAAAAAAACAACTTTTTCAAGGTCAGAATTGAGACTGTCTATCAATTTCTACAAAATGATAGTGAAAATGCTTCATTTGATGACAGTCTATAGGTATAGGGATATACTGTGCTCAAATATGTCAGCCTTTGTCAGAACTTATGGACCAATGTGAATTTAAAGCCACTTGAATCTCAAAAAGAAAGACGTTTTCAGGGAATAATGATTTCCCAATGTCTTCTGTGTCGAGAGCGATTTATTTAGCTCAGTGGTCTAGACTGGAGTCAAATCGTGCTTTTATTTTGAAAAACCGGACGTGGAAATGCTTGTTTTTCCCCAATCTTGTTGATAGCATCAACATGCTAGTACCAAGCGAAACTCCTGCTACGATCGGTCAATAAGGTAGGACTTTTGTGACATATTGAACAACAATCATTCCATACACTATGTGTGTTGTAATGTCGATCTAGTGTGGTAAAGTAAATGTGAGAAAGGATCGCTCAGCTGAATTGTGACACTCGACTTTTTAGCTCGCTCCGAACACCGGTGAACTTGCAGTTCACGCGCATCAAAATCCAAGTGGCGGCTGGCTTGACAGTGGTTTCACAAACGACGGCTCAGTTGACCGCAGTAGCAAACTCAGATGAGGAAAGTGTAACGTAGCCCGGTCAGAGATTACTAGGGTATGAGGAGATAGCATCTCTTCACCCATTGATACCTGTTCTTCTTCTATAGAGGGTATGCATGTGATGTCACAGAGGCAGAAGTCACTGCAGGGTCACGCCCACTGAGTCACAGCAAGACTGAGCTTGAATGCAGTAATCAGCCTAGATAAGTGACACCTGCTGCTCAGGGAGGAACTTGACACTCATTTTGACACTCATTCCTGATTGAGGGGGCGTGTTCCAGTGGGTGTGCATACCCTCTATTAGCTTTCCGGCAGACTGGATGCCTTGCGGCACATTGCTGCCTCTCACAGGTCTTCTTCTTCTTTCAGATTTTCAGCAGTGTAGTGTAAGACTTGGCGTCTTACAGATATCAATCAATTATGAAAAAAAATCATTGATACCTGATGCATTTGCGTGTATAGACAGTTTTAACTTGACAACAATAACAACCGTCACAACCCACCTGAATATCCGGTTTACTTCCTGTATACATAGCTGAGCGCAGGCTGATATTCGGCTCATATTAAATGTTAACGTTAGGCCGTGTCTCCGACAGACACATTAACAAGGTAGCCTATTTCGGTCTTTATGTCTTGTAGTAGTTGTTGTTGTTGTTGATAGTTGCCATAACAACCACCCCTGTCGGAAAGACGTGCACACGCTGGGTAGGAAGCATTGTTGTCCCGGAGGCGATTTTTTTTTTCGGATGATGGCGAAGGCTATGTGAAGGCATAACCCGCCCCTCTCTGCCTCTGATTGGCCTAGCGTCAAACTTCCATCCAAACACATTCGCTTGGCTATCCTGCATTACATCTCTTTCTACAGTCTGTGGTCAGTACTTCATTTGAATTTGATTATAGTACTGTGTTGATTTGAATTTGATTATAGTACTGTGTTCATTTGAATTTGATTATAGTACTGTGTTCATTTGGCACCCCTAAATTAGTGGGTGCAGTAATTCCAACAAAATTACCATGGCATTCGGCTACATTGAACAGTTCTGATTGGACATGAAGTTATGGCGTTGAACTTGCAATGATTCCACATCAGATATGTGGAACGAGACGTGATTGGAACAATTAGTGCCAGTGTTGCATTTAATCCGACATATTCAAGTAACAAGCACAAATGCGAAGTAGCTGCTACAATGTACAGATCCTTTCCAAAAAATTAGCATATCATGGAAAAGGTAGTTTTTTCCATAATTCCTTTCAAAAAGTGAAACTTTCATAGATTATAGATTCATTACACACAAAGTGAAATATCTCTAGCCTTTATTTGTGTCATTTTTCATCATTTTGGCCTACAGCTCCAGAAAACCCCCAGAACAGTATTTCAAGAAATTAGAATAGTGTGAAGAAAATCAGCAGTTACTTCTCAGTTATGACTGACTCCAGCCTCAGTCCACTCCCTCTGAATCTCCGCCAAATTTTTTAATCGTCTGCTTGACAATCCGCTGAAGCCCATGGTCATCCATGGTATTTCCATGATATTCAATTTTTTTGAAAGGATCTGTATGTGTATGTACAAGAATTCAAGCTTTCTCTCTCACACACACACTTTTGTAACATTCATGGTGGCAGATGCAGGATCCACTCTACTCTGCCACCCTGCAATTATTAAATATGGCCCCCATTGCCCCCTTTTTCCGTCAATTGACATGAACACAAACACAGGCGCACACATGACACGACTACCTTGCCTCATTTAACCTAAGTGTGGTGAAATTGTTGGGGAGGGGCCAACCGACAGAATGACCTGCTGAGCTGCTGGTCACAACTCTTAAATTAAATAGGATTTGAACATTTAATAACTTGTCAAATACTTTCCATTGACATTTGTCTGGCCATGTCTGTGCACTGTGCAGGTGATGGAAACGCAAATGAGCATCTTTCTAGGACATGGATCTACTGGCTCCACCCCTGTACGATCTGCTTCCAGCTCTGCGAGTAAGTCCTGCCCTGCAAGGCCTGTCATGTTTGGTATTCACCTCTGTGAATCAGTCCTCAGATTGACTGTTACCTTTTCCATTCCATACACAGGATGGAGAATTCAGGACTCTTTCCGAAGAAGAACATTGAACCAACCTCAAAGAGGCAATTATTTTTATTCTTTTTTAGTAATCTCTGGTGAAATGTGTATTGACGAGCAATGACTTGAAATATGTTTAACTTAAAGTGGAACTGTCATGGTGAAGCCCATGCCCTATAATAGTAATATGCCAAACAGTAACATTACCTGGATGAAATTAGTATTTGTTTGTAAGCCGTTTTCCCACATGCGTACCGGAAAATTACCTGTAAGTCAATATCGGACATTTCCCTGAATTTCCCTTCACACCTTAGCGCGCGCATGTGGGAATCTAGTCGTCAAATAGCCGGTATGTTGGGGGGCGGGGGGGAGGGGGGAGCTTATTTGGGGGGTCGGCAAAACTTGCCACACAATAAATCACACTCGTTTGACAAGAGCAGCGTCAAGCCAGCGTAATAAACACAGCCGATTTCCCCCCTCCCCTCTGAGAGAGGCCAGTCCTTCACTCAGTCCTCCTTACTTCGCAGCAGCCTGACACAGGACAGACACAGCGTCTGTCTAAGGCAAGCTGCCCAACGCTTGTATGTATGTAGAGAAAGCAAATGCACGAAGTGAAATGTGAAAGTAGTTTGCTTTGATGTGCGCGAATGATTAGATGATGCACTTTGAAGAAGTTGGGATCCGTGTCTGAGAGAAATAGTTGCTGGTTCGATGTTTATCCGTTCACCTGCGTCGCGTTGAAGCACTTTTTACAGACTGGCTTCGTTTGATGTGTCCGGGGTTGCCTTCGGAAATCAGCAAGCTGACATACTGCTCTTATTAGGCTATCACAAGATCATTTCGCCAGTTTGCTTTAATGTGCGCGAATGATTAGATTATGCCCGCTGGAACATTAAGCAACGTGTGGACACCTCGCCCATGATTGAAGGACCGCTGTCGCGGAAAATGACTGGACCCGTTTCCACTTGTGTCCCCTTAAGAGCATACCGCTCTTCTGACTGGATCGAAACTGGTGAAATCTCCGCGACAACGGGGTGGCGCTTATACCGGCACAACGACTTTCCCACATGCAGGCAATAGACCACGTTCCGGTCATTTAGCGGTACAAAGCGCATGTGGGAAAACGGCTCTAGAGTAAGAGCTGCTTTTCTGCCAGTGATGTGGCTTTGACTATGTAACAAGTAGCTTCTTGCGTCTTATGCTATGCTGGAGTTTGTCATTTTGCCTTGAAATAACAAGTTTTCTCAAAATAATTTCTCAAATTGAGTGCAAACCTCTCCAACCTCCATATCTAAATATATATATATATATAAATAAATAAATAAAAAAGTATATATATAATATATATATGAAGAGTTCATTTGCAAAAACAGGTAAACGCCATTCTTAAAATGAACAAACAACATCTGTTTGATACTCCCTGGAGTGCACATAGAAAACATTGAATTGATTTATGTGGAAATTATCAGATGAATGTTTTAGTTATGATTGATAATAAACATTTCCCAAAAATAAATTAATTACAGTATCAATACATCAATATATAAAATAAAATGATAAAAAATCCAAACGGAGATACCTATTTTTGCAAATGAACTCTTTATATATACTTTTATATATAATATATATATATATATATTTTTAGAAGAAGAAAAAACACCTCCCTCATCCTCACCACCCGTCTCTCTCTGCTAGAATGAGTCGTGCTTCCGACTGCTGAAGAACAAGAACCACACGGATCAGGACGAGATCGAGACCAGGGAGAACCTGAACCACCTGCTGCTGGAGAACGTTCTGCCGGCCCACGTGGCCGCGTTGTTTGTCGGGGAGAACAAAAAGAACGAGGTGGGACTCCACTCAAACTCTTTACTTAAGAGAAGCACAAGGTAGGCGCCCCGGGTTACAGGTGGATTTCTGTGACCAACAGGCCCCGCCTTCCCTCCCCCCTCCACGTCTCCATCACTCCACTGGCTCTCATTGGCATGTCTGGTGACTTTGACACCGGTACACACGGTTGACATGAAATTGGGCACCGGGTAGTGCAGCAGTAGATTTCCTGCCTACCTTTTGCTCGTCAGTACCAAAAAAACTTTAATTGACGATTTCTTACATTTGTTGTCTGCGGGGAAGCCTTCCTGCCTGGGCGATAGTTAACACTCCGTGTGCTGTGTCCACGTAATCCTGCAATCTCTCACGTTGTAAAATCCTTTCAAACAGTTAAATAACAACACAGAGACATTTTATTAGCTAATGACTTTATTGGGAAACATTGTGCAAAATGTTTGTACCCCCGTGTGTTTTCTCACCTCTTCTCAGTTCTCAGTTTCCTGGTCTGGACTGAGGAGGCGAAACGGAGGCAGATGGGTCCAACCCATGGTCCAACCTCACTTGTAGACGGGGAGCAGTGGAACATCCCAAGTGTGATTCAGTAGGGGGGTTTGGAGTCATTATAAATGATGACGTATGGGAAAGTCAATGTAATAATAGTTGTGTTGAAGGGGACTCTTGAGCCGTTTTCCCACATGCGTACCGGAAAATTACCTGTAAGTCAATATCGGACATTTCCCTTCACACCTCTCCTCTCGCATATGAGAATCTAGCAGCTAAATTTCCTGTATGTTGGGGGGCGGGGCGGCACTGCAGAGCGGGTGGGGAGTGACGTGTCGGCAAAACTCTTGATGGTGAAATAAGTTATACTTGTTTATCCGTTCACCTGCGTCGAGAGGACAAGGCAGGAGAGAGAGAGGACAGGGGGAGAGAGAACAAGGCAGGAGAGAGAGGACAGGGAGAGGACAAGGCAGGAGAGAGAGCGAGGGGACAGGAGAGGGGCAGGGGACAAGGCAGGAGAGAGAGGACAGGGAGAGAGAGGGCAGGAGAGAGAGGACAGGGAGAGAGAGGGGACAAGGCAGGAGAGAGAGAGAGGGGACAGGAGAGGGGCAGGGGACAAGGCAGGAGAGAGAGGACAAGGCAGGAGAGAGAGAGTGGACAAGGCAGGAGAGAGGACAGGGAGAGAGAGGGGACAAGGCAGGAGAGAGAGGACAAGGCAGGAGAGAGAGGACAGGTAGAGAGGGAACAAGGCAGGAAGGAGAGGACCATCTGTCCCCCATCCAGTGTGTGTGTCCAGTGTCTGACCTCCCCCTCTGACCTCCCAAACCCCTCTGCCCCTCCTATCTCCCTTCCTCCAACAAAATCCCCTCCTCTACCATCTATCTATGTATCGCCCGGCCTCCTTCCTCTCACCCTGTTGGCACTCAACCACTCTACTACCATCTCTGCAGGGACTGACCCGCAGAGGAGAGAGGGGAGCGGGCACAGTCCCTGCAGAGATGGTGAGAGTGGTTGAGTGAGAACACGGTGAAGGAAGGAGGCCGGGAGATGGCAGAGGAGGGAGGGATGGGGAGGAGAAGGGGGGGAGGAGGAGGGGTGGGAGATGGGGGGGGGAGGAGGAGAGAGGGGGGATGGGGAGGTGGGAGATAGGGGGGGGGAGGGGGGGGGAGATGGGGAGGAGGAGGAGGAGGGGGGGGGGGGGGTGGGAGAGGGGGATGGGGAGGAGGGGTGGGGAGACGACTTCAAATCCCCTGCAGGAATCGAACCTGCACTTCTCCGCATACAATGCGGTTGTTAAGGTGACCGCCTTAACCCCTAGACCATCAGCTAGGTAACTTACAATGGATCTCTAGGCAGTTTTGTTATGGCTTTCCCAATGAAAGACTTGAAAAGGTTTTAGTGTCCGTACCGGGATTCAAACCACAAACCTTTGGGTTGGAAGGCATGGTTTTTCACCACTGGACTACAGCCCAGCTCCAACACACAGAACATTCAGCAAGTCAAATAGATGTGGTTAAGATTAGAGTTTTCTTAACCACGACCATACCCTAACCCAATTGATATGGTGGGGGGGCGGGGGCGGGGTATATATATATTTTTAAATATTTTGTTTTCAATTATTAATATTATTATTTTCACATTTACTAATCATTAACCACTCTATTCAGGAATTGACCGACTAATTCAAGATTCAAGATTTTTATTGTCACTCCATGGTACAAGTATCACGTGTGAAATTCATGTGCTGTGAACTCCGTTTACAACATAGTACAAATATAACAGGGCATATGAGTGCAAAAACAACAAGAGACACAACAAGCAATAAGGCAGTATAGTGATAAGACAAGTCAGAGACAGTGGCATATTCACTGCACATAGGTGCACATGTCGTGTGCATACTTTAAACGTGCTTAAACATTTTAAATTCGGCGTATTTGACATACAGGTGCCAATAGCATATTCCTTATTAAACATACAATTAAACTCGGCGTTTTAAATTCGGCGTATTTGACATACAGGTGCAAATATTCCTTATTAAACATACAATTAAACATTAGACATACGTAATGGTAGCAGCTACAGTACGGTACAGTACAGCTACTACACTATTTGTGTATGTTAAGGAGTCTCGTGGCCTGCGGGAAGAAACTGTTCCTCAGTTTAGTTAGTAATCAGCAACTATCTAATGATTAACTAATATATTCACGAACTGAACCCCTAGACCATCAGCCTAGGTAACTTACAATGGATCTCTAGGCAGTTTTGTTATGGCTTTCCCAATGAAAGACTTGAAAAGGTTTTAGTGTTCGTACCGGGATTCAAACCACAAACCTTTGGGTTGGAAGGCATGGTCTTTCACCACTGGACTACAGCCCAGCTCAAACACATAGAACATTCAGCAAGTCAAATAGATGTGGTTAAGATTAGGGTTTTCTTAACCACAACCATACCCTAACCCAATTGATATGGTGGGGGGGGGGGTATATATATATTTTTTAATATTTTGTTTTCAATTATTAATATTATTATTTTCACATTTACTAATCATTAACCACTCTATTCAGGAATTGACCGACTAATCAGCAACTATCTAATGATTAACTAATATATTCACAAACTGACATGTATTAATCATTAAAGAAACAGTTAACTGCTCTGAGTCTGCACTGAGTGCTCATAAGTGTTAAAATAGAAAACCAGATTCAGTGAGAGGCAGCAATGTGCCGCAAGGCATCTAGTCTGCCGGAAAGCCAAAAGAAGAAGAAGAACAAGGCAGGCTTGGGGTGGACCATTTTGCTTGGGGCAGCCGCGCAGGGACCATTTATGGTGTAACACACAACACAGACAGGTGATAGCAAACAAAACAAGACCGGTGATGGCAAAATGCCAGGAGCAAAACAAAAGTCAGGATGCCAAAATCGCAAGGCAAAAAAAAAAGCAGGAGCAGGCAAAGGCTTTAGACCCAAATAATAATCTGTTAACAAACTTTTTTCAGCCAGCTCCGAAAGCTGCAGCGTTGATATGAGTAAAGCGCGTACGGGGGAGGGGGGGGGGGCATAGTGGCTGGACCCTTCCAGGGGCACTGCCATCTCTCTGGGCGGCCCTGGTAGTGGAAGCGATCATCTTGCTCTATAATGACCAGAATGGGTGTTGTTCAAACTGAACATTTATTTCTTCAACATGCTGCAGCAGAAAGGGAGATAAACAGCGGACACTATTTTCATAGTTAAGCTATGAAGTAGCCTACTTCCCCCCGCAGCATCGTGACATTGAATGAAAGCAGGCGAGAGCAGCTGAGTGCAGCTAAGTGCAGTCAGCCAATTAGAGGCAGAGAGGGGCGGGTCATGCCTTCGCCATCATGGGGGAAAAAGATTGCGTCCCGGAGCTAGCCTGAGAGGCTACTAAAAGCTACATGTTACAGAGTAAGCTGACTATCAGTACGTTATTGCACGCATAGGCCTATCTTTACATTTAAACGTGTACATAGCAAAAATAGAAATAGAAGTAGGCTATGTCAGTGTTTCCCCTGAATAGCTGAGAAAGTGGACACTGTCAAGTTAGCACTGTGAAGCTGATACAATTCAGGTGGTGGTAATGCAACATTTAAGGATGCCAACCGCCATAAAACACAGAAGAAGAAGCTGAGAAAAAGGAAGTGCTGTGGGGTTGCAGCTGGTGAAAACCGTCTCTATCTCTATCTATTTGTGTGCGTATCCCTTTAAGACCGCGAACACACACAAATGCTGCATCAGGTATCAATTAGTCTCTTAAAACAGACTGTCTCATCTCCATCCGGCGAATGCAGCTATATACAGTAGTCTGTACGTTACACCCCCAGAACATGCACAAGGAAGTTGGGAAAAAACCTTCAGACAGGAAAGAAGTTCGACGGAATCCGACCAATCACGACACGTGTGTCCACGAAAAATGCGCCATATTGGATTTTGATTGGACTAATGTGCGGAAGACCCGCCTTTCTGCGATTCTGATTGGACTAATGAGCGGAAAACCCGCCTTTCTACTTCCCATTCCGGTTGGTGCATGATTCTCCCCCACGAAGTACAGACGGTATGGCGGAAGCATTTGAAAATTGCGGAAGCCAACTCGTCTGTTCTAAGAGACTAGGTATCAATGGGTTAGTGCGGTCAGAAATGATATTACAGCTATGCAGCTAGCTCTCCTTCACTACACTAGCAAAGCATACACTTGAACAAGAAGCATTTGGTTTCACATAATTATATAACGCTAGGTGAAAAGACTGGCGGCCTACCGGACATGCAGCGGCGGTGGTCTGACGCAGCTCCCCTCCTCGTGTCCTTTGCAAGCCCTGGCGAGTGTGCCACTGCTGGACACGGCGAGCTCGCTCCGTGTGGGTGTTGTTGGTTCAGATACCAGCGATGGTGGTGGACGGGAAGGTCCTCTCTCGGGCCTTCTTCAGCGTGGTGTGTGTAAGAGTAGGGACTACAATACCCACAATGCACTGTACTATGAACGGGGGCTTCCGGGTTGGCTCAGTAAAGTGTTGACACTCGTAAACTCCATGGTCTCCCGTCTGCTTCATTATAAAGAACATCAGGTGAATTCACTCCTATATGCTATGGGAGATGCAGCTGATGATATTTTAGGGGTCTTGCCTATGACCGATGAAGATAAAAAGAAATATGACGAAGTTAAAGCTGCTTTTGAGAGACACTGTGTAGGAAAACACAATGTAATTTTTGAAAGAGCACAGTTTAACATGAGATGTCAGCAAAAACTTATTATTTATTATTGTTATTTACATTTCACAGTATGTCTTGAGTGTGTAATAACAGTTTAGAGGGAAGAAAAACAAAAAACTGAATTGGATTTGACAGGCTTTTAGTATAGAAAGCCATATAATTCCACAGATATAAAGATTTACACCATTTGAATTGGAAAATGAACTTGTTATCCAACTGTCAGTAAAGTTTTTGCCCCCCATGCTTCTGGAAAGAGGTTCTTCTGCTTCTTTTTCCTCATCAGGCAAAATCGCTTTTTGTGCCTTCTTTTGCACAAACTGTGATTTCACATTTACAGGTACACATGTACATGTACACTGAAATTGAAACTTTTTTTTTTTTTTTTTTTACTGAAAATTTGAACTATACAAACTATTTACAATGTCCAACAAAGTCTGTGAGCTCCCTGGCCTTTTTTATTGTCTTTCCTAATTTCCAGATGTGTTCTGGCCTTTTCCTTGGTGGTATTCCTTGAAACAGTTCCTGTCTGGCCACAGACACAGGTCCACAGTGTACACTCATCAGCTGGCTCTGGATCACCCTGGTCAGCAGAAGGCAGTCAAGGCACCCTAAAAATATAGACATAAGATAAGATAAAATATAAATGTAATTGACTGCATGACATCCACCTACCCACACCAGCTATTTTTGTCCCACTGATCAGTGATGGGAGCTGGGGCTCTGTTTGTTTCTCTGTCCCACTGTGATGTCATAAATCCCACTGTGAAATCATCTGTGATGTCATAAATCCCACTGTGACATCATCAGTGATGTCCTAAATCCCACTGTGACATCATCATCATAAATCAATCATCCCTAGTAAAATACACCAGCTATTTTTGTCCCACTGATCAGTGATGTCATAAAAAAACGTTCACAACTTTTAGATGGAAAGAAACTAATTACTGCATATCATATTGAAAAGGTAATGTTGCACACAAGAATATAGTGGGGGTTACCCCAAGTCAATTCAGAGCTGCAGAGGTAAAGTGCATGCGTAAAGGCGCACCTTGGATAGCCTATATCCACCTCTGTATTTACTATACATATTGTTATTACTCATGCTAGGTCATGATATTGAGAAGTATTATTTGAATAAAGTTTAAAGTTTTTGTTTGAGTGAAGTCAATATCCACTGTATATTTACTGAAAAGTATTTCACAGTACTTACAATGGCGTGGCGTCTTCTTCACTGTGACTGAATCTCCGAGGTCGCTTGGTCGTTCTGATTGAACGCTTCGACATGTTGAGACTAAAAAAAAACTACACAAAACACTGAAAGACAACGGACAAACACTGAAATAAAACGAATAAAACTGATAAATGTCTGGGAGTTGTTCAAAAAAATACACCCGTGACTTTCTTTTCTCTCTCTCGTCTTTTTCTGATTTCACTTCCCTGTTTGTTTGTCGCGCTGCTGACGTATGTTCCCAATGGATTACCGTAATGTCATGTATATGGGGAGAAAGCGCAGCTTCTTCTCTTTCTAGAACCGTCGAGATTTCTCTGATAGCACAAACGGTCTAGGAGTTAAAGTTAAAGCTGCTTTTGAGAGACACTGTGTAGGAAAACACAATGTAATTTTTGAAAGAGCACAGTTTAACATGAGATGTCAGCAATAACTTTTGTACCGTTTTTAAATACCAGAAATTATTATTAGTATAGACAAATAGACACAGCTTCTCCTTATATTGGTTTTTAGTGTGTTTACTGCATCGAAGCTATTGAAGCAAAACAGGAATTTTCCACAAAAATATTAATATAAAATACAAGAAGCACTAAAATCGACAAACAAGTTAGAGCTACGTTACGTCAATAGCTACAGAGAATAAATTTGCCGTTACCGTTATGTTACATTACATGGAAGGTTATACACGGGAAGATTACTGGAACAATTTCATTACACACAACAAAATGTCACAAGTTTTCCATGGCCGTGGGAACCCTGAGTTAAATGTTTCTCTCTTCAAGTCTCCTTTACAACCAAAACCCTTTACCACAGACTGAGCAATTAAATTGTTTACTCTCCTGTGTGGACTATCATGTGTGTCTTCAAGTTTACTTTATGACCAAAACCTTTACCACAGACAGAGCAAATAAATTGTTTATCTCCTGTGTGGACTATCATGTGTTGCTTCAAGTTTCCTTTCTGACCAAAACTTTTACCACAGACTGAGCAATTAAATTGTTTATCTCCTGTGTGGACTATCATGTGTGTCTTCAATTCTGCTTTATTACCACAACCTTTACCACACGCTGAACAAATAAACTCTGTCTCACCTGTGTGGATTATCATGTGTCTTTTCAATGTTTCTTTACGACCAAAACCTTTACCACAGACTGAGCAATTACATTGTTTATCTCCTGTGTGGACTATCATGTGTCTCTTCAATGTTTCTTTATGACCAAAACCTTTACCACAGACTGAGCAATTAAATTGTTTATCTCCTGTGTGGATTATCATGTGTTTCTTCAAGTCTGCTTTATGACCAAAACCTTTACCACAGACTGAGCAATTAAATTGTTTATCTCCTGTGTGGACTATCATGTGTGTCTTCAAGTTTCCTTTATGACCAAAACCTTTACCACAGACTGAGCAATTAAATTGTTTATCTCCTGTGTGGATTATCATGTGTTTCTTCAAGTCTGCTTTATGACCAAAACCTTTACCACAGACTGAGCAATTAAATTGTTTATCTCCTGTGTGGACTATCATGTGTGTCTTCAAGTTTCCTTTATGACCAAAACCTTTACCACAGACTGAGCAATTAAATTGTTTATCTCCTGTGTGGACTATCATGTGTCTCTTCAAGTCTCCTTTATGACCAAAACTTTTACCACAGACTGAGCAATTAAATTGTGTATCTCCTGTGTGGATTATCATGTGTTTCTTCAAGGTTCCTTTCTGACCAAAACTTTTACCACAGACTGAGCAATTAAATTGTTTATCTCCTGTGTGGACTACCATGTGTGTCTTCAATTGTTCTTTACGAGCAAAACTTTTACCACAGACTGAACAATTAAATTGTTTATCTCCTGTGTGGACTATCATGTGTCTCTTCAATGTTTCTTTATGACCAAAACCTTTACCACAGAGTGAGCAATTAAATTGTTTATCTCCTGTGTGGACTATCATGTGTTTCTTCAAGTTTACTTTATGACCAAAACCTTTACCACAGACTGAGCAATTAAATTGTTTTTCTCCTGAAGTCTTGTCATCACTAGTTGGTTGTGAATGTGAATTACTAGCTTGATGTAAGTATATAAAGTTCCTGGCTGGTTCTGATACTCCACAGTCCTCTTCATCAGCTTCTGTTTTCATCTGTTCAGTTGAGCAGGTGGCTACAGGCTCTGCCTCTCTCTTCTCCTCAGTTTGGCTTTGATGAAGCTGTGAGGACTGAGGTTTCTCGTCCTCTTCTTCACTCTTCACAGGGACAACAGAGAATGGGAACATGGTGATATCAGCCTCCTCCAGCCGTTGAAGCTGCTCTCCCTCCCTCTTGATCCAGAGTTCCTCCTGTTCCTCTTTAATGTCTGGGGGCTCTGGTCCCTCCTGAAGCTTCTCTCCCTCCCTCCTGATCCAGAGTTCCTCCTGTTCCTCTTTAATGTGTGGGGGCTCTGGTCCCTCCTGAAGCTGCTCTCCCTCCCTCCTGATCCAGAGTTCCTCCTGTTCCTCTTTAATGTCTGGGGGCTCTGGGTCCTCCTGAAGCTGCTCTCCCTCCCTCCTCATCCAGAGTTCCTCCTGTTCCTTTTTAAGGTCTGGGGGCTCTGGTCCCTCCTGAAGCTGCTCTCCCTCCCTCCAGATCCAGAGTTCCTCCTGTTCCTCTTTAATGTCTGGGGGCTCTGGTCCCTCCTGAAGCTGCTCTCCCTCCCTCCAGATCCAGAGTTCCTCCTGTTCCTTTTTAAGGTCTGGGGGCTCTGGTCCCTCCTGAAGCTGCTCTCCCTCCTGACTGATCCAGAGTTCCTCCTGTTCCCCTTTAATCTGACTGATGCAGAGTTCCTCCTGTTCCTCTTTAATGTCTGGGGGCTCTGGTCCCTCCTGAAGCTGCTCTCCCTCCTGACTGGTCCGGGGTTCCTCTTTAATGTGTGGGGGCTCTGGGTCCTCCTGGTCGAGACTGGGGCTCCACTCCTGCTGGAGGTCTGGAGGCAAGGCTTCTCTGTGTAACCGCACAGCGTCCAGCAGTTTATCTTCATCACCCGCAGTTAGGTGCTGCTTCACCACAGCTCTCAGCTTCTGGACTTTAGACATTTTAATTTTCACACAGTGACAGGAACTTTTCCTCCTGAACTTTACTGACAAACTTCCTTCAAAGCTCCAATAGCTTCACAGCTAACGTTAGCTTCACAGCTAAACCATTCATCTGAGTCCAGTGAGTCTTCTTCCTCTGATCAACGGAGCCCTGGTTCCACTTCATATATTCGTGATAATATGGTCCGCACATACGAGTCTTCTGTTTGTAAATTAAACTTCTTAAAGTATTATAAACGGGAAATAGGCTAGTATGCTACTGCTAGTGCTAACATTACGTGTGTTACAAGAACGTTTGCATGATGGCCGCTTCAACACGTCCCCCAATACCCAGAATGCCTTGCGGTAAGAAATGCGAGCGGGGTCGGGGGCGTGATTTCGAATCGCACATAGGTTACGCAAAAACCACGCCCTATGCCCGCCTACGCAGCAGTCAAGCGCCGGGATTGGCCAGGAGCAAGTCTTTTGTCTTATTTTGACAGCTGGAATCTCCCAGAGCCGTAAAATAGAATCTCTAGAGGACACTAGAATCTCCCACACCACAAATCGCTGGGCATGCAGCCCAGCGATTTCACGAACCAAATGAATTGCTCTTGATAGCGGACATTGAAATTAATTATTAGTGTATTAACGCCAATTAAAACGTAACACAAGCTTTTAACACAAAATCGATCTTTTACCGCCTTTGGACGCACAGCGCATGCGCCAGATAGGCTTAGGTAACATAACATCGTCAATACATTCTGATCATATCACCGCCCCTCATTATGTGAAACCATCACCCAGAAGAAACAAAACAAAGTGGAATTGTATCACAAAAGTATAAAGAAGAGTTGAGTCTGTGTTCTTGTAATGGAAGCCAGTTTATTAGACAGCCTTAGTACATATAGGTACACATGGAAGTATTGTTTGTGCTTCAACACTCGCAAACATAGAATCCCAATAAGTTAAACAGGTTTAGGACAGACTAATGTTTCATTTATAATATTTTATATTAACATTTTTAATATATTTATTATTATTTTCTGATAAATAACTGATATAAATCAACTGAATCGACAGAGTGAACCCTATACAACAGCAAATGATAATAGAAAAAAATAAACACAAAATCAAGCGTTTGCATCACAGAAAACGCATAGTGCAATATACAACTTGTTTGGCTGGGAAAGGGAGGAAACAGAGAGAGGAAATTCAAAAAAGTCAGGTTAAAGTTCTTTGCAAAGCCATTCACCATTGGAGGATTTTACATTGCACCAGAGGAGAGAAACTATCGGACAAAGAAAATATAGATATTAGTTATTTTTCCCAGTTGACCACTAACAGCTACAGCTAAAACATCACAAACACAGTGGCTTCACATTGGCATTTTCTAAAGGAAATGTTTCACTACTTCACAGTCAGAAATATCAACGAGACACTAAAACAGCAACATATACACAACACTACTCAGTGCATGGCCCGATTCAACATCGTTACTAACCAACGATAAGACTTAACTCCACAGGATACAATACTGAAATACAATTGGCCCATTTTAAGAATATTCTTTGCAAGCAACGGCCTTTTTGACACAAACGTGACATTTCTCCAGAGAAAGGAAGAGGTTGTGGGGAGTAAATACTTCCAGTCTTGCAGCTGGAGGAGGGATGATTCTGGCTTTTTACAGAGCTGTTTCTCACGAGTTCGAGCTTCCGGCATCACACACAAAATGTGTTTTTTAAGCACTACTTCCTAGTAAAAGCAATGTTTATTCTGCGATTTTCCCCAGAACATCCACACTGAATACATACACGGGAACAGTCCACACGAGTCCAAGCATGCTACTGATACGAACATCTCAAATAGGGTACTCCTCTATAGTCCTTGGATGAAATATATTGCATGTTGAACACATCCCTCCTCCACCCACTACCAATCAAATTCACACCAAGAAGAGAAACCAAAGGAACAAACAGAGAAAATCTCGACCTTTTACACATTCTAGCAGGTATCATAGCATACAATATTACATTTGGTACTTTCAGGTTTAAATGGCCTTTTGTTGATATTTAAACGGTTTTAAATAAGTGTATTTAGTTGCATCCATTGTAAAACGTGAGAATACTTGCAATGATTTTATTCTTAGTTACAACATATATTTTTTTCTTTTTTACTTCTCGAGCAAGATGCATACACAATGTAGGATTCGGTGGTGGTGGTGGTGGTGGTGGGGTCACCAGGGGGAAGAGGGGTACAAGGGGGCGGGGTAAGAGTGAAGAGATGGGATTGGAGGATTTTAGCTTGTCACTTCCTCGTCTGGTTTGTTCATGGCCTTGAGCTGTTCCAGGAGACTGGTGGGGGTGAAGATGTGGGTCGATCCTGGGGAAGAGCACAGCACACACGCACGTATACACACGCACAAACACACAACGCACACACACACGCGCACGTATGCACACGCACAAACACACAACGCACACACAAACACACACGGCGTTAGATGGGCTCGTATACACGCGGCACCAGAGGGTTCAAATGTGTTTTCAGCTCTTGCTACTGTATGAATGCCTGGATGAGAGCAGTCTCACACAATGTGCAAAGCAAAAAGGTCGTATAGAAACACCGAGCAACCAAAGTGGAGAAATCATAATCAATAGCCAGCACTTGAAAAATGGATTGTGTATCAAAGCTATTCCTCACAGCAAATATCCACTTGACACAGCCTGATATCAGTTGATAAAGCTTGACGTTATTTGACATGCAGTTGAACACTGACATAATGGAAGCACACGGATCAGTGATGACATCGCAACACTGTCAGGATTCTGTGAGCTGAAAGCAGTAATACAAATCCTGTCACATCAAACCTCTACCACAACACAGCCAATCAGGTGTTAGCAAAATGTGCATGTGACCCCGAAGGCCCCCAATCAAACGGCATGCAAACGGCCGATAAATACGGCTCAAAACAATGACACACTGCAAAAAAGACAAAAGCAGATATCCTCTAGTTCAGTGCGATCGTGAAATCCCAAACCCCCCAAATTGAAGTCTACGCTCTGCTGTAAACTGTAAAGTCTACGCTCTGCTGTAAACTGTAAAGTATACGCTCTGCTGTAAACTGTAAAGTCTACGCTCTGCTGTAAACTGTAAACATGGATGAAAAATGCTGAATTAACCCTGATAACACATGGATGAGCGGAGACTGTTTCGACAGCTGAAGACACATTTCAGAGATTGTAGAACTTGAAAGGTGCTGGACCGGAGTAAACCAAACGTTTGTCGCCGGGCTCCATTTTCAAATCTGCAGATTGCTTACCGCCGTCCTGAACAAAACCAGGACCCTTGGTACTAAAGAGGGCAAACAGACGGACGTTTTGATTTACTCCACACACCTGTTCAACATTATTCACTGTATTTCACCTTCACTGGTTTGTTTCTGTTTGCAAAGCTGCGTGTTTCTTCCAATTTGGCTTACTATCAAAATGTACTGGAGCTAAATCTAAACTCCATCCTCCAAACGAGAGGTGCGGGGGGGGGGGTTCACGGTACAGAGGAGAAAGAGGCAAGTCCATCTCAAGTTGGGTCACTATGGGGATGCAGGGGTGGTGTGGGTGTGAGGGAGGTGGGGTGGAGGTGGTGGTGGGGTGTGGGGTGTGGGTGAGAGCACTAGTCACACAAGTCAACTTTGGACTGGAACTGGCCTGGTTCTCGCCTGCCCCCTCCCATGCCCAAACACACAGCTTTGTCGGCCCAGAAACACAACACAGCAACGTTGATCTCCAACGTCAGAATCTCTTGTACATGAGTAGGTTTAGATGTTTTAGTAAGTAATGGCCAGTTTGCTTGGAACGTGTTGGATGTGGCAGTATGTGTGGGAGCTCCCATACTGCGCATGGTGAGAGTTGCCTACTGAGAAAATCCAAAACCATAAAATCAAATGTTGGTTCATAAACGATATAGCTTTAGCAGATTAGTTGAGAATGAGATGGATGCCCTTGAATGCTATGGAAATCTGCCTTTAACAGTGTAAAAATCAAACTTTCAAATGACAGTGTGTGTATGAGTGGAAGTTACCAAATCAGCCAGTGGTCGGGGGTATTTTTTGCGAATGAGCGTACATTTTGCCAGCTTTCCAGGGATTCTGTAGTGTGTTTTTGTGGTCCAACATACAGAAACCTACATCATGTAATTCTCTCCTAGTGACTAGTGGCAGCTGTTCTAGGTGCTAAAGCTTATTGGGATGTGTGGCATGGGCCTTCTAGGTGCTAAAGCTCATTGGGATGTGTGGCATGGGTCTTCTAGGTGCTAAAGCTCATTGGGATGTGTGGCATGGGTCTTCTAGGTGCTAAAGCTCATTGGGATGTGTGGCATGGGTCTTCTAGGTGCTAAAGCTTATTGGGATGTGTGGCATGGGTCTTCTAGGCACTAAAGCTTATTGGGATGTGTGGAATGGGCCTTCTAGGTGCTAAAGCTTATTGGGATGTGTGGCATGGTCCTTCTAGGTGCTAAAGCTCATTGGGATGTGTGGCATGGGTCTTCTAGGTGCTAAAGCTCATTGGGATGTGTGGCATGGGTCTTCTAGGTGCTAAAGCTCATTGGGATGTGTGGCATGGGTCTTCTAGGTGCTAAAGCTTATTGGGATGTGTGGCATGGGTCTTCTAGGCACTAAAGCTTATTGGGATGTGTGGAATGGGCCTTCTAGGTGCTAAAGCTTATTGGGATGTGTGGCATGGGTCTTCTAGGCACTAAAGCTTATTGGGATGTGTGGCATGGGCCTTCTAGGTGCTAAAGCTTATTGGGATGTGTGGCATGGGTCTTCTAGGCACTAAAGCTTATTGGGATGTGTGGCATGGGCCTTCTAGGTGCTAAAGCTTATTGGGATGTGTGGCATGGGTCTTCTAGGTGCTAAAACTCATTGGGATGTGTGGCATGGGCCTTCTAGGTGCTAAAGCTTATTGGGATGTGTGGCATGGGCCTTCTAGGTGCTAAAGCTTATTGGGATGTGTGGCATGGGCCTTCTAGGTGCTAAAGCTTATTGGGATGTGTGGCATGGGCCTTCTAGGTGCTAAAGCTTATTGGGATGTGTGGCATGGGTCTTCTAGGTGCTAAAGCTTATTGGGATGTGTGGCATGGGCCTTCTAGGTGCTAAAGCTTATTGGGATGTGTGGCATGGGTCTTCTAGGTGCTAAAGCTTATTGGGATGTGTGGCATGGGCCTTCTAGGTGCTAAAGCTTATTGGGATGTGTGGCATGGGCCTTCTAGGTGCTAAAGCTTATTGGGATGTGTGGCATGGGCCTTCTAGGTGCTAAAGCTTATTGGGATGTGTGGCATGGGTCTTCTAGGTGCTAAAGCTTATTGGGATGTGTGGCATGGTCCTTCTAGGTGCTAAAGCTCATTGGGATGTGTGGCATGGGTCTTCTAGGTGCTAAAGCTCATTGGGATGTGTGGCATGGGTCTTCTAGGTGCTAAAGCTCATTGGGATGTGTGGCATGGGTCTTCTAGGTGCTAAAGCTTATTGGGATGTGTGGCATGGGTCTTCTAGGCACTAAAGCTTATTGGGATGTGTGGAATGGGCCTTCTAGGTGCTAAAGCTTATTGGGATGTGTGGCATGGGTCTTCTAGGCACTAAAGCTTATTGGGATGTGTGGCATGGGCCTTCTAGGTGCTAAAGCTTATTGGGATGTGTGGCATGGGTCTTCTAGGCACTAAAGCTTATTGGGATGTGTGGCATGGGCCTTCTAGGTGCTAAAGCTTATTGGGATGTGTGGCATGGGTCTTCTAGGTGCTAAAACTCATTGGGATGTGTGGCATGGGCCTTCTAGGTGCTAAAGCTTATTGGGATGTGTGGCATGGGCCTTCTAGGTGCTAAAGCTTATTGGGATGTGTGGCATGGGCCTTCTAGGTGCTAAAGCTTATTGGGATGTGTGGCATGGGTCTTCTAGGTGCTAAAACTCATTGGGATGTGTGGCATGGGCCTTCTAGGTGCTAAAGCTTATTGGGATGTGTGGCATGGGCCTTCTAGGTGCTAAAGCTTATTGGGATGTGTGGCATGGGCCTTCTAGGTGCTAAAGCTTATTGGGATGTGTGGCATGGGCCTTCTAGGTGCTAAAGCTTATTGGGATGTGTGGCATGGGTCTTCTAGGTGCTAAAGCTTATTGGGATGTGTGGCATGGGCCTTCTAGGTGCTAAAGCTTATTGGGATGTGTGGCATGGGTCTTCTAGGTGCTAAAGCTTATTGGGATGTGTGGAATGGGCCTTCTAGGTGCTAAAGCTTATTGGGATGTGTGGCATGGGTCTTCTGGGTGCTAAAGCTTATTGGGATGTGTGGCATGGGCCTTCTAGGTGCTAAAGCTTATTGGGATGTGTGGCATGGGCCTTCTAGGTGCTAAAGCTTATTGGGATGTGTGGCATGGGTCTTCTAGGTGCTAAAGCTTATTGGGATGTGTGGCATGGGCCTTCTAGGTGCTAAAGCTGATTGGGATGTGTGGCATGGGTCTTCTAGGTGCTAAAGCTTATTGGGATGTGTGGCATGGGTCTTCTAGGTGCTAAAGCTTATTGGGATGTGTGGCATGGGTCTTCTAGGTGCTAAAGCTCATTGGGATGTGTGGCATGGGTCTTCTAGGTGCTAAAGCTTATTGGGATGTGTGGCATGGGTCTTCTAGGCACTAAAGCTTATTGGGATGTGTGGAATGGGCCTTCTAGGTGCTAAAGCTTATTGGGATGTGTGGCATGGGTCTTCTAGGCACTAAAGCTTATTGGGATGTGTGGCATGGGCCTTCTAGGTGCTAAAGCTTATTGGGATGTGTGGCATGGGTCTTCTAGGCACTAAAGCTTATTGGGATGTGTGGCATGGGCCTTCTAGGTGCTAAAGCTTATTGGGATGTGTGGCATGGGTCTTCTAGGTGCTAAAACTCATTGGGATGTGTGGCATGGGCCTTCTAGGTGCTAAAGCTTATTGGGATGTGTGGCATGGGCCTTCTAGGTGCTAAAGCTTATTGGGATGTGTGGCATGGGCCTTCTAGGTGCTAAAGCTTATTGGGATGTGTGGCATGGGCCTTCTAGGTGCTAAAGCTTATTGGGATGTGTGGCATGGGTCTTCTAGGTGCTAAAGCTTATTGGGATGTGTGGCATGGGCCTTCTAGGTGCTAAAGCTTATTGGGATGTGTGGCATGGGTCTTCTAGGTGCTAAAGCTTATTGGGATGTGTGGCATGGGCCTTCTAGGTGCTAAAGCTTATTGGGATGTGTGGCATGGGCCTTCTAGGTGCTAAAGCTTATTGGGATGTGTGGCATGGGCCTTCTAGGTGCTAAAGCTTATTGGGATGTGTGGCATGGGTCTTCTAGGTGCTAAAGCTTATTGGGATGTGTGGCATGGTCCTTCTAGGTGCTAAAGCTCATTGGGATGTGTGGCATGGGTCTTCTAGGTGCTAAAGCTCATTGGGATGTGTGGCATGGGTCTTCTAGGTGCTAAAGCTCATTGGGATGTGTGGCATGGGTCTTCTAGGTGCTAAAGCTTATTGGGATGTGTGGCATGGGTCTTCTAGGCACTAAAGCTTATTGGGATGTGTGGAATGGGCCTTCTAGGTGCTAAAGCTTATTGGGATGTGTGGCATGGGTCTTCTAGGCACTAAAGCTTATTGGGATGTGTGGCATGGGCCTTCTAGGTGCTAAAGCTTATTGGGATGTGTGGCATGGGTCTTCTAGGCACTAAAGCTTATTGGGATGTGTGGCATGGGCCTTCTAGGTGCTAAAGCTTATTGGGATGTGTGGCATGGGTCTTCTAGGTGCTAAAACTCATTGGGATGTGTGGCATGGGCCTTCTAGGTGCTAAAGCTTATTGGGATGTGTGGCATGGGCCTTCTAGGTGCTAAAGCTTATTGGGATGTGTGGCATGGGCCTTCTAGGTGCTAAAGCTTATTGGGATGTGTGGCATGGGTCTTCTAGGTGCTAAAACTCATTGGGATGTGTGGCATGGGCCTTCTAGGTGCTAAAGCTTATTGGGATGTGTGGCATGGGCCTTCTAGGTGCTAAAGCTTATTGGGATGTGTGGCATGGGCCTTCTAGGTGCTAAAGCTTATTGGGATGTGTGGCATGGGCCTTCTAGGTGCTAAAGCTTATTGGGATGTGTGGCATGGGTCTTCTAGGTGCTAAAGCTTATTGGGATGTGTGGCATGGGCCTTCTAGGTGCTAAAGCTTATTGGGATGTGTGGCATGGGTCTTCTAGGTGCTAAAGCTTATTGGGATGTGTGGAATGGGCCTTCTAGGTGCTAAAGCTTATTGGGATGTGTGGCATGGGTCTTCTGGGTGCTAAAGCTTATTGGGATGTGTGGCATGGGCCTTCTAGGTGCTAAAGCTTATTGGGATGTGTGGCATGGGCCTTCTAGGTGCTAAAGCTTATTGGGATGTGTGGCATGGGTCTTCTAGGTGCTAAAGCTTATTGGGATGTGTGGCATGGGCCTTCTAGGTGCTAAAGCTGATTGGGATGTGTGGCATGGGTCTTCTAGGTGCTAAAGCTTATTGGGATGTGTGGCATGGGTCTTCTAGGTGCTAAAGCTTATTGGGATGTGTGGCATGGGCCTTCTAGGTGCTAAAGCTTATTGGGATGTGTGGCATGGGCCTTCTAGGCACTAAAGCTTATTGGGATGTGTGGCATGGGCCTTCTAGGTGCTAAAGCTCATTGGGATGTGTGGCATGGGCCTTCTAGGTGCTAAAGCTTATTGGGATGTGTGGCATGGGCCTTCTAGGTGCTAAAGCTCATTGGGATGTGTGGCATGGGCCTTCTAGGTGCTAAAGCTTATTGGGATGTGTGGCATGGGTCTTCTAGGTGCTAAAGCTCATTGGGATGTGTGGCATGGGCCTTCTAGGTGCTAAAGCTCATTGGGATGTGTGGCATGGGCCTTCTAGGTGCTAAAGCTTATTGGGATGTGTGGCATGGGTCTTCTAGGTGCTAAAGCTCATTGGGATGTGTGGCATGGGCCTTCTAGGTGCTAAAGCTTATTGGGATGTGTGGCATGGGCCTTCTAGGTGCTAAAGCTTATTGGGATGTGTGGCATGGGCCTTCTAGGTGCTAAAGCTCATTGGGATGTGTGGCATGGGCCTTCTAGGTGCTAAAGCTTATTGGGATGTGTGGCATGGGCCTTCTAGGTGCTAAAGCTTATTGGGATGTGTGGCGTGGGCCTTCTAGGCACTAAAGCTTATTGGGATGTGTGGCATGGGCCTTCTAGGTGCTAAAGCTCATTGGGATGTGTGGCATGGGCCTTCTAGGTGCTAAAGCTTATTGGGATGTGTGGCATGGGTCTTCTAGGTGCTAAAGCTTATTGGGATGTGTGGCATGGGCCTTCTAGGTGCTAAAGCTTATTGGGATGTGTGGCATGGGCCTTCTAGGTGCTAAAGCTCATTGGGATGTGTGGCATGGGCCTTCTAGGTGCTAAAGCTCATTGGGATGTGTGGCATGGGCCTTCTAGGTGCTAAAGCTCATTGGGATGTGTGGCATGGGCCTTCTAGGTGCTAAAGCTTATCAGGCTACAGTCCCAGAGAGGCATTGCAGAGGCATAGTTGCCAACGGTATACTGTAAAGGCAGCGATACACAGGGCAACTTTTTGGGCAACTCAGATGGGAGAGATGCTGCTCTAAATCAGTGATTCTCAACCTTTTTCATTTTAGGACCCCTGATTTAGTCCACATCACGGCAACAGATCTCATTTGATAAGATTTTGTCTCTTGGACCCAAATCTGAAAAAATATTCTTATTGTTATGATACTGATTTAATATTCTTATTGTTATGATACTGATTTTATATTCTTATTGTTATGATACTGATTTTCTGAGTCTCTTAGAGCGATAACAGATAAACTCTCATCATATAGTGATTCTTCTACATGAACCCTATCTCACCGTAACTCACTGAGATCAACCTAACTGCGATAACTTCTTGTAAATGAAATAATAGTGGAGCTGAACATGTCATCAATTTGTTGGGGACCCATAGGAGCATCTTACTGCCAAGGAACATCTGACTCATTTTTCCGCTATTTGTTTCTTCTGATCCTGGGAGGGTTGCCCTTACATCTACATTGCCCCAAAAATTGCATAGTATATCACCACCGCAAAATATATGACTGTGATGAGATCATGGTTTTGCTAATATCCAGTGCTCTCTACAGACAGGCCATGAGACATGTGAGTATGTGATAATATCCAGTGCTCTCTACAGACAGGCCATGAGACATGTGAGTATGTGATAATATCCAGTGCTCTCTACAGACGAGCCATGAGGCATGTGAGTATGTGATAATATCCAGTGCTCTCTACAGACAGGCCATGAGGCATGTGAGTATGTGATAATATCCAGTGCTCTCTACAGACAGGCCATGAGGCATGTGAGTATGTGATAATATCCAGTGCTCTCTACAGACAGGCCATGAGGCATGTGAGTATGTGATAATATCCAGTGCTCTCTACAGACGAGGCATGAGACATGTGAGTATGTGATAATATCCAGTGCTCTCTACAGACAGGCCATGAGGCATGTGAGTATGTGATAATATCCAGTGCTCTCTACAGACAGGCCATGAGGCATGTGAGCATGTGATAATATCCAGTGCTCTCTACAGACGAGGCATGAGACATGTGAGTATGTGATAATATCCAGTGCTCTCTACAGACGAGACATGAGACATGTGAGTATGTGATAATATCCAGTGCTCTCTACAGACAGGCCATGAGGCATGTGAGTATGTGATAATATCCAGTGCTCTCTACAGACAGGCCATGAGGCATGTGAGTATGTGATAATATCCAGTGCTCTCTACAGACAGGCCATGAGGCATGTGAGTATGTGATAATATCCAGTGCTCTCTACAGACAGGCCATGAGACATGTGAGTATGTGATAATATCCAGTGCTCTCTACAGACAGGCCATGAGACATGTGAGTATGTGATAATATCCAGTGCTCTCTACAGACGAGACATGAGGCATGTGAGTATGTGATAATATCCAGTGCTCTCTACAGACAGGCCATGAGGCATGTGAGTATGTGATAATATATCCAGTGCTCTCTACAGACGAGACATGAGACATGTGAGTATGTGATAATATCCAGTGCTCTGTGCAGACGAGACATGAGACATGTGAGTATGTGATAATATCCAGTGCTCTGTGCAGACGAGGCATGAGGCATGTGAGTATGTGATAATATCCAGTGCTCTGTGCAGACGAGCCATGAGGCATGTGAGTATGTGATAATATCCAGTGCTCTCTACAGACAGGCCATGAGACATGTGAGTATGTGATAATATATCCAGTGCTCTCTACAGACGAGCCATGAGGCATGTGAGTATGTGATAATATCCAGTGCTCTCTACAGACAGGCCATGAGGCATGTGAGTATGTGATAATATCCAGTGCTCTCTACAGACAGGCCATGAGGCATGTGAGTATGTGATAATATATCCAGTGCTCTCTACAGACAGGCCATGAGGCATGTGAGTATGTGATAATATATCCAGTGCTCTCTACAGACAGGCCATGAGACATGTGAGTATGTGATAATATATCCAGTGCTCTCTACAGACGAGCCATGAGGCATGTGAGTATGTGATAATATCCAGTGCTCTCTACAGACAGGCCATGAGACATGTGAGTATGTGATAATATATCCAGTGCTCTCTACAGACAGGCCATGAGGCATGTGAGTATGTGATAATATATCCAGTGCTCTCTACAGACAGGCCATGAGGCATGTGAGTATGTGATAATATCCAGTGCTCTGTGCAGACGAGGCATGAAGCATGTGAGTATGTGATAATATCCAGTGCTCTCTGCAGACGAGACATGTGAGTATGTGATAATATCCAGTGCTCTCTACAGACAGGCCATGAGACATGTGAGTATGTGATAATATATCCAGTGCTCTCTACAGACAGGCCATGAGGCATGTGAGTATGTGATAATATCCAGTGCTCTGTGCAGACGAGCCATGAGACATGTGAGTATGTGATAATATCCAGTGCTCTGTGCAGACGAGCCATGAGACATGTGAGTATGTGATAATATCCAGTGCTCTCTGCAGACAGGCCATGAGGCATGTGAGTATGTGATAATATCCAGTGCTCTGTGCAGACGAGCCATGAGGCATGTGAGTATGTGATAATATCCAGTGCTCTCTACAGACGAGACATGAGACATGTGAGTATGTGATAATATCCAGTGCTCTGTGCAGACGAGCCATGAGGCATGTGAGTATGTGATAATATCCAGTGCTCTCTACAGACGAGCCATGAGGCATGTGAGTATGTGATAATATCCAGTGCTCTCTACAGACGAGACATGAGACATGTGAGTATGTGATAATATCCAGTGCTCTCTACAGACGAGACATGAGGCATGTGAGTATGTGATAATATCCAGTGCTCTGTGCAGACGAGCCATGAGGCATGTGAGTATGTGATAATATCCAGTGCTCTCTACAGACGAGACATGAGACATGTGAGTATGTGATAATATCCAGTGCTCTGTGCAGACGAGACATGAGACATGTGAGTATGTGATAATATCCAGTGCTCTGTGCAGACGAGCCATGAGACATGTGAGTATGTGATAATATCCAGTGCTCTCTACAGACGAGACATGAGACATGTGAGTATGTGATAATATCCAGTGCTCTCTACAGACGAGCCATGAGGCATGTGAGTATGTGATAATATCCAGTGCTCTCTACAGACGAGACATGAGACATGTGAGTATGTGATAATATCCAGTGCTCTCTACAGACGAGCCATGAGGCATGTGAGTATGTGATAATATCCAGTGCTCTCTACAGACGAGACATGAGACATGTGAGTATGTGATAATATCCAGTGCTCTCTACAGACGAGCCATGAGGCATGTGAGTATGTGATAATATCCAGTGCTCTCTACAGACGAGCCATGAGACATGTGAGTATGTGATAATATCCAGTGCTCTCTACAGACGAGCCATGAGGCATGTGAGTATGTGATAATATCCAGTGCTCTGTGCAGATGAGCCATGAGACATGTGAGTATGTGATAATATCCAGTGCTCTGTGCAGACGAGCCATGAGACATGTGAGTATGTGATAATATCCAGTGCTCTCTACAGACGAGCCATGAGGCATGTGAGTATGTGATAATATCCAGTGCTCTCTACAGACAGGCCATGAGGCATGTGAGTATGTGATAATATCCAGTGCTCTCTACAGACGAGCCATGAGACATGTGAGTATGTGATAATATCCAGTGCTCTGTGCAGACGAGCCATGAGACATGTGAGTATGTGATAATATCCAGTGCTCTGTGCAGACGAGCCATGAGGCATGTGAGTATGTGATAATATCCAGTGCTCTCTACAGACGAGCCATGAGGCATGTGAGTATGTGATAATATCCAGTGCTCTCTACAGACAGGCCATGAGGCATGTGAGTATGTGATAATATCCAGTGCTCTCTACAGACGAGCCATGAGACATGTGAGTATGTGATAATATCCAGTGCTCTGTGCAGACGAGCCATGAGACATGTGAGTATGTGATAATATCCAGTGCTCTCTACAGACGAGCCATGAGACATGTGAGTATGTGATAATATCCAGTGCTCTGTGCAGACGAGACATGAGACATGTGAGTATGTGATAATATCCAGTGCTCTGTGCAGACGAGACATGAGACATGTGAGTATGTGATAATATCCAGTGCTCTGTGCAGACGAGACATGTGAGTATGTGATAATATCCAGTGCTCTCTACAGACGAGCCATGAGACATGTGAGTATGTGATAATATCCAGTGCTCTGTGCAGACGAGACATGAGACATGTGAGTATGTGATAATATCCAGTGCTCTGTGCAGACGAGCCATGAGGCATGTGAGTATGTGATAATATCCAGTGCTCTGTGCAGACGAGACATGAGACATGTGAGTATGTGATAATATCCAGTGCTCTCTACAGACGAGCCATGAGACATGTGAGTATGTGATAATATCCAGTGCTCTGTGCAGACGAGACATGAGACATGTGAGTATGTGATAATATCCAGTGCTCTGTGCAGACGAGCCATGAGGCATGTGAGTATGTGATAATATCCAGTGCTCTGTGCAGACGAGACATGAGACATGTGAGTATGTGATAATATCCAGTGCTCTGTGCAGACGAGCCATGAGACATGTGAGTATGTGATAATATCCAGTGCTCTGTGCAGACGAGCCATGAGGCATGTGAGTATGTGATAATATCCAGTGCTCTCTACAGACAGGCCATGAGGCATGTGAGTATGTGATAATATCCAGTGCTCTCTACAGACGAGCCATGAGACATGTGAGTATGTGATCATATCCAGTGCTCTGTGCAGACGAGACATGAGACATGTGAGTATGTGATAATATCCAGTGCTCTCTACAGACGAGCCATGAGGCATGTGAGTATGTGATAATATCCAGTGCTCTCTACAGACAGGCCATGAGACATGTGAGTATGTGATAATATCCAGTGCTCTCTACAGACGAGCCATGAGGCATGTGAGTATGTGATAATATCCAGTGCTCTGTGCAGACGAGACATGAGACATGTGAGTATGTGATAATATCCAGTGCTCTGTGCAGACGAGACATGAGACATGTGAGTATGTGATAATATCCAGTGCTCTGTGCAGACGAGCCATGAGGCATGTGAGTATGTGATAATATCCAGTGCTCTCTACAGACAGGCCATGAGACATGTGAGTATGTGATAATATCCAGTGCTCTGTGCAGACGAGACATGAGACATGTGAGTATGTGATAATATCCAGTGCTCTGTGCAGACGAGACATGAGACATGTGAGTATGTGATAATATCCAGTGCTCTCTACAGACGAGACATGAGACATGTGAGTATGTGATAATATCCAGTGCTCTCTACAGACGAGCCATGAGGCATGTGAGTATGTGATAATATCCAGTGCTCTCTACAGACGAGACATGAGACATGTGAGTATGTGATAATATATCCAGTGCTCTGTGCAGACGAGCCATGAGACATGTGAGTATGTGATAATATCCAGTGCTCTCTACAGACAGGCCATGAGGCATGTGAGTATGTGATAATATCCAGTGCTCTCTACAGACGAGACATGAGACATGTGAGTATGTGATAATATATCCAGTGCTCTGTGCAGACGAGCCATGAGGCATGTGAGTATGTGATAATATCCAGTGCTCTCTACAGACAGGCCATGAGGCATGTGAGTATGTGATAATATCCAGTGCTCTCTACAGACAGGCCATGAGACATGTGAGTATGTGATAATATCCAGTGCTCTCTACAGACAGGCCATGAGGCATGTGAGTATGTGATAATATCCAGTGCTCTGTGCAGACGAGCCATGAGGCATGTGAGTATGTGATAATATCCAGTGCTCTGTGCAGACGAGCCATGTGAGTATGTGATAATATCCAGTGCTCTCTGCAGACGAGACATGTGAGTATGTGATAATATCCAGTGCTCTGTGCAGACGAGACATGAGACATGTGAGTATGTGATAATATCCAGTGCTCTCTACAGACGAGCCATGAGACATGTGAGTATGTGATAATATCCAGTGCTCTCTACAGACAGGCCATGAGACATGTGAGTATGTGATAATATCCAGTGCTCTCTACAGACAGGCCATGAGACATGTGAGTATGTGATAATATCCAGTGCTCTCTACAGACAGGCCATGAGGCATGTGAGTATGTGATAATATCCAGTGCTCTCTACAGACGAGACATGAGACATGTGAGTATGTGATAATATCCAGTGCTCTCTACAGACAGGCCATGAGACGTGAGTATGTGATAATATCCAGTGCTCTCTACAGACGAGCCATGAGACATGTGAGTATGTGATAATATCCAGTGCTCTCTACAGACAGGCCATGAGACATGAGAGTATGTGATAATATCCAGTGCTCTCTACAGACGAGACATGAGACATGTGAGTATGTGATAATATCCAGTGCTCTCTACAGACAGGCCATGAGACATGTGAGTATGTGATAATATCCAGTGCTCTCTACAGACGAGCCATGAGACATGTGAGTATGTGATAATATCCAGTGCTCTCTACAGACAGGCCATGAGGCATGTGAGTATGTGATAATATCCAGTGCTCTCTACAGACGAGCCATGAGACATGTGAGTATGTGATAATATCCAGTGCTCTCTACAGACGAGCCATGAGACATGTGAGTATGTGATAATATCCAGTGCTCTCTACAGACGAGACATGTGAGTATGTGATAATATCCAGTGCTCTCTACAGACAGGCCATGAGGCATGTGAGTATGTGATAATATCCAGTGCTCTCTACAGACGAGCCATGAGACATGTGAGTATGTGATAATATCCAGTGCTCTGTGCAGACGAGACATGAGACATGTGAGTATGTGATAATATCCAGTGCTCTCTACAGACGAGACATGAGACATGTGAGTATGTGATAATATCCAGTGCTCTCTACAGACGAGCCATGAGGCATGTGAGTATGTGATAATATCCAGTGCTCTGTGCAGACGAGACATGAGACATGTGAGTATGTGATAATATCCAGTGCTCTGTGCAGACGAGACATGAGACATGTGAGTATGTGATAATATCCAGTGCTCTCTACAGACAGGCCATGAGGCATGTGAGTATGTGATAATATCCAGTGCTCTGTGCAGACGAGCCATGAGACATGTGAGTATGTGATAATATCCAGTGCTCTGTGCAGACGAGCCATGAGACATGTGAGTATGTGATAATATCCAGTGCTCTGTGCAGACGAGACATGAGACATGTGAGTATGTGATAATATCCAGTGCTCTGTGCAGACGAGCCATGAGACATGTGAGTATGTGATAATATCCAGTGCTCTCTACAGACAGGCCATGAGGCATGTGAGTATGTGATAATATCCAGTGCTCTGTGCAGACGAGCCATGAGACATGTGAGTATGTGATAATATCCAGTGCTCTCTACAGACGAGACATGAGGCATGTGAGTATGTGATAATATCCAGTGCTCTCTACAGACGAGCCATGAGGCATGTGAGTATGTGATAATATCCAGTGCTCTGTGCAGACGAGCCATGAGACATGTGAGTATGTGATAATATCCAGTGCTCTCTACAGACGAGACATGAGACATGTGAGTATGTGATAATATCCAGTGCTCTCTGCAGACAGGCCATGAGGCATGTGAGTATGTGATAATATCCAGTGCTCTGTGCAGACGAGCCATGAGACATGTGAGTATGTGATAATATCCAGTGCTCTCTGCAGACGAGCCATGAGACATGTGAGTATGTGATAATATCCAGTGCTCTGTGCAGACGAGGCATGTGAGTATGTGATAATATCCAGTGCTCTGTGCAGACGAGCCATGAGACATGTGAGTATGTGATAATATCCAGTGCTCTCTACAGACGAGCCATGAGGCATGTGAGTATGTGATAATATCCAGTGCTCTCTACAGACGAGCCATGAGACATGTGAGTATGTGATAATATCCAGTGCTCTCTACAGACGAGCCATGAGGCATGTGAGTATGTGATAATATCCAGTGCTCTCTACAGACGAGCCATGAGACATGTGAGTATGTGATAATATCCAGTGCTCTCTACAGACGAGACATGAGACATGTGAGTATGTGATAATATCCAGTGCTCTCTACAGACGAGCCATGAGGCATGTGAGTATGTGATAATATCCAGTGCTCTCTACAGACGAGCCATGAGACATGTGAGTATGTGATAATATCCAGTGCTCTGTGCAGACGAGCCATGAGGCATGTGAGTATGTGATAATATCCAGTGCTCTGTGCAGACGAGCCATGAGACATGTGAGTATGTGATAATATCCAGTGCTCTCTACAGACGAGACATGAGACATGTGAGTATGTGATAATATCCAGTGCTCTCTACAGACGAGCCACGAGACATGTGAGTATGTGATAATATCCAGTGCTCTCTACAGACGAGCCATGAGACATGTGAGTATGTGATAATATCCAGTGCTCTGTGCAGACGAGCCATGAGACATGTGAGTATGTGATAATATCCAGTGCTCTGTGCATACGAGCCATGAGACATGTGAGTATGTGATAATATCCAGTGCTCTGTGCAGACGAGCCATGAGACATGTGAGTATGTGATAATATCCAGTGCTCTGTGCAGACGAGACATGAGACATGTGAGTATGTGATAATATCCAGTGCTCTGTGCAGACGAGACATGAGACATGTGAGTATGTGATAATATCCAGTGCTCTCTACAGACAGGCCATGAGACATGTGAGTATGTGATAATATCCAGTGCTCTCTACAGACGAGCCATGAGGCATGTGAGTATGTGATAATATCCAGTGCTCTGTGCAGACGAGCCATGAGACATGTGAGTATGTGATAATATCCAGTGCTCTCTACAGACGAGACATGAGGCATGTGAGTATGTGATAATATCCAGTGCTCTGTGCAGACGAGCCATGAGACATGTGAGTATGTGATAATATCCAGTGCTCTGTGCAGACGAGCCATGAGACATGTGAGTATGTGATAATATCCAGTGCTCTGTGCAGACGAGCCATGAGACATGTGAGTATGTGATAATATCCAGTGCTCTGTGCAGACGAGCCATGAGACATGTGAGTATGTGATAATATCCAGTGCTCTGTGCAGACGAGACATGAGACATGTGAGTATGTGATAATATCCAGTGCTCTCTACAGACGAGGCATGAGACATGTGAGTATGTGATAATATCCAGTGCTCTGTGCAGACGAGCCATGAGACATGTGAGTATGTGATAATATCCAGTGCTCTCTACAGACGAGACATGAGACATGTGAGTATGTGATAATATCCAGTGCTCTGTGCAGACGAGACATGAGACATGTGAGTATGTGATAATATCCAGTGCTCTCTACAGACGAGACATGAGACATGTGAGTATGTGATAATATCCAGTGCTCTGTGCAGACGAGACATGAGACATGTGAGTATGTGATAATATCCAGTGCTCTGTGCAGACGAGACATGAGACATGTGAGTATGTGATAATATCCAGTGCTCTCTACAGACGAGCCATGAGACATGTGAGTATGTGATAATATCCAGTGCTCTCTACAGACGAGACATGAGACATGTGAGTATGTGATAATATCCAGTGCTCTCTACAGACGAGCCATGAGACATGTGAGTATGTGATAATATCCAGTGCTCTCTACAGACGAGCCATGAGGCATGTGAGTATGTGATAATATCCAGTGCTCTGTGCAGACGAGCCATGAGACATGTGAGTATGTGATAATATCCAGTGCTCTCTACAGACGAGCCATGAGACATGTGATCATGTGATGGTTCAGAGAGAGAGTGACGTGTGGAACGAGAGGGGGAGGAGGTCAGAGGACTGGGAGTGAAAAAAGAAGGGAGAAAAAAAGAGAGAATCCTTCTTTGAAATCCAACATCAACTCAAGCACCTATCCTGAAAGAAACAATCAAACAAATCAAGGCGATTGATTGTCTTTGGGAAGGGTTAATTAGAATGAAAAAAATAGACAGTAAAAAAGGAATAAGGATGGATCTCGGGGGTAGATTAAATCATTAAGTGCAAGTGTGCAACAAGTTCAAAAGGGGCCCTTGGGTGGGCGATTTAATCCACCCAGCTGAGATGATGGGAGGAGGCGGGAGCAGGGATGGGGTCACGACCCCCCTGAGGCATGATGGGAGGAGGCGGTAGCAGGGATGGGGTCACGACCCCCCTGAGGCATGGCCACTCTTCCGCACAGACTTCACTTCCTACGCTGCCTGGACGGCACCGACACACACTATTGGTTGTGGTGATCGCAATCCCAGCTCTGATTGGCCAACTCTCGGGCCTGTAGGGAGTGGAACCTGAGGGAGTGGTCCATGCGGTGAGGAAAGGGTGTGGGGGTGGGGTGGGGTGGGGGGTGCCCATCCCTGGAGGTAAGGAGGAAGGAGGGGTGGAGTTACATAGAACAGTACTGTCAAAGGAAGGAACGAGAAGAACGCCCTTGTGCTGTGTGGAGGTTCAGAAAGGGCTTCTTGGTGCGGCCGCCTTTACTTTTTTCAGTGTGATTTCTCTGTCCCTCCCTTCCCAATCTGTCTCTGCCTCACTCGTCTGAGGGCTCTGGGTCCTCAAAGGACACCCTAGTGGACTCTCGGAAGTCGGGGTGCTGCAGGTCCGTTAAGAATTTGGTGGGGGTGAGCGTGTGGGTGGAACCTGTGGAGGAACAGAGGCGGCTTCACCACTTCATTTTCTCATCAGCACATGCCACGCCCCCTTCCCCATGCCACGCCCCCGTCCCCACCCACTCTCTCGCTCTTCCTCCACCTTTCTGGCATCATGAAAAAAAGGGTTAAAACAAGCCCACCCACAGCACCTGACCAACCTGCTCTCGCTCCCAACTCGTCAACATACAGACCCTTTTTAACACACTAGGTACCCTCTTTTTTCAACATGCAGGGTAGTCCTTTGGTAGTGGGCTCACGGCCCGCTACCAAATGCGTTGCGGCCCGGTACCGGTCCGCGGCCCAGTGGTTGGGGACCACTGCTATAGACTTCTATAGAACTCCCACAACGTGCAGGGTAGTCCAATAGACTTCTATAGAACTCCCACAATGTGCAGGGTAGTCCAATAGACTTCTATAGAACTCCCACAATGTGCAGGGTAGTCCAATAGACTTCTATAGAACTCCCACAATGTGCAGGGTAGTCCAATAGACTTCTATAGAACTCCCACAACGTGCAGGGTAGTCCAATAGACTTCTATAGAACTCCCACAACATGCAGGGTAGTCCTATAGACTTCTATATAACTCCCACAATGTGCAGGGTAGTCCAATAGACTTCTATAGAACTCCCACAACATGCAGGGTAGTCCAATAGACTTCTATAGAACTCCCACAACATGCAGGGTAGTCCAATAGACTTCTATAGAACTCCCACAACATGCAGGGTAGTCCAATAGACTTATATAGAACTCCCACAACATGCAGGGTAGTCCAATAGACTTCTATAGAACTCCCACAACGTGCAGGCTAGGCCTATAGACTTCTATATAACTCCCACAACGTGCAGTGTAGTCCAAAAGACTTCTATAGAACTCCCACAACGTGCAGGGTAGTCCAATAGACTTCTATAGAACTCCCACAATGTGCAGGGTAGTCCAATAGACTTCTATAGAACTCCCACAATGTGCAGGGTAGTCCAATAGACTTCTATAGAACTCCCACAACGTGCAGGGTAGTCCAATAGACTTCTATAGAACTCCCACAACATGCAGGGTAGTCCTATAGACTTCTATAGAACTCCCACAATGTGCAGGGTAGTCCAATAGACTTCTATAGAACTCCCACAACATGCAGGGTAGTCCAATAGACTTCTATAGAACTCCCACAACATGCAGGGTAGTCCAATAGACTTCTATAGAACTCCCACAACATGCAGGGTAGTCCAATAGACTTCTATAGAACTCCCACAACATGCAGGGTAGTCCAATAGACTTACAGTATATAGAACTCCCACAACGTGCAGGGTAGTCCAAAAGACTTCTATAGAACTCCCACAACGTGCAGGGTAGTCCAAAAGACTTCTATAGAACTCCCACAATGTGCAGGGTAGTCCAATAGACTTCTATAGAACTCCCACAACGTGCAGGGTAGTCCAAAAGACTTCTATAGAACTCCCACAATGTGCAGGGTAGTCCAAAAGACTTCTATAGAACTCCCACAACGTGCAGGGTAGTCCAATAGACTTCTATAGAACTCCCACAATGTGCAGGGTAGTCCAATAGACTTCTATAGAACTCCCACAATGTGCAGGGTAGTCCAATAGACTTCTATAGAACTCCCACAATGTGCAGGGTAGTCCAATAGACTTCTATAGAACTCCCACAACGTGCAGGGTAGTCCAATAGACCTCTATAGAACTCCCACAACATGCAGGGTAGTCCTATAGACTTCTATAGAACTCCCACAATGTGCAGGGTAGTCCAATAGACTTCTATAGAACTCCCACAACATGCAGGGTAGTCCTATAGACTTCTATAGAACTCCCACAATGTGCAGGGTAGTCCAATAGACTTCTATAGAACTCCCACAACATGCAGGGTAGTCCAATAGACTTCTATAGAACTCCCACAACATGCAGGGTAGTCCAATAGACTTCTATAGAACTCCCACAATGTGCAGGGTAGTCCAATAGACTTCTATAGAACTCCCACAACGTGCAGGGTAGTCCAATAGACCTCTATAGAACTCCCACAACATGCAGGGTAGTCCTATAGACTTCTATAGAACTCCCACAATGTGCAGGGTAGTCCAATAGACTTCTATAGAACTCCCACAACATGCAGGGTAGTCCTATAGACTTCTATAGAACTCCCACAATGTGCAGGGTAGTCCAATAGACTTCTATAGAACTCCCACAACATGCAGGGTAGTCCAATAGACTTCTATAGAACTCCCACAACATGCAGGGTAGTCCAATAGACTTCTATAGAACTCCCACAACATGCAGGGTAGTCCAATAGACTTCTATAGAACTCCCACAACATGCAGGGTAGTCCAATAGACTTACAGTATTAGTTGCTTAACCATAACCAGAACCAGAACCAGAACCATCATAACCATAACCATAACCGCAACACAAGTTGTTGCTATGGTGTCGTGGCAACAACTTGTGAAAAGGTGGCTTTGAACAATTACAAAAAAAAAGGGGTGTGTCCAGTGTGTTGAAAAGTGACGCAAGGGGGATCCTGACCAATCGTATTTGACGAGTTGGAAGCGAGAATGTGTTGACCTGACCATACGTGCAGACAGACACACACACTCACAAACACACACACACACACACACACACACACACACACACACACACACACACACACACACATACAAACACACACACACAGGCACAGAGACACACTCGTCCACTGACTGTTCACACACTGGCTTTGTCACACAGACACAGACCGGGGACGTACAGACAGAAAAAGACACAGACCAGGGACGTACAGACAGAAAAAGACATGGCGTAGCTGTAATTTAAAGACAGGTTTTTTAAAGACAACAGATTTCAGGCGGAAGCACAACAAAAACTAACAAGACAAACTGTTTCCCATTTATAATACAGACAGACTGGCTGGCTACTGGCTAGGCTGAAGACATTGAATAAACAGATAGACTACACAGGGGCATAGTAACAATAAGGGATATTTTGACACAACACATTACACACAATAGGCAGGTCGGAGCGATCATTTGCTGCTCTGTCTACACCGCTCTGATGGAATAACTCATCCGGTGTGGGACATTATATTTAAGTCTGCATGACTCTGGAAAATTGACTGTATATATAAATATGGACGATGCATCCCCACTTCCTACCACTATGCAAAAGGGAAGCCAAAATATCTTGTTTCAGCAAGCCGCCATCTTGCTTTTGTGACCTCCTTTGCAACTGGAGTCTGTGCAGTATAGTCGGGCTGAGCCCCCTCAGCCATGCCACCAGCTGATGGAAGTTTGAAAGTGGCTGTCACAGCTGTCAATCACCCCTTTTTATATTGTCAAAAAACGATTTAAAAACAAACTTCGGAGAAAAATTTGCACTTGAACATATACATCAGCGTGATAAGAAATACCTAACATGATCGAAAGAATCTTTGGGAAAGATGTAATTGGCATGTACGGTACTTTGATTGTTTAGTTTGGCTCATGTCACGCTAACATAGATGGGGCGGGATTTATGACCTATACTGCAGGCCAGCCACCAGGGGGCGATCAAGATGTTTTGGCTTCACTTTTTGGGAGCCGACACGGTGTCGATATTGTACAGTCAATGCGGGATGTGGGATTCAGGATCTGGCTGCATCAAACCAAAAAAGCAAAATGATGTCCTATGTACACGGGCGTTGGTGTCTATGATTAAGGCTATTTTCAGTAAACAAAAACTGATTGTCATTCTTAATTTACTCTAGTTCACATTGGGGAAGTACAGAGTTTTAGTCTTTGCATCACTTGAGACTTGAGGAAATCGATGCATCTGGCCGTGAGTTGTAGAGTCGTTTAATTAATTACTAATGTTTTTGATTATATGTACGAACGTTAGCGGGCAGTTATCGCCCATTATGTATTTTTAGCAACTTGTTATCAGACTCTGCATGTCGTGCTAGTTTGTTGAATGTCAATGCGATTCACTTTGTGCCATCAAGGCTGTAGCCTATATGCTCAGACAGACAGCTGTCTTCCATGCATGAAGTGCAGCTGTGTGGTTAGTTTTCACAATGCCCCCGCCCCCTCTCTACTCTAGACCCGGAGGTGCTCCTCCCCCCACCCCGCCCCCTCTCTACTCTAGACCCGGAGGTGCTCCTCCCCCCACCCCTGCCCCCTCTCTACTCTAGACCCGGAGGTGCTCCTCCCCCCGCCCCCTCTCTACTCTAGACCCGGAGGTGCTCCTCCCCCCACCCCGCCCCCTCTCTACTCTAGACCCGGAGGTGCTCCTCCCCCCACCCCTGCCCCCTCTCTACTCTAGACCCGGAGGTGCTCCTCCCCCCGACCCCTCTCTACTCTAGACCCGGAGGTGCTCCTCCCCCCACCCCCGCCCCCTCTCTACTCTAGACCCGGAGGTGCTCCTCCCCCCGCCCCCTCTCTACTCTAGACCCGGAGGTGCTCCTCCCCCGCCCCCTCTCTACTCTAGACCCGGAGGTGCTCCTCCCCCCACCCCCGCCCCCTCTCTACTCTAGACCCGGAGGTGCTCCTCCCCCCGACCCCCTCTCTACTCTAGACCCGGAGGTGCTCCTCCCCCCACCCCCGCCCCCTCTCTACTCTAGACCCGGAGGTGCTCCTCCCCCCGACCCCCTCTCTACTCTAGACCCGGAGGTGCTCCTCCCCCCACCCCCGCCCCCTCTCTACTCTACACCCGGAGGTGCTCCTCCCCCCACCCCTGCCCCCTCTCTACTCTAGACCCGGAGGTGCTCCACATGTGTGAAAGCAACATGCCTCATGTCTGAATGGGTACACTTCACGTATCTCCCGGGTCAGCTCAGGGTCAGCTCAGGGTCAGCTCAGGGTCAGCTCAGGGCAAACAACCCTGAGCTGACCCGGAGTTCATGTCTCAAAAAGTGGCTCTACTGAATTGTGAGTGACCATAAAACATTTCACTTGGAGCAAAAAAATAAAATAAAAACAGGGAAAAAAAATCTAAAATTCGACTCTCACTTCCTGTGGTTGACTCCCTCCCTCCCTCCCTCTTTCTCTCGGCCTGCGCTCAGTGGCGCCCCCTGTTGCAACACTCACCAATGATGGCTTCCCACTTCCCATTGGCCTGTGTGACCTCATAAGCACAGCGCATCTCGCTGAAGGCCACGCCCCCGATGATGAAGACCATGACCCGCGGCCCGGTGCGGTACTCTCCAGGTGTCTTGTTCTTGTGCCAGTGTCCGTACCGGGCGCTGGCGGGGTGGGAGGGAGAACCAGGGAGTTAGACAGAGACACTTTCTAAAGTAGCAGGGTTTTTCCTGGATAAATATTGCGAGGGACATTACTTTATTCTTTGATTTTGGGTGTGGGGGGGGGGGGGGGGCGAATTCAAAATCAAGAATTTTTACTGAATCATTTTAGAGAATTTCAAAGTTAAAGTCTCACATTTGTACCTTGAAATGGCTTCCTCTCTCAAACTGGAGGTGCTGTAAAAACACATTGCTCCAAAGGTTCTGACAACTAGTGAAATACCCGTGAAGTGTATCGGGCTGCACAGCCAGTTTCGCTCGCTCACTCACTCACTCGTTGACTAACTATCCTACTGTAGTGCGCTTGATCGTCAGTGCAGGATT
>NC_139627.1:8095337-8105337 GCF_964638095.1 Poromitra crassiceps
AAGAGCCAAAACATGACCAAAACAGTCCAGAATGTAATCCCATCCAAACCAAGTATGGCACAGTAGTATTATAATACCAGGGTCCAAAATTACCTTCTTTGTCCACTGGCCAAATGGCTAGTGTGAATGTTACAATCTGAAATGCCACTCAATAGATGACCAATGTTTTTTTTGGCCGGTGAGTGAAGCAAATCTACCAGCCAGTTGCATAATTGACCAGCATTTGGCTTAGTGGCTAGTACTCATTTTGGAGCCTCTGTGTACAGACTTGAGATCTGGATTGGTGGTGCAAGCCGTAGCTCCTCCTCTCTGTGTACAGACTAGAGATATGGATTGGTGGTGCAGGCCGTAGCTCCTCCTCTCTGTGTACAGACTTGAGATGTGATTGGTGGTGCAGGCCGTAGCTCCTCCTCTCTGTGTACAGACTTGAGATGTGATTGGTGGTGCAGGCCGTAGCTCCTCCTCTCTGTGTACAGACTTGAGATGTGATTGGTGGTGCAGGCCGTAGCTCCTCCTCACCGTTCTTGAGGAAGATGTAGAGCAGGATGATGCGGATCTTGTCATATGTGGTGACGTTGGCGTCCAGCAGAATGGGCACGATGGCTCTCATGGGGTCTTTGATCTTCTCTCCCTCAGCGTCTGTGCCCATAGCCAGGTCCTACACAGACACACACAACCAGGTTTCTTCCTGAAAACCCTCAAATCCACACTTCCAGGAGCTGCAAAACATTTTATTTTGATGGACCTAGTTTTCCCCCCTCCCCTTTTCTCCCCCAATTGTACTTGGCCAATTCCCCCCTGCTGTCCTGGTCGTTGCTCCACCCCTCTACTGATCTGGGGAGAGCCGTAGACTAGCACCATGCTTCTTCCGATTCATATGTATTCGCCAGCCGCTGCTTTTCACCTGAGCGCATGGGAGGATCACGCTATTACGCCCAGTTCCCCTCCCCCCAAACAGGCGCCTCGACCGAGCAGAGGAGGCGCTAGTGCAGCGACCGGGACTCATACTCCACTGGCTTCCCACCCGCAGACACGGCCAATTGTGTCTGTAGGAACGTGGGAGAATTGAACCCGGGACTCCGTGGCCCCGCGGTGGTAGGACTCTACCTCTACACTACCCAGACGCCCCAGAAAGGTTTTGTAAACAATTGAGGAATTTATTTTCAAAATCTTGCACTATTCAAAATGCATTATGGGAACAATTTATTTATGTTTGACAATTAAAATTCCTCTAGTGAATATGTTTACAGCATGTATGACTTGAAGCCACTCGATTACTGTTATCTCACCTGTTCCACACGGCACAGCTTGTCCACTGTTCCCTGGTAATGCTTCATACAGTCCTCAGCCAGCTGCAGGTGAGTGGAGTACTGAGAAAGAGACGGAAAAGGAGTCAATACGTATACGTATACACACACACGCACACGCACGCACGCACGCACGCACGCACGCACACACACACACACACACACACACGCACACACACACACACACACACACACGCACACACCTTGCTGAGCTCCTTCTGGTACTGAGGCATCTTCTTCAACATCTGGGAGAGATCCCTCATTGTGGTCTGTTGGGGGGAGAAGAGCAACATACAGTCATACATACAGTATACAACATACAACATACAGTACAGTATACAACATACAACATACAGTACAGTATACAACATACAGTATACAACATACAACATACAGTCATACATACAGTATACAACATACAACATACAGTACAGTATACAACATACAGTACAGTCATACATACAGTATACAACATACAACATACAACATACAACATACAACATACAGTACAGTATACAACATACAACATACAGTACAGTCATACATACAGTATACAACATACAGTCATACATACAGTATACAACATACAACATACAGTCATACATACAGTATACAACATACAACATACAGTCATACATACAGTATACAACATACAACATACAGTACAGTATACAACATACAGTCATACAACATACAGTCATACATACAGTATACAACATACAGTCATACATACAGTATACAACATACAACATACAGTCATACAACATACAACATACAGTCATACATACAGTATACAACATACAACATACAGTACAGTATACAACATACAACATACAGTACAGTCATACATACAGTATACAACATACAGTCATACATACAGTATACAACATACAACATACAACATACAACATACAGTCATACATACAGTATACAACATACAGTCATACATACAGTATACAACATACAGTCATACATACAGTATACAACATACAACATACAACATACAACATACAGTCATACATACAGTATACAACATACAACATACAACATACAACATACAGTCATACATACAGTATACAACATACAACATACAACATACAACATACAGTCATACATACAGTATACAACATACAACATACAGTATACAACATACAGTCATACAGTCATACATACAGTATACAACACAGTCATACATACAGTATACAACATACAGTCATACAACATACAGTCATACATACAGTATACAACATACAGTCATACATACAGTATACAACATACAACATACAGTCATACATACAGTATACAACATACAACATACAACATACAGTCATACATACAGTATACAACATACAGTCATACATACAGTATACAACATACAGTCATACATACAGTATACAACATACAACATACAACATACAGTCATACATACAGTATACAACATACAGTCATACATACAGTATACAACATACAGTCATACATACAGTCATACATACAGTATACAACATACAGTCATACATACAGTCATACATACAGTATACAACATACAGTCATACAACATACAGTCATACATACAGTATACAACATACAGTCATACATACAGTATACAACATACAGTCATACAACATACAGTCATACATACAGTATACAACATACAGTATACAACATACAGTCATACATACAGTATACAACATACAGTCATACAACATACAGTCATACATACAGTATACAACATACAGTCATACAACATACAGTCATACATACAGTATACAACATACAGTCATACATACAGTATACAACATACAGTCATACAACATACAGTCATACATACAGTATACAACATACAGTCATACATACAGTATACAACATACAGTCATACAACATACAGTCATACATACAGTATACAACATACAGTCATACATACAGTATACAACATACAGTCATACAACATACAGTCATACATACAGTATACAACATACAGTCATACAACATACAGTCATACATACAGTATACAACATACAGTCATACATACAGTCATACATACAGTATACAACATACAGTCATACATACAGTATACAACATACAGTCATACAACATACAGTCATACATACAGTATACAACATACAGTCATACATACAGTATACAACATACAGTCATACAACATACAGTCATACATACAGTATACAACATACAGTCATACATACAGTATACAACATACAGTCATACAACATACAGTCATACATACAGTATACAACATACAGTCATACAACATACAGTCATACATACAGTATACAACATACAGTATACAACATACAGTCATACATACAGTATACAACATACAGTCATACAACATACAGTCATACATACAGTATACAACATACAGTCATACAACATACAGTCATACAACATACAGTCATACATACAGTATACAACATACAGTCATACATACAGTATACAACATACAGTCATACAACATACAGTCATACATACAGTATACAACATACAGTCATACATACAGTCATACATACAGTATACAACATACAGTCATACATACAGTATACAACATACAGTCATACATACAGTATACAACATACAGTCATACAACATACAGTCATACATACAGTATACAACATACAGTCATACATACAGTCATACATACAGTATACAACATACAGTCATACATACAGTATACAACATACAGTCATACATACAGTCATACATACAGTATACAACATACAGTCATACATACAGTCATACATACAGTATACAACATACAGTCATACATACAGTCATACAACATACAGTCATACATACAGTATACAACATACAGTCATACATACAGTATACAACATACAGTCATACATACAGTCATACATACAGTATACAACATACAGTCATACAACATACAGTCATACATACAGTATACAACATACAGTCATACATACAGTCATACATACAGTATACAACATACAACATACAACATACAACATACAGTACAGTATACAACATACAACATACAGTACAGTCATACATACAGTATACAACATACAGTCATACATACAGTATACAACATACAACATACAGTCATACATACAGTATACAACATACAACATACAGTCATACATACAGTATACAACATACAACATACAGTACAGTATACAACATACAGTCATACAACATACAGTCATACATACAGTATACAACATACAGTCATACATACAGTATACAACATACAACATACAGTCATACAACATACAACATACAGTCATACATACAGTATACAACATACAACATACAGTACAGTATACAACATACAACATACAGTACAGTCATACATACAGTATACAACATACAGTCATACATACAGTATACAACATACAACATACAACATACAACATACAGTCATACATACAGTATACAACATACAGTCATACATACAGTATACAACATACAGTCATACATACAGTATACAACATACAACATACAACATACAACATACAGTCATACATACAGTATACAACATACAACATACAACATACAACATACAGTCATACATACAGTATACAACATACAACATACAACATACAACATACAGTCATACATACAGTATACAACATACAACATACAGTATACAACATACAGTCATACAGTCATACATACAGTATACAACACAGTCATACATACAGTATACAACATACAGTCATACAACATACAGTCATACATACAGTATACAACATACAGTCATACATACAGTATACAACATACAACATACAGTCATACATACAGTATACAACATACAACATACAACATACAGTCATACATACAGTATACAACATACAGTCATACATACAGTATACAACATACAGTCATACATACAGTATACAACATACAACATACAACATACAGTCATACATACAGTATACAACATACAGTCATACATACAGTATACAACATACAGTCATACATACAGTCATACATACAGTATACAACATACAGTCATACATACAGTCATACATACAGTATACAACATACAGTCATACAACATACAGTCATACATACAGTATACAACATACAGTCATACATACAGTATACAACATACAGTCATACAACATACAGTCATACATACAGTATACAACATACAGTATACAACATACAGTCATACATACAGTATACAACATACAGTCATACAACATACAGTCATACATACAGTATACAACATACAGTCATACAACATACAGTCATACATACAGTATACAACATACAGTCATACATACAGTATACAACATACAGTCATACAACATACAGTCATACATACAGTATACAACATACAGTCATACATACAGTATACAACATACAGTCATACAACATACAGTCATACATACAGTATACAACATACAGTCATACATACAGTATACAACATACAGTCATACAACATACAGTCATACATACAGTATACAACATACAGTCATACAACATACAGTCATACATACAGTATACAACATACAGTCATACATACAGTCATACATACAGTATACAACATACAGTCATACATACAGTATACAACATACAGTCATACAACATACAGTCATACATACAGTATACAACATACAGTCATACATACAGTATACAACATACAGTCATACAACATACAGTCATACATACAGTATACAACATACAGTCATACATACAGTATACAACATACAGTCATACAACATACAGTCATACATACAGTATACAACATACAGTCATACAACATACAGTCATACATACAGTATACAACATACAGTATACAACATACAGTCATACATACAGTATACAACATACAGTCATACAACATACAGTCATACATACAGTATACAACATACAGTCATACAACATACAGTCATACAACATACAGTCATACATACAGTATACAACATACAGTCATACATACAGTATACAACATACAGTCATACAACATACAGTCATACATACAGTATACAACATACAGTCATACATACAGTCATACATACAGTATACAACATACAGTCATACATACAGTATACAACATACAGTCATACATACAGTATACAACATACAGTCATACAACATACAGTCATACATACAGTATACAACATACAGTCATACATACAGTCATACATACAGTATACAACATACAGTCATACATACAGTATACAACATACAGTCATACATACAGTCATACATACAGTATACAACATACAGTCATACATACAGTCATACATACAGTATACAACATACAGTCATACATACAGTCATACAACATACAGTCATACATACAGTATACAACATACAGTCATACATACAGTATACAACATACAGTCATACATACAGTCATACATACAGTATACAACATACAGTCATACATACAGTATACAACATACAGTCATACATACAGTCATACATACAGTATACAACATACAGTCATACATACAGTATACAACATACAACATACAACATACAACATACAGTCATACAACATACAACATACAACATACAGTCATACATACAGTATACAACATACAGTCATACATACAGTATACAACATACAACATACAACATACAACATACAGTCATACATACAGTATACAACATACAGTCATACAACATACAGTCATACATACAGTATACAACATACAGTATACAACATACAGTCATACATACAGTATACAACATACAGTCATACAACATACAGTCATACATACAGTATACAACATACAGTCATACAACATACAGTCATACAACATACAGTCATACATACAGTATACAACATACAGTCATACATACAGTATACAACATACAGTCATACAACATACAGTCATACATACAGTATACAACATACAGTCATACATACAGTCATACATACAGTATACAACATACAGTCATACATACAGTATACAACATACAGTCATACATACAGTATACAACATACAGTCATACAACATACAGTCATACATACAGTATACAACATACAGTCATACATACAGTCATACATACAGTATACAACATACAGTCATACATACAGTATACAACATACAGTCATACATACAGTCATACATACAGTCATACATACAGTATACAACATACAGTCATACATACAGTCATACATACAGTATACAACATACAGTCATACATACAGTCATACAACATACAGTCATACATACAGTATACAACATACAGTCATACATACAGTATACAACATACAGTCATACATACAGTCATACATACAGTATACAACATACAGTCATACATACAGTATACAACATACAGTCATACATACAGTCATACATACAGTATACAACATACAGTCATACATACAGTATACAACATACAACATACAACATACAACATACAACATACAGTCATACAACATACAACATACAACATACAGTCATACATACAGTATACAACATACAGTCATACATACAGTCATACATACAGTATACAACATACAGTCATACATACAGTATACAACATACAACATACAACATACAACATACAACATACAGTCATACAACATACAACATACAACATACAGTCATACATAGGGCTGGGTATCGTTCAAAATTTTTCGATATCGATCCCGTTTCGATACTTGGATTTCGATACCGGTTCCTGAACGATACTTTTTTCGATACCAATTTTTAGAAAAATCCATTTTAACAAAAATAAAACTGCATTACACATTGAAATTATTTTACAAATCTTTAGTTTTCCCCCCATCTTAAGTTTTACAGCAGAAAAAAATAAAACCTACTGTATTTAACATAACTTTAAGTTCTCTAAACGTATTGCCGTCCCTACAAAAAATATTGGAGTACTACAAAGGAAAGAAATGTAGCTAAAACAAATAAATCAGTGGAATAGTTTTCAGTGCAAAACAGAGAGTTGCAAATCAGGGTTTAATGCTCACTGATGCAACAGAACTCTATTCTTGTCCAAACTGATGAGATGGCTCCATTTCATGCATGGAAGACTAGTTGAGCATTGACTAGCCTATCAATATAGCCTTATATGCCACAAAGTGAATCGCATTTATATTCAACAAACTATCTATCATGACATCAGCGTTTGTTAACGAGTTGCTAAAAATACATGGGCGATAACTGCCCGCTTGCACCTAACGTTAACGCTAATTAATTAAACATTAACGCTAGCGTTGTAGATCAGTGTGCTCACTGCTGCAACAGAACGTCATTCTTGTCAAATCTGACGAGACAGCTCAACTTCACTGACTAGCCAATCAATATAAATGAATCGCATTTACATTCAACAAACTATCATGACATCAGCGTTTGTTAACGAGTTGCTAAAAATACACAATGCCCGCTTGCGCATAACGTTACGGCGGCAATTAATTAAACGATCTAATGCTACAACTCACAGCCAGATGCATGGATTTGTCAGACTGAGGGATCTGATAACCGCTAACTTGCGGTAAGCTGACCCACCTCTCAATTATTTCTCTTGTCTGTGGAAACCAGTCCGTGTTGTTTCTGTTTCTTTTCCTGCTTTTCATCATCTTCGCCATATGGTACTCCAGGATAGGAGTAGCTTGAGTGGCTAACTTCTTGTATACTATATCCGCACCGCACGCCTGGCTCACAGTCACAACAAACACACCGGCTAAAGTGGGCGTAACGTTTCCTGCATGCCTCTACATGACAGCCAATCACCAGCCGTATTAGAGCGCGGCGTGCAAGCATGTCGCATGCTTATAGGCTCAATGACGCTGTTTTGTTTTGGTATCGAAAATTGGTATCGATTGACAAGGGAGGCTTCGATACCCCTTAGTATCGATGTTTCCATTTCGGTGACAAGTAAGTATCGAAACTCGATACCCAGCCCTAGTCATACAACATACAACATACAGTCATACATACAGTATACAACATACAGTCATACATACAGTCATACATACAGTATACAACATACAGTCATACATACAGTATACAACATACAGTCATACATACAGTCATACATACAGTATACAACATACAGTCATACATACAGTATACAACATACAACATACAGTCATACAACATACAACATACAGTCATACATACAGTATACAACATACAACATACATACAGTATACAACATACAGTCATACATACAGTATACAACATACAACATACAGTCATACATACAGTATACAACATAGTCATACATACAGTATACAACATACAACATACATACAGTATACAACATACAGTCATACATACAGTATACAACATACAACATACAGTCATACATACAGTATACAACATACAACATACAACAAACATACAGTATACAACATAGTCATACATACAGTATACAACATACAACATACAACATACAGTCATACATACAGTATACAACATACAGTAAATGATGCAGACTAAATGGATGATGATCTGATGAAGAAACAGGCAGACACTATTCATGGCAACAGACTATATCCAGGGTAGATCTCAAACAAACCAGTTGGTCACAGCACTTCAAGATCTTATAGGTTCCCAGACAAAATGTCTGCCATTTGAATATAGAAACAGCTACTCCTACAAAGTGATGGATGTCAGAAAGCCAACACAGAACCTATAGTTACAGTTTGTTTTGAAGGATAGCATGCAACATCAGTCCTGGTTTGACTGGATTCACTTTAACTTAACAATAGTGAATGATGAGCTTCAGGT
>NC_139627.1:8112837-8120337 GCF_964638095.1 Poromitra crassiceps
TTTGTTTGTGTGTATGTGTGACTCATCACGCAGGTGTGTGTGTTTGTTTGTGTGTATGTGTGACTCGTCACGCAGGTGTGTGTGTTTGTTTGTGTGTATGTGTGACTCGTCACGCAGGTGTGTGTGTTTGTTTGTGTGTATGTGTGACTCGTCACGCAGGTGTGTGTGTTTGTTTGTGTGTATGTGTGACTCGTCACGCAGGTGTGTGTGTTTGTTTGTGTGTATGTGTGACTCATCACGCAGGTGTGTGTGTGTTTGTTTGTGTGTATGTGTGACTCGTCACGCAGGTGTGTGTGTTTGTTTGTGTGTATGTGTGACTCATCACGCAGGTGTGTGTGTGTTTGTTTGTGTGTATGTGTGACTCGTCACGCAGGTGTGTGTGTTTGTTTGTGTGTATGTGTGACTCGTCACGCAGGTGTGTGTGTTTGTTTGTGTGTATGTGTGACTCGTCACGCAGGTGTGTGTGTTTGTTTGTGTGTATGTGTGACTCGTCACGCAGGTGTGTGTGTTTGTTTGTGTGTATGTGTGACTCATCATGCAGGTGTGTGTGTGTTTGTTTGTGTGTATGTGTGACTCATCACGCAGGTGTGTGTGTTTGTTTGTGTGTATGTGTGACTCGTCACGCAGGTGTGTGTGTTTGTTTGTGTGTATGTGTGACTCGTCACGCAGGTGTGTGTGTTTGTTTGTGTGTATGTGTGACTCATCACGCAGGTGTGTGTGTGTTTGTTTGTGTGTATGTGTGACTCATCACGCAGGTGTGTGTGTTTGTTTGTGTGTATGTGTGACTCGTCACGCAGGTGTGTGTGTTTGTTTGTGTGTATGTGTGACTCGTCACGCAGGTGTGTGTGTTTGTTTGTGTGTATGTGTGACTCGTCACGCAGGTGTGTGTGTTTGTTTGTGTGTATGTGTGACTCGTCACGCAGGTGTGTGTGTTTGTTTGTGTGTATGTGTGACTCGTCACGCAGGTGTGTGTGTTTGTTTGTGTGTATGTGTGACTCATCACGCAGGTGTGTGTGTGTTTGTTTGTGTGTATGTGTGACTCGTCACGCAGGTGTGTGTGTTTGTTTGTGTGTATGTGTGACTCATCACGCAGGTGTGTGTGTGTTTGTTTGTGTGTATGTGTGACTCGTCACGCAGGTGTGTGTGTTTGTTTGTGTGTATGTGTGACTCGTCACGCAGGTGTGTGTGTTTGTTTGTGTGTATGTGTGACTCGTCACGCAGGTGTGTGTGTTTGTTTGTGTGTATGTGTGACTCGTCACGCAGGTGTGTGTGTTTGTTTGTGTGTATGTGTGACTCATCATGCAGGTGTGTGTGTTTGTTTGTGTGTATGTGTGACTCATCACGCAGGTGTGTGTGTTTGTTTGTGTGTATGTGTGACTCGTCACGCAGGTGTGTGTGTTTGTTTGTGTGTATGTGTGACTCGTCACGCAGGTGTGTGTGTTTGTTTGTGTGTATGTGTGACTCGTCACGCAGGTGTGTGTGTTTGTGTGTATGTGTGACTCGTCACGCAGGTGTGTGTGTTTGTTTGTGTGTATGTGTGACTCGTCACGCAGGTGTGTGTGTTTGTTTGTGTGTATGTGTGACTCATCATGCAGGTGTGTGTGTTTGTTTGTGTGTATGTGTGACTCATCACGCAGGTGTGTGTGTTTGTTTGTGTGTATGTGTGACTCGTCACGCAGGTGTGTGTGTTTGTTTGTGTGTATGTGTGACTCGTCACGCAGGTGTGTGTGTTTGTTTGTGTGTATGTGTGACTCATCACGCAGGTGTGTGTGTTTGTTTGTGTGTATGTGTGACTCGTCACGCAGGTGTGTGTGTTTGTTTGTGTGTATGTGTGACTCATCACGCAGGTGTGTGTGTTTGTTTGTGTGTATGTGTGACTCGTCACGCAGGTGTGTGTGTTTGTTTGTGTGTATGTGTGACTCGTCACGCAGGTGTGTGTGTTTGTTTGTGTGTATGTGTGACTCATCACGCAGGTGTGTGTGTTTGTTTGTGTGTATGTGTGACTCGTCACGCAGGTGTGTGTGTTTGTTTGTGTGTATGTGTGACTCATCATGCAGGTGTGTGTGTTTGTTTGTGTGTATGTGTGAATTAGGTCATTACTCTGCATTAGTAAATGGGCAAAAATGGCTAAATAGTGGCTAGCATGAGTCAACACCATGGAGAGCTCCATTCGTGTGCCACTGATGGAGCACACCTGAGCGGAGTTGGAATCAGCCAGGTAAGTGGACTATGAAAGCCCTCAGGGGAGAGAGAGGATGCCAGCTCTGTGAGCGATACTGTTTCCTTGAATGCTAAGGAGCCTTTGGGAAGCCAGACTCCACCCACAGGTGCGTGTGGGTTTGGGTTAGCGCCCCCTACAGGGCGCTAACCCACAGGTGCGTGTGGGTTTGGGTTACCGCCCCCTACTGCTGCTCACCCTCGGTATCTGACGGCAGGATACTCCTTCAGGGTGGCACACAGGGTGGCCAGCTGCTCCGCCAGCCTCTCCATCACCGCGTTCTTCAGCTGGGTCTTGTGGGGGCTGTAGAAACTCTGGAAGGCATCTGGATTATCCAGAGAGTACACCTACACACACACACACACACACACACACACACACACACACAAAATCACATGTCCATAATGTCTTATCCCATTTCGTATCAATGACATTTGGTCCACATTAGAGCCACATTAGAGCCACATTAGAGCCACATTAGAGCCTCAGACCTCCATTTGATGACATTTTCTGACTCAAATCTGAGAACATCTGAATTGTCAGATCTGATTTTGTCCAGAATTCCAATTCTGTATTGAAGGTAGAGAGATAACAGACTGTCTGTATTGAAGGTAGAGAGATAACAGACTGTCTGTATTGAAGGTAGAGAGATAACAGACTGTCTGTATTGAAGGTAGAGAGATAACAGACTGTCTGTATTGAAGGTAGAGAGATAACAGACTGTCTGTATTGAAGGTAGAGAGATAACAGACTGTCTGTATTGAAGGTAGAGAGATAACAGACTGTATTGAAGGTAGAGAGATAACAGACTGTCTGTATTGAAGGTAGAGAGATAACAGACTGTATTGAAGGTAGAGAGATAACAGACTGTCTGTATTGTAGGTAGAGAGATAACAGACTGTCTGTATTGTAGGTAGAGAGATAACAGACTGTCTGTATTGTAGGTAGAGAGATAACAGACTGTCTGTATTGTAGGTAGAGAGATAACAGACTGTCTGTATTGAAGGTAGAGAGATAACAGACTGTCTGTCTTGAAGGTAGAGAGATAACAGACTGTCTGTATTGAAGGTAGAGAGATAACAGACTGTCTGTATTGAAGGTAGAGAGATAACAGACTGTCTGTATTGAAGGTAGAGAGATAACAGACTGTCTGTCTTGAAGGTAGAGAGATAACAGACTGTCTGTATTGAAGGTAGAGAGATAACAGACTGTCTGTATTGAAGGTAGAGAGATAACAGACTGTCTGTATTGAAGGTAGAGAGATAACAGACTGTCTGTATTGAAGGTAGAGAGATAACAGACTGTCTGTATTGAAGGTAGAGAGATAACAGACTGTCTGTATTGAAGGTAGAGAGATAACAGACTGTCTGTATTGAAGGTAGAGAGATAACAGACTGTATTGAAGGTAGAGAGATAACAGACTGTCTGTATTGAAGGTAGAGAGATAACAGACTGTCTGTATTGAAGGTAGAGAGATAACAGACTGTCTGTATTGAAGGTAGAGAGATAACAGACTGTCTGTATTGAAGGTAGAGAGATAACAGACTGTCTGTATTGAAGGTAGAGAGATAACAGACTGTATTGAAGGTAGAGAGATAACAGACTGTCTGTATTGTCTGTCCTCGTTCTCATTCGTGAAACCTGGGTTGTAAGACAACCCTAACGTTATTAAGCTAAACAAATGAGTCGGAATATTAAAATGTCATTTTCCCTGTATTACGTTGATGGATATGCACTCACTAAATAAATGAATATGACAATACAAAAAAAACATTTTTTTATCATTTTATTTTTTCGGATTTCCCCCCATTTTCTCCCCAATTGTACTTGACCAATTTCCTCCCGTTGCCCCGGTCGCCGCTCCACCCGATCTGTTGAGAGCCGTAGACTAGCACCATGCTTCCTCTGAGACATGATCTGTGGAGAGCCGTAGACTAGCACCATGCTTCCTCTGAGACATGTCTGTTGAGAGCCGTAGACTAGCACCATGCTTCCTCTGAGACATGATCTGTGGAGAGCCGTAGACTAGCACCATGCTTCCTCTGAGACATGATCTGTTGAGAGCCGTAGACTAGCACCATGCTTCCTCTGAGACATGATCTGTGGAGAGCCGTAGACTAGCACCATGCTTCCTCTGAGACATGATCTGTGGAGAGCCGTAGACTAGCACCATGCTTCCTCTGAGACATGATCTGTTGAGAGCCGTAGACTAGCACCATGCTTCCTCTGAGACATGCGCAGTTGCCAACCGCTTCTTTTCACCTGACAGCGGGGAGCTTCACCGGCAGGACGTAGCACGTAACCAGTTCGCTTCCTCCCTGAACAGGCGCCGCCCAGACAGACCAGAGGAGGCGCTAGTGCAGCGACCAGGACACATACCCTCATTCCGGCTTCCCACCCGCAGACACAGCCAATCGTGCCTGTATGGACGCCCGACCAAGCCGGAGGTAACACGGGGGCACGAACCTGCGACCCTCGTGTTGGTAGGCAGGGAATCTACCGCTACACTACCCGGACGCCTGCATACCACAGACTTTTAATAAAACTAGTGCAAACCCACGGCGTGTGTGGCCATTCAGTTTGATGGCATCACGCCCCCACCCCCCATATCACCCGAGCCACTCCACCTACACCCCACCTACACCCCACCTACACCCCACCACTCCACCTACACCCCACCACTCCACCTACACCCCACTCGAATCCCGACTCCTTATCACCTTTGTATCCCCAGCTTCATCTTTCGTGCATGCTGCCTGCCCTCCTCTATGTCCTTGTTCTTGGCACTCGGGGCAGCCACAGCAATGCACATGAAGAGGCCTGTTTAGGAAGTAGCAGGTGACGTGCACGCCCGCCAGCTGCAGCAAGAGGAAGACCCCGAGTACGATGCCCAAAATATCACCCATGTTCCTGGGCTCTGTGGGTGTCCTGATGATAGAGGGCACTGTCGAGTTGCACACTGTCACATTGCCCTGATGGATCTCAAGACGGAGCTTGATTCCATCACAGACTCTCCCTCCTGTCTCGGGGTTGGCCCTGCAAATGTACCATCCTTCATCTTCCTCTTGGACGTCATGGATATGGAGGTGGTCGCTCCTGATGTAGAATCTTGCATCTTGGGCAACCTCAGTCCATTTTTCTTTTTCCCCTAGAACACAGCTTTCAACCGTTGGGCTGTCGTGCATTTTATACTTCCAAATGGTTGTGGGCAGTGGTGAGCCTCGCAGATCACAACCGATGATGGCGTCCTCACACTGGTTGAACTCCCATGTCTTGAAGAGCTTGACTTCGACTGTGGCATGGGCCTCTTTCTCGCCTTCCTTGGCCACACACTTGTAGATGCCGACACGGCCCCCGGCGGCGATGAAGGTCACCAAAATGGCTGCAGCTTCTTCGGTGTTGAGTTGGTAGCCTGACATCTCTGTCGGGAGGATCCTGTCACCGCTGGGCGTGTACCAGTCTACTTGTATGTCTTTACCCCCCGACATATGACCCTCCCTCACCTTGCATAGGAGATTTATTGTGTCTTGCACATGGGTGATGATGACTCCTGGTGGATCAATTATCACCTCGAGTGTGGCTGCAAAGCCACATAGGAATGCCCAAGTGAGATGCCGTACATTAAACATTGCAATGTGTCACAAAGATATGACTCGTTCAATTTATAACCCCAGCAGGCAAGAATTTCACTGATGATGTCACTAATGATGTCATAGACATTGTGACATTTTCAGTGATGTCATAGAAATTGTGACATCATCATTGATGCCATATGCTATGTCATCAGTGATGTAGTGTCAATTTTGTTGGCTGTTTTTAGTCTTAAAGCCCAAAACACACAGGGAGCGAAACTTGACGTGTCATTTGACACACGTCAATTTCTGCCCCTATAGCGCACTGCAAGCATCAGATCTGAACCCTATAGCGCACTGCAAGCATCAGATCTGAACCCTATAGCGCACTGCAAGCATCAGATCTGAACCCTATAGCGCACTGCAAGCATCAGATCTGAACCCTATAGCGCACTGCAAGCATCAGATCTGAACCCTATAGCGCACTGCAAGCATCAGATCTGAACCCTATAGCGCACTGCAAGCATCAGATCTGAACCCTATAGCGCACTGCAAGCATCAGATCTGAACCCTATAGCGCACTGCAAGCATCAGATCTGAACCCTATAGCGCACTGCAAGCATCAGATCTGAACCCTATAGCGCACTGCAAGCATCAGATCTGAACCCTATAGCGCACTGCAAGCATCAGATCTGAACCCTATAGCGCACTGCAAGCATCAGATCTGAACCCTATAGCGCACTGCAAGCATCAGATCTGAACCCTATAGCGCACTGCAAGCATCAGATCTGAACCCTATAGCGCACTGCAAGCATCAGATCTGAACCCTATAGCGCACTGCAAGCATCAGATCTGAACCCTATAGCGCACTGCAAGCATCAGATCTGAAATGTAGACACCACAGAATGACAGAAGCATCAGTATTTGGGGGGAAAGGCCACTAATCTATATTAGGCATTATGTAGGCAGGCACAATGACCGATGAAAACAAACTGGTTACATCGTAGTTTTGAGCCCGTTATTCAGAGGCTGTGGATCATCCTACCTGTCTGCCGTGCAGAGGGGGAGAAAATGATGCTATCGTCCTGTCCAAACTGTCACCAATCTAATCTCATCATGACATCCAGGGATAGGCTATATTTTGCTAGCCAATGCGTTTAGAACATTATTCTCACTTTGTCTTGCTATAGTGTAGCATATTTACATGCTTGCTGTATTTAAACTGCCATTTGTTTGAGGAGCATAGCAGACCACCCGATCCCCCCCCCCATAAAAAATCACTGATTTAACCATGCAATAGCATCAGAAAGGCTAAATAGTAGTAGGCTACTGTTGCGAGTCAAACCCCAAATAAGCAACACATAAACAGATACATGTAAACATCTTATTTGCTGATGGCAGTCAGCAAGGCTGTTGAGTACCACCAGATGGAGCCTTGTGGACCACCAAGTAGTCCCCGGACCACAGTTTGGGAATCACTGCGCTAGAGCCTCTGAAACACAGTAATGTTTTCCGCGAAATTCCGCGGACGTGTCTTGCAAAAAGGGCACTTATCCTTCAGAGGGCAAAAGGGCAGGTGATTGGGCACCACCTGGGGTATATGTGCACATGCCTGAGTGACATCACAGTTGAGACAACACAGTTGCTCGAGTGACATCACTGATGACATCACAATTGCTCAAGTGACATCACTGATGAATGATGACATCA
>NC_139627.1:8130337-8174452 GCF_964638095.1 Poromitra crassiceps
CTCTTAGCCTTCACAAGTGCATCACAGTGGATTGAAGGACTTCTCAGTGCAATTTTCATGCTTTGCAAAGTCATCCTTTGGGCCGGATCTGGCCCCCGGGCCACATGTTTGACACCCCTGCTCTAAGAGAATGAGTTTAATCAAAACAAAAACAAATAAACTATACATGCGTTTTGAGAACTTATTTTTCCTTCGATATTATATGAATTCATATAATTTTGAGGAAAAAATGTCTTTGGCTTGCTGATACCTTCAGCAGTAATTGTCAATAGTGAGTTTTATGTTCATGCCTGGCTGCAACCATGAATAATTCATTTGGGATCAAATCTTCATTGTTTGGAAATGCTGCAGTCCTGATGTAGGATAGCTGCTTTAAAACATTAGAATAACACATCTGGCTGTTGCTCACTAACCTTGCTTGCAAGATGGATAACCTCGCGAGATCAAAAGAGATTCGCTCGACGTAATCCATCTTGTCATGCACAGGCAGTTAAGATGATTGGCTTAGAAACCCGAACCATGGCCGGCTCGACGAATCAGCGGCAGCCTTAGGCGGGCTTTCTGTGTGACGCACATGGTCTTTGTAGTTCTTTTCACTCGTCAACATGGCTGCCGCCGCGGAGGTGACAGGCAGTCTGAATGAAATTGAATGTAACGTTCCCAATTCTATGTATTAAATTCTAAAAAACGACTTGCTTCGAAGGCGACTTTACGACGATGAGGACGGTGAGGACTCAATCACTCTTACAGGCACAGGCACCTTCCTCCGGTCGCAAACGTGACGTCAGAGGCATGGCGATCTGATTGGTTGAAGTTAACACGCACCAGCGGTGATAGACAGATGGGTCATCCAATCACCTGCCAAGTAGCTTGGAAAAAGTGCCCGCCTCCGTCAGCGGGTTGGATTACTGCATTGCCAGATGGACTGGTTTAGTGAAACGTAATGTGAAGCTAACCCGTCCATCTGGCAGCGTCAGGTTAGTTGCTCACATGCTCACTCTAAAAGATAGAAGTGGGATACAGCAGTGTAGACGCAGACACCAGATATAGATTAGATATAGATTGAATTGTGTCTTCTGCTTTCCAATTAAAGCTATAAATGTGTAACCATGGTGACAGTTGACGGTCGGAGAGACGGCATCCGGTACGGGATGGGTTTTAGCACCCCAGCCTGGCTCTCTCGTGAGGGAGAAATCCACAAACGCTACGGATAAACATCGGCGCGGCCTGGGGTCCTTCAGGCTAGAGCGAGGTGCTCGTCGCAGGTGTATGACGTGCAGCGCACAGGCCTCCTTGAGGCATCCTCCCTGCCCATGGTACGGCATGATGGTACGGCATGGTAGGATTGCCTTTTGCCACAGGAGGTTCTGGTGAGACGAAGGAGGTGCCCGGCCTGGAATCACCCCACAGGGCCTTAGACCTCCATGCACCGAAGGTCTCTCAATACTGCGGTGTAGCACTAAACTCTATTGCAGCGGATTGGGCGTGATCAACCCTTCCGCGGGCAACGTTGCAGACAGAGTAGGAAGGCTGATCCGTGAGCGGCTGCTTCTGGGACGTGGGTCGGGGTCTTAATCGGCCTCGGCTGGGTCTACTGGGCGAGGGTGTATGATGTTGACAGACCCGAAACCTTCCACGACCCCAGTTAACATCACTGATGACGCGTCCCTGCGCATGCAGTAGTATGTATACTTGAACCGAACAGTAACCATAAATAATGTATCCACCTTATTTTTGAATGCCCCACTGCAAAAAAAAACAATTGTGGGAACAAGGTCCGGTTTAACGTGACTTATTGTTGCAGCTTGCCATTTCCTTTGTTATACTCGGCTGCAGACCCGAATTATAAACCGGAAGCTGGAGTCCGTTATAAAAGTTATAAATATAGTCACGGTATAAACAACTAACCCCACGCTGGGGGTCCGTATGGAAACAGTGTTACTCGAAATGGTTAAAAGTTAAATCAATTTGGTCATTCAGTGGCGTTTTACTGCCATGTAAAGTAACTATTACGCCAGCCGCTAGCGTTAGGCAGGGGCGGACTGGGATCATAATTCAGGTCGGGCATTAGATACCAAGCAGGCCAGGCCGATATGGGCCGACGTGCGTGCCGGAAAAATTTGGGCTGTTTGAAGCCCAATTTGGGCCATTTGAAGCCCAATTTGGGCCATTTGAAGCCAGATTTGGGCCGTTTGAAGCCCAATTTGGGGCGTTTGAAGCCAGATTTGGGCCGTTTGAAGCCCAATTTGGGCCGTTTGAAGCCAGATTTGGGCCGCTTGAAGCCCAATTTGGGCCGTTTGAAGCCCAATTTGGGCCGAGTCCAATTTTACAATGAGATGCACCCACTTTAACCCTGAATAAAGTAATAAAACCACTAGTAAACCAGTAGGCGGCATCTGGCCTGCTGTTCAGTGAGTGGCCTGACGGCGGGCACCAATTTTTTTTTTTTTTTTTTTCAGGCCAGGCCAGGCCACCGGGCATTTGCCCGACGTGCCCGATTATGCAGTCCGCACCTGGCGTTAGCCACAGTAGCCGACTACCCACAATGCATTACGTTATCCCAGCCCCCGAACGACACGGCTGTAGAGCAGAATGGCTCTGCTGTAGAATCCTCATAGACGTTTTTTTTGTCATGTTCAAACGGAAGAAGCAGCCATCAGGCATCATGGCAGCTAGAAATAAGGTGGATAGAGGGATGACACCTTGTTGAGCTAAAGCCCAGTGGGTCGTCCTTCATAATGTCTCTATTGGCTCAAATTCAAATATTGACCAAAGATGAACATTTAGCAGAAAATGAGGCCAACAGGTTTGTGAATGATCGCTTGCTTAATGTAGTATATAAGACGCTACTCAGCCGTACTCAATCCACCTTATTTTTGGCGGCCATTTTTGCCTGATCTGCCTGATGGGTGCTTCTTCCGGTGTGATCCTCCCAGCCTTGTTGCTGACAGCTTGACACCCGTCTGGGCGAACGGAGCAAATCACTAATCAGGTCCAGCTTGGCAAACATCTCGTCGATAAATATCCCTTTAAGAGCACAGTGCATTCATGGGTATATTAGCCTGCTGTGGCTAATATTAACCATTTCGAGTAACACTGTTTCCATACGGATCACCAGCGTTAGTTTGTTGTTTATAACGTGGCTATATTCAGAACGTTTTCTATCTCGGATGCGTTATTTCAAATCGCACATAGGTTACGCCTGGCGCAAACTATGTGGGTTTCAGGATGAAACAGACTCGAGCCACTAACGTCATCTTAAGAGCACAATATTCCTGGAATGCAAGTTTAACTAAACAGTTACATGTCCTCTGCATTCTACATAAAATTAAGATATTACGGGTTGTTTTATTTTGTAGAAGTAGAATACATTAGGAAATGGCAAGCTGCAACAATGTGTCACGTTAAACCGGACCTTGTACGCACAATTATTTTTTACAGTGGGGCATTCAAAAATAAGGGGGATAGGCCCTTTTCACAGCAGCCATTTTGAGTGTCAAAACAGTGTAAACACAGATGTAACAAATAACATGAATGAGGGCTCTGGCACTGGAACACCTAAATAGACTGGAACTATCATCAGTGTTAATTGGTTACACATGTTTGCCCTGCTTTGAGACATCAAAATGGCTGCTGTGAAAAGGGTCTATATTTGGTCCTCAGGAGACCTGCTGGTTTTCTACATCTGGTCTCACTGAGCCCAGGTGAATCTTCCAGGTAATCAACTACCAGGTAGAGTAGAAGACCTGAGCACCAGGACAGAGAACTGCCAGCTGTCAATTAGACAGTTTTATTTGTTTAATCCAAAGTGTTTGTGACTGTGGAGCAGCTGACTCTTACCTTCCATTCTCCCTTCTTCTTAACCTTCTTGATGACATCATTCATAATCTCTGTCAAACAGAAGAAAACAAGCTTTCAGAAATGTGAGTGATACAGAATGTCTGTTGAACAAACTCTTTAAAGGAGAATTTCGTTTTTTTTTTTTACCTGGAGCCCTCTCCTCACACATTAATTATTATCTGACGATTCACCCAGTGTTCTCCGCAGCGATTTTGTGCCTCCTAGGCGTTGTTTTGAGATCAATAGTGTCCAAACCAGTCCTAGAAAGGCGCTCCGTCGGGGCCACATGGCAGCGTGCTGTTCCTCCATGTAAATAGACATTTTTCTTCTCGTTTTCTACCCATATCGTCATTATATGATCTTGATATGTATCTTCCGGTGAGCTAGTCTTCTGCTTGTAGACAGGACAGCCGCGCGAGAGATATGAGCGCAGGAGCTGGGCTTCCGTACACAGGCCAGCCGGCAGGAAAGTCTCGCGTGACTTGACGAGAGTTGGTGACACAGACCCCGGATGAGGATATGAGATCCCTGGTAAACACTACTGGAAACAGCCCGGTGGTGATTAGCAGTCTGATGTTTCTTTAGGGATCAGATAATGACGATATGGGTAGAAAACGGGAAGAAAACTGTCTATTTACATGGAGTAACAGCACGCTGCCATCTGGCCCCGATGCAGCGCCATTCAAGGACTGGCTTGGACACTATTTAGCTCAAAACAACGCCTAGGAGGCTCAGAATCACACCGGAGAACACTGGGTGAGTCGTCAGATCAGAATTAATGTGAGGAGAGGGCTCCAGGTAAAAAAAAAACGAAATTCTCCTTTAACACTCCTCAACACCTTCCTCCTCCCATAGTTTAGAAACCAGCACGAACAAGTGCATGGATAGGATAGGATCAAATAGAATAGAATAGAATTAGGGATGCATGATACTGAATTTTTTGCCGATATCCGATATGCAGATATTTTCCATTTTGCCGATGCCGATACGGATATATATGATATATGCACAATTCCCCCCCCACCTAATTTCAGAGAACATCAAGTCTCTCCTGTAATGAAAGTAACATTATTATACCTCCTCTTACCATGATGGACCACTGGCATATGTAAACATAAATACAAAGCTTTTCAAAATGTACACATTCACTGGGTAAAATAAGAAGACGACTTCAACTAGATTATGTAAAATATTTTCTTTCAAACAAATCTGTAAGATTCATCCTACTTAAACAGGCTTGGATGATGTTGATGGGGTCAGGGTAACCCTGGGTCAGGGTTACCCTGGGTCAGGGTTAGCATCATTTAAGCATCATTTTTATCAGCCTGTCATTTGGGCAGAAATGTTTGTTTTCGGGCCGATGGCGATATTTCATTTGAAAGCCTTTATCGGCCGATAGCGATGATGTGCTGATATCACCGTGCATCCATAAATAGAACATTAATGTCTCATTCTCACTCTCACACGCACGCACGCATGTGCACACACACACACACACGCACGCACACACATACGCGCACGCACACATACACACACACACACGCGCACACACACACACACACACACACACACTGTGTATCAGCAGGTCCAGGTGCATCTATTCCCCTATGGTGAGCTAAGCTCCTAGTGTGTGTAGCATGTGTGTCAATTTTTTTTTTTAAACACACACACACACACACGCATGCACGCACGCACACACACATGCACGCACACAGACACAGGCACATTTTTCTTTGCCCAGTGTTCACATATGGCTCTGTCTTACATTACGGTATGCGCTCCATTTATCTTTAGCAAACTACATTTACAGCTGAGTTTTGTTATGTGATGATGTGTCACAAATAGATATTGGCAACCCCCCGCAAGGAAACCAACAAGGGACAATATTGTGCTTCGAAAACGGCACAACGTTGGACCGGACAGTCGCGCCCGTGACTGTAATCAGTGTAATGCAGTGACTGTAATGCAGTGACTGTAATGCGGTGACTGGAGCCGCTACTTCTGCTCTGGCAGAAATGAGCGAGGAGGAGGAGGAGGAGGAGGAGGAGGAGGAGGAGGAGGAGGAGGAGGAGGAGGAGGAGGAGGAGGAGGAGGAAGAGAAGGAGGAGGAGGGGAAGACGATGCACGGTAGGCTAGAAAGGAGATCTAGTAATGATCATCTGATACAGTAGTGAAAAATGCTAAAATGCAGGTCAATAAAACACGTCAAATGCAGCCTGCAAGAAGTTTAACGACCTCATTTGTGAACCAGTTAAATAAATACTTTCCACGGTTGAATAAGGATCACATTAAAAAAGTCACCCATTGGTTTTTGGGCTCGCATTTTGAAGCCTCCAGGTTAGCATTTTCACCGTCGCCATCTTGGTTAATTTGGAGCCAGAATAGGGAGGGGTTTTGAACAGGGCTAAGGTGTGACGGCCATGTTTGTGCCTGACCCATCCAGTGTGAGTCAGGGTGTGACGGCCATGTTTGTGCCTGTGGTCTGAAGAGATGATCCCATCCAGTGTGAGTCAGGGTGTGACGGCCATGTTTGTGCCACGATGCTGATATTGGCCTGATCAGTGTGCCGGCCATCTGGCCGTGGCATTAGGAGAAATCAATCCATTTATGGTGAATGAGTGTTTAACATCATGCTTAGTGGGTTACACTGTAGGCTTACCACTGTCTGTGTACATGAGCCACTAAGCCGGGATCAAACCTGAGGCCGCAGAGATACACATGGATTATGACAGATACAGTCCATGATTATGACAGATTAAAAAGTACTTGTGTGAAAAAGGTCGGCCATTGAATAAAGAACAGGGGTTTGGGTTGGGTTTATCTGATGCTCGTTTTGTGCACAAGACGACATCCAGCAATATTTTCCAGGTGATGAAATACATGGCTGTCCATGTGTTGAGCAGGTTTTGTGATCCTGGTGCTCCTGTAGAATTCCAAGCTCCATGGTTCTCATTCTAAAAACAAAGCTGGGTTTCTGAAGTCGTGACTTTCTGGTGTTTTTCATCCAGCAGCAGCAGCAGGACACAGGATGAGAGAGCTAGCTAAACAGACGGAGCACCGGAGAAGATATCCGTCACTCATTTCCCCTTTATTCTCCCGCCAGCTCATGCGTTTCCTTTTGTTCTCTGCTGCAACGTTTTCCTGAAGGAGGTCAGATGAACGTTGCAAGAATGGAAAATATCCAGCAAAGATGCTCTTGGAAATCTATAAACCAGGGGTTTGGTTGTTAACCTTGGGGTATCGGTTAGCGCGATCGTGGGATCGAATCTCATCTCCGCCCCTGAGCAAGACCTTAACATGGTTAAGCTGTGCGGACTGTCAATACAACGCAGGATACACCATGTTTTACAGAGACTGTAGTTGCGTTTCCATCTGATTGTTTTTATGCAAATTTTAATTTTTTTGCGCATAAAAGACCTGAGTGGAAATGCTGCAAAATTCGACCTCCAAATATCGCAATATCGGTGTTTGCTAGTATAATAGCTTACAGGACAGAGGCTAGTATAATAGCTTACAGGACAGAAGCTAGTATAATAGCTTACAGGACAGAAGCTAGTATAATAGCTTACAGGACAGAAGCTAGTATAATAACTTACAGGACAGAAGCTAGTATAATAGCTTACAGGACAGAAGCTAGTATAATAGCTTACAGGACAGAAGCTAGTATAATAGCTTACAGGACAGAAGCTAGTATAATAGCTTACAGGACAGAAGCTAGTATAATAGCTTACAGGACAGAAGCTAGTATAATAGCTTACAGGACAGAAGCTAGTATAATAGCTTACAGGACAGAAGCTAGTATAATAGCTTACAGGACAGAAGCTAGTATAATAGCTTACAGGACAGAAGCTAGTATAATAGCTTACAGGACAGAAGCTAGTATAATAGCTTACAGGACAGAAGCTAGTATAATAGCTTACAGGACAGAAGCTAGTATAATAGCTTACAGGACAGAAGCTAGTATAATAGCTTACAGGACAGAAGCTAGGTTATAAAGTGTTGATTAAAGATTGAGAATAAAGATGGAGGTGTTAGTAATAGATGCAGTCTGTCACTCGGGATGCTTCTGTCTTGACTTCCTGACTGACACAACAAAACAAACCAGCCAGAGAGAGAGAGGGGGAGGGGCTTGAATAAACACACTGCAACAGCTGTGTCAACTAAACAGGCAGAGTGACAAACACACACACACACACACACACACACACACACACACACACACACACACACACACACACACAAACAATATCAACCCTGCTGTCGTGGCTGGTAATAAAAAGTATGATTATTTGGCCATAGGGGGGCTGAACGTGATCGGTAAGCATTTGTGTTCGCAACGCAGCAATTGATGGCAGTACGATAGCATTAGCTGTATAGCATACAGCATGTATAGCATACAGCGTGTGTATGCAGTGTATACATGCTGTATGCTATACATGCTGTATGCTATACAGCGTGTGTATGCAGTGTATACATGCTGTATGCTATACATGCTGTATGCTATACAGCGTGTGTATGCAGTGTATACATGCTGTATGCTATACATGCTGTATGCTATACATGCTGTATGCTATACATGCTGTATTCTACACAGCGTGTATATGCAGTGTATACACTCCAGTAGCAGCCATGCAACCTTGGATGCGGACAGTCTCTCCCTGCGCCGCCTCCTCGTGCTTTTGCCCCCGGAGGGACTTGGCTTATGACTACATGACCCATTTCTCTCACTCTCACTCTCAGCTTCACAGCAGCATCACTCCTCTCCTGAGGTCATCTGACAGACACACACCGAACTACAACTCCCACCGTGCACCGGGGTTCATCCTACTGGGTTGGCAGCTGCACCCCCTAAACATTGCCTTGCAACCCCAGAAAAGTGTTCTCTGGTCTTCCGTGGCCAACATTACTGCTGTTAGCGGGCTCATTTTTAAAGCCAGAACCAAGATATTGATATCATATTAAAGCACGGGTTCCCAAACTTAAGAATGCCACGGCCCACTTTGAAATCCCACCGAACCCTTTAATCACAACTCTGATCAGCACACGCAACTAAGATGATGTATTTCCCTATATATTTTTATTAACATTATTATTAACAGAGCATGTGAACATCGGGCATATGGCAAATTAATAATCCATTAAGTAATAATAAAAAGAAATCTGCAAAATACCTAAAAGCCAGATTGCCCTCCCCCTTACTCATCAGAAATATGTGCGCGCACAGGGCTTAAAGTGGGATTTGACAGGTGATTTTGAAAAGAAAATGCACACGCATTTCACTTCCTACTCTCCAAACAAACAATGCACTGCCATTTTCTTTGCTTTGAGCTAGATGGAAGAGCGGTGTTTTGCTGGAAGGAAGAGGCGGAGGGGACAGATAAGGAGAAAGTAAATGGGTGATATCATACAGCGAGAGGCTGGAGGGACACGTGGTCATGAAGATATCTGTGGTGAGATCAAGCTGTCAGAACAGATAGAGAGACTCTCTGACACAGCACTCTTCATTCAGATCAGCCAGTCATTCCAGCCGGTGTAACCTTGCATTGGAGACGTCTATTTTAGTCCACCCATTAGGTAACATGGACATGGTCACGTGACATTACAGCTGGGATTCATTTGTGTGTTGTGGACGTGCGTGCATATGTGTGTGTGTGTGTGTGTGTGTGTGTGTGTGTGTGTGTGTGTGTGTGTGTGTGCGCGTGCGTGACGTGTGTGTGTGTGTGTGTGTGTGCGCGCGTGACGTGTGTGTGTGTGTGTGTGTGTGTGTGTGTGTGCGTGACGTGTGTGTGTGTGTGTGTGTGTGTGTGTGTGTGCGCGTGCGTGACGTGTGTGTGTGTGTGTGTGTGTGTGCGTGCGTGACGTGTGTGTGTGTGTGTGTGTGTGTGTGTGTGCGTGACGTGTGTGTGTGTGTGTGTGTGTGTGTGTGTGTGCGCGTGCATGACGTGTGTGTGTGTGTGTATGTGTGTGACGTGTGTGTGTGTGTGTGTGTGTGTGTGCGCGTGCGTGACGTGTGTGTGTGTGTGTGTGTGTGTGTGTGTGTGTGTGTGTGTGTGTGTGTGTGTGTGCGTGCGTGACGTGTGTGTGTGTGTGTGTGTGTGTGTGTGCGTGACGTGTGTGTGTGACCGTGTGTGTTTACAGAGGCTGAAGGGGCAGCAGGCACTGCGTCAGACAACGAGCCCAGACGAGTCTGTGATGCTCTGGTTGAACAGCGCTTCCAAGGTCAGTGGAAGCTAAGTGGAAAGGCTGTGTGTGTGTGTGTGTGTGTGTGTGTGTGTGTGTGTGTGTGTGTGTGTGTGTGTGTGTGTGTGTGTGTGTGTGTGTGTGTGTGTGTGTGTGTGTGTGTGTGTGTGTGTGTGTGTGAGGTGGGACTGCATTAGAGGGGGTGCTGTTAGTGGATGTGGGAGGATGTGTTTTGACAGTAACACTTCCACCCACACCCTCTATCTGTTGTCTATCTGTTGTCTCTCTGTTGTCTATCTGTTGTCTCTCTGTTGTCTCTCTGTTGTCTCTCTGTTGTCTATCTGTTGTCTCTCTGTTGTCTCTCTGTTGTCTATCTGTTGTCTCTCTGTTGTCTCTCTGTTGTCTCTCTTGTCTATCTGTTGTCTCTCTGTTGTCTCTCTGTTGTCTATCTGTTGTCTCTCTGTTGTCTATCTGTTGTCTATCTGTTGTCTCTCTGTTGTCTCTGTTGTCTATCTGTTGTCTCTGTTGTCTCTCTGTTGTCTATCTGTTGTCTCTCTGTTGTCTCTCTGTTGTCTATCTGTTGTCTCTCTGTTGTCTCTGTTGTATCTCTGTTGTCTCTCTGTTGTCTATCTGTTGTCTCTGTTGTCTATCTGTTGTCTCTCTGTTGTCTATCTGTTGTCTCTGTTGTCTCTCTGTTGTCTCTCTGTTGTCTATCTGTTGTCTCTCTGTTGTCTCTCTGTTGTCTCTCTGTTGTCTCTCTGTTGTCTATCTGTTGTCTCTCTGTTGTCTCTCTGTTGTCTATCTGTTGTCTCTCTGTTGTCTCTCTGTTGTCTCTGTTGTCTATCTGTTGTCTCTCTGTTGTCTCTCTGTTGTCTATCTGTTGTCTCTCTGTTGTCTATCTGTTGTCTATCTGTTGTCTCTCTGTTGTCTCTGTTGTCTATCTGTTGTCTCTGTTGTCTCTCTGTTGTCTCTGTTGTATCTCTGTTGTCTCTCTGTTGTCTATCTGTTGTCTCTGTTGTCTATCTGTTGTCTCTCTGTTGTCTATCTGTTGTCTATCTGTTGTCTATCTGTTGTCTCTCTGTTGTCTCTCTGTTGTCTATCTGTTGTCTCTCTGTTGTCTATCTGTTGTCTATCTGTTGTCTCTCTGTTGTCTCTGTTGTCTATCTGTTGTCTCTCTGTTGTCTATCTGTTGTCTCTGTTGTCTATCTGTTGTCTATCTGTTGTCTCTGTTGTCTATCTGTTGTCTCTCTGTTGTCTCTCTGTTGTCTCTCTGTTGTCTATCTGTTGTCTCTGTTGTCTATCTGTTGTCTCTCTGTTGTCTCTCTGTTGTCTCTCTGTTGTCTATCTGTTGTCTATCTGTTGTCTATCTGTTGTCTATCTGTTGTCTATCTGTTGTCTCTCTGTTGTCTATCTGTTGTCTCTGTTGTCTATCTGTTGTCTCTGTTGTCTCTCTGTTGTCTCTCTGTTGTCTATCTGTTGTCTCTGTTGTCTATCTGTTGTCTCTCTGTTGTCTATCTGTTGTCTCTCTGTTGTCTCTCTGTTGTCTCTGTTGTCTCTCTGTTGTCTCTGTTTCTGTCTTTCTCTATTTTTCGCCAGAATAAAACGTTGCCATTGTACATGCCTGCAAAGTGCAAACCAGGGATACTGTACAATATCAACGTAAGTTTGAAAGAAAACGTAGGCAAAATATGTTTCTAAGACATCCCAGCAAACATGGTGAAGAGGCAGAGACAGACTTCAGGTTCACCACCCAGACATGCTTGTGAATTCGGGCTCTACAAGATTTTAATAAAATAAAAATAAAACTTTACTTGACTATTTATGGAAGAACCAGGCTTTTTTTTTGTCTTGGGTTGTTACAGAAGAGATCAAGAATATTCAAAAGGCTTTAAACAAAATAAGGCTAATGAGTCAAAAGAAGTACAAAAATGACGAAGAAAAGAACAGAACTAAACTGAAATCCTAAACATAGGCTAAAGCTAAAGTTAAGCCATGAAGAACTTGGGTCCTATGTGTACAGGCCAGCAGTCCTGGTCTCACATGTACTGTATGGGTGAAGACAGAGGGACCCCTCACACGGGGGTGTGAGCTAGCTAAATACTATAAGCCCCTCCCCCAACACAGAGCAGGCAATTAACTGACTGCATGTAGGATTCTCATGCAGGATTTTGGCATCCATTAATTTCCACGAATATTCTCAAAGGACTAATTTACAGAAAAGAATAGAGTAATGTTTAGGTCTGTAAAAGCAGCAAAATCCCCCATTAGATAAGTCAAATACTTGATTAGCATTCAATAAATTGGTCTGGGTGAATATTAACCTGACACGCCTGTATCACAAATTGCTGAGCATCAAAACTGTCTGTTGTGTCATTAAAGGTCAAATGGTTTCACTGATGCAAAGCTGCGTCAGAAGGGAACTCATGAACCAGTTTGAAGACACATCTGAAAGAGAACAAAACCAGGTTCAGAATCCTTCAGCTGTCAAAACCATGGAAGCAAGAACTGATTTTGACAATGAGCGTGCCCCCCCTCTCTGTCTCTGTCTCTGACTTTTCTCCGAGGGGTGGGTGTTGAGGGGTGGGTATCGAGGGGTGGGTATCGCCACTGATTTACCGATTCAATATGATTCCGATACACAAGGTCCCGATTGGATTCGTTTTCCGATTCGATAACTGATATTCAATATTTCAGTTACAATACCAATTTTGTTTGGATATGAAAGAGATTCTCAAATAACGAATGCTGTAATTGCACACCGAACCCTCTGGTACATTATTAAAAATATGAATGTTTACAGCTGTTTACGAGCTCTCGTTGCGCTAAGAACCAAACCATGCATCAAGCCTGCATGGGAAAAGGCATTATATTAAAAGATTGATATTGAGATTCATGAGTCGATATCGGTTCCTTCAAATGAATATCGATTTGTATCGATCATTTTTTTTTTTTTTATCCAGCCCTTCTCTCCTATCTTTTCTTTCTTGCTCTTTTCATTGTCTTCATCTGCCCTTCTGTCTCTTGATTTATGTCACAGGGCACACCTCTCTCACTCTATCTGTTACGCCCATTTGACTGAAGCTCTGGCAATGTCCTTACTCGCCTATTGCCTCCTCCTCTCTCTCTCTCCCCCTCTCTCTCTCTTCCTCTCCTCTCTCCCTCCCCCTCTCTCTCTCTCTCTCTCCCTCCCCCTCTCCCTCCCCCTCTCTCTCTCTCTCTCCAGCCTCACAGATGTGTCATCATATCATTTCTTGTGACGAGGCATTTTGGTCCAAGACATCTTTCTGCTTTATGTTTTGTATTTCACATGTAATCACTGACATGAATGCGGGGCTACATCCCATACTGGGCCTTGATCTGACACATCTAATGTGAATCATAAACGTCATCTGTATAGATGTTTCTAACAAGAGGTTTCAGCTGGAGCGAGACTTTGACTCATTTCACTCTAGTGTTGGAGCTTTGGGACAGCAAAGGACATCATGCACTATTGGAGGGGTTAGAGGATGGTGAAATGCAGCCATGCTCTAAATTCAAACTGGGCTTATTTTGTCTTCTTAACGGACCATCACTTATATATTACTTATATATTATATATTACTTATATATTATATATATATTACTTATATACCTGTTATGTTATATACCTGTTATACTTATATACCTGTTATGTAAGTAGAGAATGATGAGAAATGCTTATTCATTATGACAGTGTGTGTGTGTGTGTGTGTGTGTGTGTGTGTGTGTGTGTGCGTGCGTGTGGGCGCGTGTGTGTGTGTGTATGTGTGTGTGTGTGTGTGTGTGTGTGTGTGTGTGTGTGTGTGTGTGTGTGGGCGCGCGTGTGTGTGTGTGTGTGTGTGTGTGTGTGTGCGTGTGTGTAAAACCTAGTGGGGAAAGACAATGAATAAATGAACAAACGAACAGATTAGAGCTGCACTAATTAGTCTATTAATCTAATTAGTCAATCGACAGAAAATTAATCGCCAACGATGTTTTATGATAGATTTATCGTTTACACTAATTTTTACAGGGGAAAACCTACAATTTTCTCGTTCTTAAATGTGAAGATTTTGCGGTTTCTTTAGTCTTCATGACCGCCAACTGATTCTCTTTGGGTTGTGGATTGTTGGTCAGGACAAAAGAAGACGTTTGAGGACGTTATCTTAGGGCTTTGGGGGAAAAGTGATCGACATTTTTCACCATTTTGTGACATTTTATAGACCAAACGACTAACCGATTAGTCGAGGAAATAATCGACAGATAATGATCATGAAAATAATCATCAGTTGCAGCCCAGGGAACAGATGAATGTGTGGTTTCACTGAAGATGGTGGTTGTGAGCTGTAACATAACTGGCCACCTCTTCTTCAGACATGCCAAATGCAGAGTCAGCTCTTTTGAACCCCTAGGTGGCGCTTTACAAAAGGAATCACGGTCTTCCCTCGCGAGCTCAATGCTGCTGCCTGATGTGATCCTCATTTCTCTGCCTTATTTTCCTTCTAGAACTGAGTCTACTGTGGGACTGATGCTCACACGGTCCTGACGGCCGGGGAGAAGCACTAACTGGCTGCCCATCCCCCACTCAGCCTGACTGCTATACAGCTAGTGCTGCAGAGAAGACCCACGGTGTCACCCTTCCTCCCTGCCTCCCCCATCCTAGCTTCACCTCAGTCACACAGTGCACGTACATGTTTACATTATAGGCTATATAGGCTTTATTCTGGAAAATACTACCCACTTGACACTGGGAGTCTGTGTTGTGTTTTTTCTTTTACCAATAGCATTATGCAACCTAATACTGGCAGGACATGCAGGGATATTTGTCATGTCGGGCTGTTTGCAGCGGCTTGCATAGTGATGTAGGTGCATGGAAGATACTGATAGTCATCTCTCCATCATCACATTTCAGTCAGATGGGCTTAGTTACAACCATAGACACTAGCTGCCACATCACACAGGGAAACTCAATACACGCCACACAAACGCACACATTCAGTCTAAATTCATGAGCTATGATATAGCCCGTCTGTGGGTTTGTGTGCGTAAAACGTGAAACCGAATCAATAGCTTTACAACAGAGAATCAACCTGACCAGCTAATCTTTACGCACGTTCATTAGGCTACCAACAATACATAGGCTGTGATTTTAATTTACAGATTTGGGTTATTCTGTTCAATAATCAGATTCAGAATAACTCAAATCTGGAGTATATGGAGAATAACAGAAAATAGGCAGCTATTACAGACCTACTACAACACAGACGTTGGTTTGATTCCGTGGGAAACGTGAAGCGTCACATTATAAGTGAGTTTTAACCCATTGATACCTGATGCAGCATTTGCATATATCCCTCATTTGTGTGCGTATCCCTTTAAGACCGCAAACCGCGTTAACGCGGTTTGCGGTCTTAAAGGGATACACACACACAAATGCTGCATCAGGTATCAATGGGTTAACTTGCCATCTTATCACAAGACCACCGACACATGCACCCAGCTGACCCTGCTCAGAAGACAGGCTGCACCTCACACTGAAGGCCTGCTTCACGACCACATGGAGCGCCTGACTGACTGGCTGACTGACTGCTCTGACTGACTGACTGATTGACTGACTGACCGACTGGCTGACTGACTGACTGACTGACTGACTGACTGGCTGGCTGACTGTAAACCAGCCCAAATAAACTGGCCAGATCACGAAATGAGACGCAGGTCTGCAGACTCGCAAACGATGCGGGATTACAGACGGGATGTGATCAGTCAGTGGCGCACAGCCAAAGGGCATGATGATGAAAGGACATCGGGGCGACTGATCAAAGGCGATTCTGGACGTTGTAGCCAGTAGAATGCGGATTTTCTTGCGTATAGGGCCTATTTATTTTTAAGCACATTTCTTGGCGTGAATATAGGCTACAACATCGGCCCATAATGTGTCACTTCGAGCTGGCAATATACGTTTGGCTTGTTATGGCGTTAAGTAGGCCTTAAACTCATAACCGCTCAGGTTGAATGATGATGTTTTACGCAACGCATTCATCTAGTGATCCATCATAGGGGTGAGGCGGCGTTGCTGAAACAGGGAATCCCAGCGCCCGGGTGGAGAATGCTCATGTTCGACCATTTTAATAATAATCAGCGACAGGCTACATTAGCCTGTATAAAGCTATAATTAGTAACCCACGGCGTGAGAAGGCACAGTGGCACCATTTGTCAGCAGAATTCACTCAATAGCAGTTTGATGCGGCTCCAACGCAGCTATAGCGCCGCAGATGATTTCTGTAGCTGGAGTCAGGGCGTTTCTACATTTAGCCTCCAGACTGATCGCATCTTCCCAGAGATGCGGGAGCTAGAGAACTCCATCAGTAGCTTAATCACTGCCCGCAAAAGCCTGGGGTGTGGGGATGTTGGGGGATGCGATGGCCGCGTTTCAAGTCCTTCCAGTGGAAGTCTTCCACTGATAATAACTACAACAATCGCGCATCCGCATCGCTGGAGCCCTGGGAGACAAGACTCAGCCTCCACGGGCCATCTAAAGCATGGTTGTGGTTTGCACCACCACCGCCGCCATCATCATCATCACAACAACCATCCGCATCCTGCAGGAACAAACACAGCCGCATGTGCGCACACACAGCGCCACGGTGAAGCGCCCCATCCATTCTAACCCAAATGTGGAGAAGAAAGAGCATTCTTACTTTCGCCGACCACCGCCTTTAATCCGATAGGTGCCATGATGCTGTAGTGAGTGTTGTTGGAGCGAGTTTTCACCCTGTCCCCTGGCTCTCTGTCTCTCTTCTCTCCTGTGTTCCTCCTCCTGTCCTGTGCCTCTTCGCTCCAGCCAATAAATAGCCTGCACACCTCATTCACATCATTGCTGACTGCGGAGGAGCCTCCGCTTGGAAACGTCACTGCGTATCCTTCCGCATCATCCCTTAATTAGTGCTTTTGGCTACAGCTGCTTCTTGGCCTAATACAACTTTTACTACACTAGCCTACAATCTACCTGCATTTATTACAATATACACTGACTGAACATTATGTTATGTCTTGTCCTCAGCCCAATTTTGTCTCAGTAGAATTTAGACTGAGATATGACACAAATATGAAAAAGGAATTATGGGCTATAATAAATTGTCGTGCAAATATTAATGCAAAACTAAACAAAAAATATGACAAAGTATAGTGATGCCATAGATTAGTATCAATTAGGAATATTTGATATTACAGCAATAATAGCCTACAGGGATATTATACTGTAGTGATATTTCGTCAGGAATTTGTCATAAACCAGCCAGAATACAGATTTCCCAATTGAAGTTCAATGAATGCACAGCTGTTTGTTCCGTCTATTGTCCCAGAGCAAAGCAACACTTTTAATAATGAATATGAATAGGATCACAGGTTCAGTGATGGGGGGATGTGTGAGTGACATTCTCCGCAGTGGATAGCCTACTATATAATAGGCCCGTTTAGCAACCCGAACAATAGCGAGTGCGAGTATGTTTTTCCTCCACACGGGGGCAGTAGAGTCTTTCTTCCCGGAGAGAAACGTCTCTTGTGGAAATGGTTTTCCTCACACTGCAAAACTGTGTCGGGCTACAAAATATAATAATAGCCCTCTCAGGTAGAGTAGAAAATTTAGCAAAAGTAGTATAATGGTGTGTGTGTGTGTGTGTGTGTGTGTGTGTGTGTGTGTGTGTGTGTGTGTGTGTGTGGGGGCGGGGGGGGTCAAGCCACACAGCTGAGTCCTATGAGAAAATGAGGCTTGGGGCGTTTCATTTATACTTCAGATTTGAAAGGCTGCTAATTCACTTCAGGTACGATGCACTATAGCCTAAGAATAGCCCATAAATATGAAATATTTATCGTGTTGGATGTTGGAAGCGTCATACGTGCCCATTGTATTTTTATTTTATTTTTTAGGGGGGGGGGGGATTCATGGCGGTCATTAGTGGAGCATCCCCTTTTCAAACATGTGAAAACGAAATGCTGTTAGTTATGCATAGTTTGCATAGCAAGTTAGTTGGCTACTTGTACCATGCAGCTAAAGTTAGCATTGTAATGTAAGCCAGAGCTGTTATGGCAGTGAGCTGTTAATTTGTACCACCACTATCACATGTTAATATAGCCTATACTGTCTGTAGTTAGCAAAACACTGACTTCCATTGATGTCTCCAGGATATCACCAAAACATGAGTCAGATGAGTGGATTTAGCACACTTGATCTGGACAGATCTGATTGAATCATTGCAGATCTATTCAGACTTTAGGTCGCCGCCGAAAACTTTTAGCCGGCGATCTTTATACTATCATTCTTATTGTGTTTACTTATTTCCATGTCTACAAATTGGTTTTAATGTATTCTCTTTTGCTATGGTCCTGTTTTAAATGTCTTTCTTGCATGTCCAGCACTTTGAGCTGCATTTCATGTATGAAAGGTGCTATACAAATAAAGCTTATTATTATTATTATTATTATCTTTGGTCGCCCCCTCAGAAACGTGTCTTGCATGATGACGCCCCTGCATGGTGTTGGTATGAGGCTGGCAGCATGGCCACACCCTTGGCAGGCCCGACTGAACACGTTGGACCAGTGATGACTCGCAGTGGGTGTGTCCTGCTGCCTAAACACACCAGTCAGTGTTCACCTCCTCAACCTCACAGAGCTGCGTGCCCGCTACACGCTGCCTGCGAGACCTCTTCAACTGCTTCTTCTTCTTCCTCCGCAGGATTTAAAACTCACCCAGGCAAAGCGGAAGTGGAAGCTTTAGGATTATTTCCTTATCAGCCCGGCCCGGACATTTGAGTGTAAGCTGCGGGCGCCGTCAGCCAGCCAGCCCCTCTTCACCTGGGTGTCTGAGGCTGACCTGTCTGGCTCTGACCATGGGGGACGTCGTGTCTTCTCACCTGGACGAGAGCAAGCGAGAGATGATCACAGGTGAGAGAGAGAGAGAAAGAGAGAGAGAGAGAGAGAGAGAGAGATTGAGAGAGAGAGAGAGCAGTCAGCAGGGGGGGGGGGGGGGGGTCTTACTTTAGACAGCATCCCACATGTTCCTCGAAAGTCATAACAAAAGTAAATAAAAATCAATGCATTTCCCCCAATAGAGGCTTATATCAATAGTCAACTTAGTTTATAATCACTTTATGGTGCTTTATAGTTGTTCGATAATTGTTTTTTTCTGTGGTGTTTGGCTATTATAAGATTGCTTGTTTCTATTCATAACAGTGGCTACTTTGTTTGCTTTGCAATCTATTTCTTCCTTATCCACACATTTCTTTTTTCAACACTTGCATTTGAACCAACTATGTGAACCATTCAATGAAAATGTAGAGGTTCAGGTTCCAGTATGTAAATTAATTCAATAGCCTGTAGCATGGTTTGATTTCATTTAATTTGTGTCACTTTTGACTGGGTGGATGTAATATTGGTACAAGGCTCTTTGTATCACGTGTGTGTTTGTCCTCTGCGTGCTGCAGAGTGCTGCAGAGTGCTGCAGAGTGCTGCAGAGTGCTGAGGACCTGAAGTCAGCGAGCCCAGTTCTCAGAGATAATAAGTACTAGGTTCCCCAGCGGGGAGCATGTTTGTGTCACTTTGGGACTGACTGACTGACTCCTACTGTATTTAAGTCTCAGATGGCCCTGGCCTCCCACTCTGAGTTCTGTGGGTGCTTATGAACATTGGAACAGAGCAGCATGGGAACAGAGGAAACACTGGAGTAGTTGAGGGAATGTCATGTGTGATGGATGGAGCAGTGCTGCTTAGTATGTCATTGTTTTACTATTGTCTGTGCTTATTTTGTATGTGCTTATATGTGGATGGCACAGTGGCCCAGCGGTTAGCACTGTTGCCTCTCAGCAAGAAGGTCCCGGGTTTGAAACCCCGGTCTGTCGCAGGTCGTCTGTGTGTGGAGTTTGCATGTTGTGCGTTAGGGTTAATACTCCTTGCCAGTGCCCCTGAGGCACTGGCAAAAGAAGTGGAGTTTCTGCACTGCGGCTTCCCACTGCTCCTGGTTCTAGGAAGGTTCCTAGTAAGAGGCTGGCTCAGATGCAGAGGAGGACTTTCCCCATGGGGACAATAAAGGATAACTTCACTTGATATGCCATCAACCTGCCATGGGCTGCACATGAGATATGGCTAAATGTGGTACATTTACTCATGTTACTGTAATCAATGTGGCCGCTCTCTCTTAAACAAACAGAAACAAGTTGCAGAGCTGCAGTCAGTCATGTGTCCAGCGTGAAGAAGCAGTCTTCACATTTATTTTGGAGTTGGTGGTTTGATATTTGAGACTTGTGCTTTTCCACAAAGAGTTGCCTGGGTTAGGGTTGTGTGTGTGTGTGTGTGTGTGTGTGTGTGTGTGTGTGTGTGTGTGTGTGTGTGTGTGTGTGTGTGTGTGTGCTTGGCATGCATGTGGAAACCAATTCTGGAGACCACAGATGATGTCCAGACACTCACAGTAGCCTGTATCTGTGATGTTGGTTATATATGAATATGACCCGAGGAGCAGGAAATAATTGCTATGAAGGAAGGTAACTCTTGCAGAAGAAGAAGCCTCTTTTTGCATTTATTTCACATCTGTTACGCATGAAAATGGGGCTGGGTGATATGGACCAAAAATCATATCTCGGTATTTTTAGGCTGAATGGCGATATACAATATATATCTGGGTATTTTCTACAAAGTGGGCTAAATGTTCAGGTGTAGCCTAAGTCAAATCCACATGTGAGATGTTATAAGCCCTTTATAGGGCCCATAGATTCTGTCTGTATGTCTGTTGACAGAGAGAGAGAGAGAGAGGGGGAGAGAGAGAGAGAATGATAGAAAGAGGTGAGTCAGAGAAGGAGGGAGAGGAGAAGATATTGAGTGAAGCTGCTGGAGGAAAGCAGGTAGCAACACGCCTCAGGATTAACTGCTGGCAAAACTGCTGTCTGCTCTCTCTCTCTCTCTCCCACTGTTTGTATATATCTCTCTCCCACTCTATGTGTGTGTCTCTGTCTGTCTGTCTGCATGTCTGTCTGTCTGTCTGTCTGTCTGTCTGTCTGTCTGCATGTCTGTCTGTCTGTCTGTCTGTCTGTCTGTCTGTCTGTCTGTCTGTCTGTCTGTCTGCATGTCTGTCTGTCTGTCTGTCTGCATGTCTGTCTGTCTGTCTGTCTGTCTGTCTGTCTGTCTGCCTGTCTGTCTGTCTGTCTGTCTGTCTGTCTGTCTGTCTGTCTGTCTGCATGTCTGTCTGCATGTCTGTCTGTCTGTCTCCAGTAAATTACACTAGTTTGTCTTTACCTTGCCTTTCATTTTGTTCTTGTCTCTTTATCCACCTTATTTCTAGCTGCATGATGCCTGATGGCTGCTTCTTCCGCTTCCGGTGTAATTTTTACACTGTTTTAACTTGACACAAAAAAACATCTATGAGGATTTTACAGCAGAGCCATTCTGCTCTACAGCCGCGTCGTTCGGGTGCTGGGATAACGTAATGCATTGTGGGTAGTCGGCTACTGTGGCTAACGCTAACGGCTAGCGTAATAGTTACTTTACATGGCAGTAAAACGCAACTGAATGACCAAATTGATTGAACTTTTAACCATTTCGAGTAACACTGTTTCCATACGGACCCGCAGCGTTGGTTAGTTGTTTATACCGTGACTATATTTATAACTTTTATAACGTGCTCCAGCTTCTGGTTTATAATTCGGGTCTGCAGCCGAGTATAACAAAGGAAATGGCAAGCTGCAACAATAAGTCACGTTAAACCGGACCTTGTTCCCACAAAAAAAATTTTACAGTGAGGCATTCAAAAATAAGGTGGATACTTACTAGCCTGGGTCATGTGATCAGCCTGATCACATTCTGTTTCACTCCACCAATCAGTCTGGACTTCCACCCGCCCCCAGCGATTTCCTGAAATGACCATGTACCCGGGCCAATCAGGAAGCTGTGTTGTAGTTGACAACATAACCGGCCAACCAGGGCCACGGCTGGCAAAACAGTCATTGTGCCTCCCAAGTCTCAAAGCAACGAGCGGCAAAGTGAAAGTTAGTCAGTTATTGCAGAAATAGACTCAATAGCAACAATTAAACAAGAACAAGAGTAAGCACCAGCGGAGTTTCTCAGGCAAAAATAAGGGTGTATTCACACCTATCTCGTTTGGAGCAGTTGTTCCGAAACGGAGAGCATTTTCCCCCTTGGTGCGGTTCGTTTGGGGGAGTGTGAACACAGCAATCGCACTCGGATGCGGGACAAAACAAGCGGACCGAGATCGCCAAGAAAGGGTGGTCTCGGTCCGCTTCCAAACGAACTCTGGTGCGGTTCGTTTGTGGTGAGAACGTGAGCCGACCTCGATCCGCCACAACAGCAGTAAACGGTGCGCATTTTTGGATAAACCAGCTGCCGTAGTCAGCTGCGCTGTGCGTAATGGCCTGAAGAATGAACATTTTTATCGTTTAAAAACAACATCTTTCAGATCCTGTTTTGTCGACTTGTGACTTGCATCGATAAACTTTGGGGGATTTTTGGATCATCACATCAGCAGTTTGAATTCAATCAACTTACCTCGGACCATGGGAAGCAACGTTAATGTGTTGAATCTCTACGGATTTTGCGTGCGGTGCACACCGCCCTCTCTCTCCCTCTCTCTGGTCTCCATTCAATAAATGAAAACAAATCGTGGTAATCAGAGCCAGCCTTCTTTGTGATAAGATTGTCTGGTTCAATCAGACAATCAGACTGATTGCATGTCTTCCTCGAAATGTCCGTTATTATTAAATTATTTATTAATATTTTATTCCTGACAGGACAGGTGTTCATATAGCCTATGTCTCGGCTAATCCTCATCTCCGTGATAGTAGCCTAATAGCAGAATTTGCGAGGGTCTTTGATCTTCTATCTCCAAATTCCCAATAGCCTAAATAGGCTAAATAAATACATAGGCTTACATAGGCTACATAGCATACATTAATAAATAAATAAAGAACTTTCTCCCTCTCTCTCTCTCCCGATCCCTCCCTCTTTTTCTCTCTCTCTCTTTCTTTTCTCTCTCTCTCTCTCTCTCTCTCTCTCTCTCTCTCTCTCTCTCTCTCTCTCTCTCTCTCTCTCTATCTCTCCGCACGGCGGACGCCCGACATAGCCTAAAATGTAGGTCTAACAAAACGCATTTTTATAATCATATAGGAAAATCTCTGGGAATTATTTTGTCCATCCCGAGAGGCTATTAGCCTATCAGAGTCTCTGCTGGCCAATCCAGGAAGTTTGACAATACTATTTGGACCGTTTCATTTGTGGCTGTGTGAACACAAACGAACCAAGGCACAAATGCAACAATTGTATCAATTAAGTACCTGAATCGGAACAAAGCAAACGACCTACAGGTGTGAATACACCCTAAGTTTGAGACATTCTTCCAACTGGATTGAATTTGCAGATGCTGATTGGCTGAAGGAGTTGTCTGTCAAGGCAAGTACTCCCGCCCACTGAAATGGCTGTGAGTGGCTGGAGGTCCAGACTGATACATAGAGCGAAACAGGATGTGAGGTCACGTTCTCAGGATGGTTTTAGCATAGACATATATAAGGCTAGATGGCTTAAGGCGGAGTCACCAGCGTCGTTGAAGCGCCGCCATCTTGCTACGGCAGGCTTTCTGGTACGTTCTATGGTAGCTGTTGGAGGGTGCACAGACAAAAATACTCATAACTCGCTGAAATCTTGACGGATTTACAAACGGTTTGGTTTATTACAAGCATATTCCGTTCCCGAGATACGGCAACAACAACAAAAAAACACTAAAAACACTATTTTTTTGATGGGCTCCAAATTACACCAAAATTAAACCGAAGCATCTATGCCATGAGAGGGATTCAGGCACAAAGTTTCATGCAGTTTCATCCATTTCCCTAGGAGTTATGATCATCTGATGTGATAATACTAACCCAACAACAGATGCTCATAGCTCCTAGCAAAATGGATGAAACTGCTTGAAACTAGGTGCGTGAATTCATCTCATGATGATGATGCTTAGGTCTAAGTTTGGTGTAATTTGGAGCCAAAAATAATAATAAAATGTTAGCGTTTTTTTAACCCATAGATATATATAAAGCTGTGGTGCCGTAGCAAGATGGCCACCATGCGACGACGTCGCTCTCCATTGACCGGCAGCGTGGGTAAGCCATCTAGCCTTTATATATGTCTATGGGTTTTAGCAGCTATCTTACGTCCGTCTGTCCCACAGTCTCATTAGTCGTCAGACTGATCGACTCAGATTGTGTTAGATCAGTCTGTTCCCTGCTATTCATCTCTTATCCAGCTGTTCTATATTGAGGGGGTGCACATGTGTGCTGTGTGCTGTGTGCGTGTGTGTGTGTGTGTGTGTGTGTGTGTGTGTGTGTACACACACATGTGCAGGGCCGCTGCTGGCCATTTGGGTGCCCTAAGCGTAATTGTTTTGTGGTTTTCAGGCCGGGCATTAGATACCAAGCAGGCCAGGCCGATACGGGCTGACGTGCGTGCCGACGTGCGTGCCGGCGTCCGAAGGGCGGCGGCGAAAAATTTGGGCTGGGCCGTTTGAAGCCAGATTTGGGCTGTTTGAAGCCAGATTTGGGCCGTTTGAAGCCCGATTTGGGTCATTTGAAGCCAGATTTGGGCCAGTTGAAGCCAGATTTGGGCCGGTTGAAGACAGATTTGGGCCGTTTGAAGCCCAATTTGGGCCGAGTCCAATTTTACAATGAGATGCACCCACTTTAACCCTGAATAAAGTAATAAAACCACTAGTAAACCAGTAGGCGGCGCCTGGCCTGCTGTTCAGTGAGTGGCCTGACTGAGGGCACCAAAAAAAAAAAAAAAAAAAAATTTTGGTGCCCTCAGTCACATGATGCCCTACGCAGTCTGCGTACTCTGCGTATAGGGTGCGGCAGCCCTGCACATGTGCGTGTCTTGTGTGTGTGCGTGTTGGTGTGCGAAGACAAGCACTTCAGCGTTTCTGCTTTGGGAGTCTTGTTTAGAGTTCATCACACTTGCTGTCAAAGCACATTCTCACAAAATGATCTCCTCCCTTATGAACGAACACACACACACACACACACACACACACACACACACACACACACACACACACACACACACACACAATCATCCATAATTATGCGGTTCTTGTGATCAATAGCGAAAAGGACACCTGCTTATCTGCCTGCAGGCTAGCAACACAGGCTAGCAACACAGCACTGCCTGCAGGCTAGCAACACAGGCTAGCAACACAGCACTGCCTGCAGGCTAGCAACACAGGCTAGCAACACAGCACTGCCTGCAGGCTAGCAACACAGCACTGCCTGCAGGCTAGCAACACAGGCTAGCAACACAGCACTGCCTGCAGGCTAGCAACACAGGCTAGCAACACAGCACTGCCTGCAGGCTAACAACCCAGGCTAGCAACACAGCACTGCCTGCAGGCTAGCAACACAGTACTGCCTGCAGGCTAGCAACACAGGCTAGCAACACAGCACTGCCTACAGGCTAGCAACACAGCACTGCCTGCAGGCTAGCACCACAGGCTAGCAACACAGCACTGCCTGCAGGCTAGCAACACAGGCTAGCAACACAGTACTGCCTGCAGGCTAGCAACACAGGCTAGCAACACAGCACTGCCTACAGGCTAGCAACACAGCACTGCCTGCAGGCTAGCAACACAGGCTAGCAACACAGCACTGCCTGCAGGCTAGCAACACAGGCTAGCAACACAGCACTGCCTGCAGGCTAGCACCACAGCACTGCCTGCAGGCTAGCAACACAGCACTGCCTGCAGGCTAGCAACACAGCACTGCCTACAGGCTAGCAACACAGCACTGCCTGCAGGCTAGCAACACAGGCTAGCAACACAGCACTGCCTGCAGGCTAGCAACACAGGCTAGCAACACAGCACTGCCTGCAGGCTAGCAACACAGGCTAGCAACACAGCACTGCCTGCAGGCTAGCAACACAGCACTGCCTGCAGGCTAGCAACACAGCACTGCCTGCAGGCTAGCAACACAGGCTAGCAACACAGCACTGCCTGCAGGCTAGCAACACAGCACTGTCTGCAGGCTAGCACCACAGGCTAGCAACACAGCACTGCCTGCAGGCTAGCAACACAGCACTGCCAACAGGCTAGCAACACAGCACTGTCTGCAGGCTAGCACCACAGGCTAGCAACACAGCACTGCCTGCAGGCTAGCAACACATGCTAGCAACACAGCACTGCCTGCAGGCTAGCAACACAGCACTGTCTGCAGGCTAGCACCACAGGCTAGCAACACAGCACTGCCTGCAGGCTAGCAACACAGGCTAGCAACACAGCACTGCCAACAGGCTAGCAACACAGCACTGCCTGCAGGCTAGCAACACAGGCTAGCAACACAGCACTGCCTGCAGGCTAGCAACACAGGCTAGCAACACAGCACTGCCTGCAGGCTAGCAACACAGGCTAGCAACACAGCACTGTCTGCAGGCTAGCACCACAGGCTAGCAACACAGCACTGCCTGCAGGCTAGCAACACCGCTGTTGCTAGCCTGCAGGCAGTGCTGTGCAGTGAGTAAACCTCACTCTCCTAAAGGCTGCTTTATGCTCACCATGCCGTGAAGGGCGCGGGGGTGGAGCGAGGGCCGGACGCGTCAAATGACGTAAATTTGTTGGGCGTGGTTGGGCGATACCTCCGTAGGGCACCCACCGTGTACCTGAAGATTTTTCTCACAGCGCGACCTCCGCACGGCTTCTCTCCAAACATGGCCGCTTTCAAGCCACTGAGCCCTGAACACTGAGCTGTGTTTTCACCACATTTCCTGACCCATGTGGTAGGCTAAACTTTGATTTGCAACTGTTCGTTTTTAGTCATTTCACCAAGTAAACGTGTTGTGTTGAGAGCATGATTTGAGAGAGATTAAAAGCAGCACACAGTAGGCTATCAGCGATGAGAACTGAAACGGCTTTCAGTAAAAACAAGTTTGGTGATTCATTCATTGTACGGTCGTTTGAGAGTGAAAGCGCACTCAGTACTGCACATAATAGCATTTAATTGCGACTTTTTCACGGGCTGTTCTCACTATTTACCATTGTACAATAACATGCTGATCACTTGGCTGATCACTTCCGAGTATAAAAGCATCTGCCCCAGCGCGAGGTCCGCACGGTGACTCGCGGAGCTCCACCCCACGGAGCTTGCTCGAGTATAATGAGCCCTCTAGCCTCCTTGCTAGACCGTCCGCCTGTCATGCCAGAGGTTCCGAGTTCGATTCCCAGCTGTGGGAGGATGACACAGCGCAGGTTACATGTGTCACAGACCCAGCCTTCAAAGTGAATAATGCAGTTAAGATGGGTCCACAGTGTATGAAGCAGGTATCCGCTGCTAATTCACACAGGATACGAAGAGTTTCATTTGAAAATGCAATGTCAATCTATCACAAATTCAGACCTATACTTAGGCCTACAAAATGATTGAAAGCAAAATGTTAGTTTATAACTATTACTCACTGTTTTCCCCAGAAAAAAATGGATTTAAGAGTCAGATAATGGATGACAAAACGTGTCAGAGGTTTATATGTGACACCCTCATATCTCTCTTAGCGAGCTAGGTGCTAGTGCAGCGAGCAGAACTCAAACCCCACCGGCTTCCCACCCGCAGACACGGCCATTTGTGTCTGTAGGAACGTCTGACCAAGCCGGAGGTACCGCTGCCGGGAATTGAACCCGTCTCTCGGTGGTGGGCGAGTGCTTTTACCTTCATGACTGAAGAGGATACAACGGTTTTGTGTTGGACAGATGGAACAATTTAGGGAGCGTAGCTTTCAGCTCAGAGTGTGTGTGTGTGTGTGTGTGTGTGGGGGGGGGGGGGGGGGTGTAGTCTCTGTCCCTGTCCCACCTCCTCGGTCTCTCCCTGTCTGTCTGTCCCATCCTGTCCTGTCAGCTCTTTCCTTCCTGCTGGGCTGCTCCCTCCTTCCTGTGTCTCCTCCTCCATAAACAGCTGCTCCCTCCTTCCTGTGTCTCCTCCTCCATAAACAGCTCACAGTCGACAGAGTCTGCCACTGATGGAGCGGAACGCACTGATCCACTCTCAGACGGACTCGTTCCCCCACAATGCATCACTGAGAAAACACCTCCGTTTCCTCCCACACGTTCTCAGCTTAGTCATGGAGCTTGCAGGCTTGGGTGGGCCAAGAAACGCTGAGGCAAGCGATCGAGGGCTGGGTAGGTCAGGGATAGATAGAGGCTCCTACATAGATGTCAGGGATAGATACAGAGCCTCCTACATAGGTCAGGGATAGATACAGAGCCTCCTACATAGAGGTCAGGGATAGATACAGAGCCTCCTACATAGAGGTCAGTGATAGATACAGAGCCTCCTACATAGGTCAGGGATAGATACAGAGCCCCCCTACATAGGTCAGGGATAGATACAGAGCCTCCTACATAGAGGTCAGGGATAGATACAGAGCCTCCTACATAGAGGTCAAGGATAGATACAGAGCCTCCTACATAGAGGTCAGAGGTCAGGGATAGATACAGAGCCTCCTACATAGGTCAGGGATAGATACAGAGCCTCCTACATAGAGGTCAGAGGTCAGGGATAGATACAGAGCCTCCTACATAGGTCAGGGATAGATACAGAGCCTCCTACATAGGTCAGGGATAGATACAGAGCCTCCTACATAGGTCAGGGATAGATACAGAGCCTCCTACATAGAGGTCAGAGGTCAGGGATAGATACAGAGCCTCCTACATAGAGGTCAGGGATAGATACAGAGCCTCCTACATAGAGGTCAGAGGTCAGGGATAGATACAGAGCCTCCTACATAGAGGTCAGAGGTCAGGGATAGATACAGAGCCTCCTACATAGAGGTCAGAGGTCAGGGATAGATACAGAGCCTCCTACATAGGTCAGGGATAGATACAGAGCCTCCTACATAGAGGTCAGAGGTCAGGGATAGATACAGAGCCTCCTACATAGGTCAGGGATAGATACAGAGCCTCCTACATAGGTCAGGGATAGATACAGAGCCTCCTACATAGAGGTCAGAGGTCAGGGATAGATACAGAGCCTCCTACATAGAGGTCAGAGGTCAGGGATAGATACAGAGCCTCCTACATAGAGGTCAGAGGTCAGGGATAGATACAGAGCCTCCTACATAGAGGTCAGGGATATATACAGAGCCTCCTACATAGAGGTCAGGGATAGATACAGAGCCTCCTACATAGAGGTCAGGGATAGATACAGAGCCTCCTACATAGAGGTCAGAGGTCAGGGATAGATACAGAGCCTCCTACATAGAGGTCAGTGATAGATACAGAGCCTCCTACATAGAGGTCAGTGATAGATACAGAGCCTCCTACATAGAGGTCAGAGGTCAGGGATAGATACAGAGCCTCCTACATAGAGGTCAGAGGTCAGGGATAGATACAGAGCCTCCTACATAGAGGTCAGAGGTCAGGGATAGATACAGAGCCTCCTACATAGAGGTCAGAGGTCAGGGATAGATACAGAGCCTCCTACATAGAGGTCAGGGATAGATACAGAGCCTCCTACATAGAGGTCAGGGATACAGAGCCTCCTACATAGAGGTCAGGGATAGATACAGAGCCTCCTACATAGAGGTCAGAGGTCACGGATAGATACAGAGCCTCCTACATAGAGGTCAGAGGTCAGGGATAGATACAGAGCCCTCCTACATAGAGGTCAGGGATAGATACAGAGCCTCCTACATAGAGGTCAGGGATAGATACAGAGCCCCCCTACATAGAGGTCAGGGATAGATACAGAGCCTCCTACATAGAGGTCAGGGATAGATACAGAGCCCCCCTACATAGAGGTCAGGGATAGATACAGAGCCTCCTACATAGAGGTCAGGGATAGATACAGAGCCTCCTACATAGAGGTCAGGGATAGATACAGAGCCCCCCTACATAGAGGTCAGGGATAGATACAGAGCCTCCTACATAGAGGTCAGGGATAGATACAGAGCCCCCCTACATAGAGGTCAGGGATAGATACAGAGCCTCCTACATAGAGGTCAGGGATAGATACAGAGCCTCCTACATAGAGGTCAGGGATAGATACAGAGCCTCCTACATAGAGGTCAGGGATAGATACAGAGCCTCCTACATAGAGGTCAGGGATAGATACAGAGCCTCCTACATAGAGGTCAGAGGTCAGGGATAGATACAGAGCCTCCTACATAGAGGTCAGAGGTCAGGGATAGATACAGAGCCTCCTACATAGAGGTCAGGGATAGATACAGAGCCTCCTACATAGAGGTCAGAGGTCAGGGATAGATACAGAGCCTCCTACATAGAGGTCAGAGGTCAGGGATACAGAGCCTCCTACATAGCAGTTGTGTTATTCAGAAAGGAGGAAATGGCGGCATCCTGTTGGTTCAGTGAACCATGTAAACGCGTCTTTGGTTTGAATCCGGCCTGGCACCTCTGTTCCATTTACTCCCTTTCTTCTCCAGTCTCTCCCAACTTTGAAACCATCTGAAAAAAGGGGGAACAATTTATTAAATTAAAATCAATATAGTCTGTATGCAGTATTGTGGTGCACCTTGTTTTAAGATCTACTAAATTGCAAGTTTACGTTTATCGGGGGGCTGGAGTAGGACTGACATACATTTCAAGCAAATTATCTTTCTGTGCTGCAGCTATGCAAAAGCTCTCCACCCCAGACGTTTTGCTTATGAGAGAGCCATTCCAGACTGCCATGATATAGAACGTGTTGTAATTGTACTGATAATACTTAACAGGCCACTCCCAAGTTGTTATCTTTTCTTTCTAAATGACAAGACATTTTAATTTGATTACACTTTACATAGAGAACGGATAGAGCTTATGAAGGTCCTTTCTGTTCTCTTCCCTTGCTTTTGTGTGAGACTTCATAAGTCACATTAGAGTGAAGCTTCAGTGCCTCACTCCTCCCCAGCCGTTTTCCTCTCACTGTTACAGTACCTCAATTATCATATCATAACAATATAGTGCTGAAAAGAATGTGATGAAATTGTCTGCAAAGGAGTGTGCCAGGGCAACTGAGACACTTGTTTTCTTTTCTTTGGGCTTATATTGTCAGAACCAAACTGAACCTTTACTCATTTCTACAAGCTTTCTTGACTCATGCTTTCACTACAGGACTGCATTAACCCATTGATACCTGATGCAGCATTTGTGTGTGTATCCCTTTAAGACCGCGAACCGCGTTAACGCGGTCTTAAAGGGATACGCACACAAATGAGGGATATACACGCAAATGCTGCATCAGGTATCAATGGGTTCATTTGCACATCAGAAATGTGTTGAATGCCATCTTGTTTTAGAAAGTGGCCTAAAGGTTAGAGAAGCAAGTTTGTGACCAGAAGGTGGTCGGTTCAATTCCCCAAGACCGGCAGGATAAATCTGGGTGGGCAAAGTGAAAAAGCAGCGCTTGCCCCTCCCTCGTTAACACCACTGGGGTGCCCTTGAGCAAGGCCCTTAACCCCAACCGCTCCAGTGGAGCTGCTCAGTGGCCAGCAGATCAGACTGTGGTTGTACTGGTCAGCTTCCAGGTGTGAATGTGAACAGGGCGCTCCTGAAAAAGAGAGCATTGCTCTCAGTGAGACTCCCCCTGTATAAATACAGGAAAGAAAAAGAAGAAGAAGAAGACGCATAATTAGACTTATGAAATTATTTATTCTATTGTAAGTTGAATAAAGAGCTATACTGTATGGTTGATAATGTTACTGTGCAACATGCTATCATTGGCACAGAGTTTTTCTGTGGCATGTCTGCATATTTCCTGATCTGGCGTGTGTGTGTGCGTGTGTGTGTCTGTGCGTGTCTGTGCGTGTGTGTGTCTGTGCGTGTCTGTGTGTGTGTGTGCGTGCGTGTGTGTGTGTGTGCGTGCGTGCGTGCGTGTGTGTGTGTGTGTGCGTGCGTGTGTGTGTGTGTGTGTGTGTGTCTGTGCGTGTGTGTGCGTGCGTGTGTGTGTGTGTGTGTGTGTGTGTGTGTGTGTGTCTGTGCGTGTGTGTGCGTGCGTGTGTGTGTGCGTGTGTGTGTGTGTGTCTCCCTCACTCTGCAGCTGGCACCAGGCATGTGATGAGAGAGTTTGGGGACATCTACGAGCAGCAGTATGCCGTGGCCCTCTTCAACAGCGTCCGCTTTGAGATCGAGGGCGGAGGGGCGCCGCAGTCGCAGCTCCTTCACAGAAAGGCAAGTTCCTCCACTCCATTTCCACCAGAGAAGAAGAGTCAACGCCACACCCGCCCGCTAGAAACCTGAGTGACCATTACCGGCTTTTTCCTGCCTCAGAACGGGCCTGTGGGCGGTGACTAGGCACGGCAGTAAGCCTGATCGGTCTGATCCGGTCATGCTTGCTGTCGTGCGTACATTTGACTTTGGGGTTAGTGTATGTGTAGTGTAGTGTGTGTATGTAGTGTAGTGTGTGTATGTAGTGTATGTGTAGTGTAGTGTGTGTAGTGTGTGTGTATGCATGTATGCTTTTCCCCTCAACACAAATATGTCGTTGTCAGAAATGATGGAGCAATGTGTTTTCACAGCAGCCCAAGCTTCACACAGTCATTTCAATGTACAAATGTGAAAATGTAACTTTGCAACTCTCTAAATTAATTACAGTAAAAGAAGATACTTGATTTTGGGTTGGTGTGTAGTCAGAGTTGTCCTGGTCTTGTTCTGATTCTGTCTCAGATATATCAGTCATTGTCAGACCTTATGGAACAATGTGTTTTTACAGCACCCCACGTTTTAGAAAGGAAGCCATTTGAAGCAGGGTGGGCCTGGGTAGGCACAGGCCCACCCACTTCTTGCCCTGGCCCACCAGGGCAAGGTTGGTTGTTTTCTAGAGGCAAACTTGCTGCTGCCTTGCTAGCTAATGGTTTTGTAGCTTAGAAACGCAGGGTACATCATCTCCAGAGTCTAATGCATGACGACTTCATGACATCTAGGAATTTTGTCATGCAATTGCCCCACCAATTTTATCCAGGCCCACCCATAATTGAATTTCTGCCTACGGGCCACATCAGCGTTATGGTCAAAGGGCCGGTTCTAAATGTAGAAAATAAATAGAGTCCGCACACTGAATTAAAGTCAGCTCCCAGGTCAGTTTATTTTAACGTTTCGACTACAAAGTCTTCATCAGAAAAGGTTCTAAATGTAACACGATATAAATGTATAGCCTACTTATTATCATAGTACATAATTGCCTCTGATTCAATTATGTGTATTATGTTATCATAATTAAAATTGCTTAAGTGGGCAGGTGGGGGTTAGTCATGATTTTGCGGGCTGTTTCTGTGTCATCATCAATGATGTCATAAATCAGGAATTTTATTAGTGATGTCACTTGCAATTGTGATGTCATCAGTGATGTCACTCGAGCAATTGTGATGTCATCAGTGATGTCACTCGAGCAATTGTGATGTCATCAGTGATGTCACTCGAGCTATACAAGTGGTGGAAGATCCAAGCCATTCATCCAGTCGACCGGAAAGCCATAAGAAGAACTTTTCTCATAAGGAAGGAAGAACTCAACATTGTACCATGTACAAAACCAAGCAGACCGCCCGTAAATCCACTGGAGGAAAAGCTCCCAGGAAGCAGCTCACCACCAAGGCTGTCCGTAAGAGCGCCCTGGCCACCGGCGGCGTCAAGAAGCCTCACCGTTACCGGCCTGGAACAGCCACAGAGGCTCGACGCACTCTGTCTGGGACAGCCATGGAGGAGGCACCACTGCCCATGCCTGGGACAGCCATGGAGGAGGCACCACTGCCCATGCCTGGGACAGCCATGGAGGAGGCACCACTGCCCATGCCTGGGACAGCCATGGAGGCACCACTGCCCCTGCCTGGGACAGCCATGGAGGCACCACTGCCCCTGCCTGGGACAGCCATGGAGGCACCCTTAGAAATCAACCGAGCTGCTGATCCGCAAACTACCCTTCCAGCGCCTGGTCTTCAAGACTGACCTGGGCTTCCAGATCTCTGCTGTCACGGCTCTGCAGGAGGCCAGCGAGGCTTACCTGGTCGGCCTGTTTGAGGACACTAACCTGTGCACCATCCACACCAAGAGGGTCACCATCACGCCCAAAGACCTCCAGCTGGCCCGCTGCATCCGCGGAGAGCGCGGATAACACTAGAAAGACCACAGTGTCATTTTGAGCTTTTTGAAATGTATGTTCAATAACCTTGTTGAATTAAAAATGACAATACTGCGGGTACCTGACTTTTCCTAAAAGTGTCTGTATTGTCATTTAAAATATAGTTTTTATATGAATTACGCATGCAGCTAGGTTTGTCCTGAACTCAAATATATCAGTCATTGCCAGGCTTTTTTGGTCCTTGGGCCTTTTTCCCCTCTGCAGGAGAAAACCTGTATTACACACAGCATGACAAGCGAGATGTCCACAAGCTGTGCAGTGTGACTTCAACATGCCACTGCATTTCACTAGGTTCCATATGGAGGGTATTTTACAGAGGATTTAACCGCAGACATGCTACTTTTGCTGCCTTTAATGTCACAGATGTTCTTTCTATCCACTCGGATTCAGCTTGCTGTTAGAGAGGAGATTCCCTCATGTCATTTGGAAATTGATTTACTGGCCAATCTGAAATGTTATTGTAACGAATAAGATCACTATCTTCTCCGTCTTAAAACTGTCTCTCATGAATCTGGCTGCAGCTTCCAATCTGGCAATCTTTACAATCGTTTTTTTTATTCATTCTTGATAGCCACAATACACAACTTTGCACCCTCGTTTGTACCTGGACCATTTGTACCTAAAAAATAGTAGGCCTAATACACTTTATATTTTAATTCTTTATTCTCTCTTCTTTTACACTTACCACTTTCTATGTGTTTGTTTTATTTATCTTATCAAGATAAATAAGATAGATATTTCTTATCCATCTTAAATACCTTTGTGTGCAAAGTGTGCTATATGCAGTACATCAACTTTCCTTGCCTTGATCCTTATACAACACTTATATAATACACTTATATATTATAATTAACACTTTTTAAATCAACTGTTACAAAGTGATTTCCAAAACAATCAGTAGTGGGGCAGATTAAAGAAAAATCGTTCACTTCTGGAAAGAAGCACCAAAATTGGCACAAATACTCCTTTTGGATTGTTATTTTGATAAAAGCTATTAGCCACGCAAAAATCATAAAGTTTCCAAGATGGCCGCCATTTCCAGCCCAAAAATACTATTTTGGGGACAACTTTGTGTGGAATCGATCTTGCTATCAAGCCATACATTTATGACCACAGAGAAGCCAGATTTATTCTGTGTAAATTTCAAAATGGCTGCCATTTTAAGGATGACTGCCATTTCAGCCATTTTTTACCATAGAATTTTACAGTCCAGGGGGATTTTGATGATTCTGGTGTCAAATGACAGGTTTTTAACGATGGAAGATACAAAATTATACATCAAAAATCCTTTATATATATATATCTTTCTGCTATTTACTCTATTTGTAGCAGGTCGGAAGGAAGCTGACTGACAACCCTCAAAATGCTCAAGTGACATCACTGATGACATCACTCACTGATGACATCATTGATTACATTACTCAATCACTGATGACATCACCCAGTTGTGATGTCATGAGTGATGTCAACACAATTGCTGAGTAATTGTGATGTCATCAGTGATGTCACTTGAGCAATTGTGATGTCATCAAGTGATGTCATAAATCCTTCCTGGCTAAGGCTAGAAATCTGGAGGCAGTTTAAACTAACAGATTAGAAATCTGTACCCAGTATATACACTAACATATTTTACTGCGGACTGGCACAACAACTGCAGACAACAACTGCAGACTAGAGTCGACAAAGACAGGCTGAGCCCAAAAGGAATGGCTGCTCTAACATGGGATGACCACTACTACTACAAGCAGCTCCACCGTGCCGTCCACGTAGGAGACCTGGACAAACTGAGGACCCTCCTGCAGGAAGAGCGCTACAGAAGGAGGATCAATGAGAAGATGATTGTGTTGAACTACAACACCACCCCTCTGGTGTACGCAGCCTACAGGGGTCATGCTGCCTGTGTGGCCTACCTGATCACCCAGGGAGCCCATGTAGACCTAGCTGATCAGAGAGACCACGCGCCTCTCTACTGGGCCGTGTTCGTTGGTCACATGGACTGCGTCAGGATCCTCCTGGAAGCTGGGGCCGACCCAAACAGAAGCGTACCCCGCTCATACACCGATCATACACCGATCTTCTGTGCTGCCGAGAAGGGAAGGCTGGAGATACTGCAGGAACTCATCAGGTTCCATGCCGCTGTTCCTGTTGACATACCCACCCTCCACAGGTCTCCTCTCTACATCACTGCTGAACCCAACCGCCTGGACTGCTTCCGCCTGCTGCTCCAGGCCGCTGGCGTTCTGACCCGTGACGTGGCTTCTCACCTGCTGTATAAGGTGATGTGGGACCGGTGCGGTGCGCCCTTCGTTCAGCTGCTGCTGGACCACGGTGCTGACCCGGCCCTGGTGACCTGTGAGCAGGCAAAGCTGGAGGAGAGGGCGGATCCAGAGGCTCTCAGGGTCTTTCTGGAGGCCAAGAGATGTCCTCCCAGTCTGGCCCACGTGTGTCGGATCCGGATCCGCCAAGCGCTGGGAACACATCGCCTGAACCAAGTCCACTCCCTACCACTAACACAAGTGATGAAGGACTTTCTGCTCCACCAGAACTGACTCGAAGGACTGTCAGATGATCCTCGAATGGTCAGATGATTAAGGTTAAAGATGTCTTCAATGCATTGCATGTAATTTAAATAAAGTAAAGAAGGATATATAAAAAGCATTTCTGATGTATAATTTTGGATCTTCCACAGTTAGAAATCTGTCATTTGATACCAGAATCATCAAAACAGTGAAATTCTATGGTAAAAATGGCTGAAATGGCAGCCATCTTTTAAAATGGCAGCCATCTTTTAAAATGGCAGCCATTTTGAAATCTACGTGGAATCAATCTGGTTTCTCTGTGTTCACAAATGGTATGGCTTGATAGCAAAATCATTCATATTGGACAATTCTACACAAATTGCACCCAAAATTCAGGCTGGAAATGGCAGCCATGTCAGAATCTTTTTGACTTTTGCGTGGCTAATAGCTTTTATGAACATAATAATCCACAAGGAGGATTTGTGCCAATTTTGGTGCTTCTTTCTGGAAGTGAACGATTTTACATTAAAAGAGCATTTAATCTGCCCCACTACAGATAAATAAACACACTAAAGCTGCGTTCACACCAACCTATTAAAGTTTTTCGCTGGCATCGAGTTTACATACAAAGTCAATGCAAACGAGCGATTGAGCGTATATTCGCCCGGGAGAGAAATCGCTGGGCGTCCGAGCGACAGAGACAGAGCGATAGGGAGAAAATTTGCTCGTCGCCAGAGATGAAATATCCCAACTCGAGCGAAATTACGCTGGCATCAGTCGCTCGCTGTTCAACACTGATTGGCTGCCGTGTGAGAGTGAGTCAAGGATCACACTGGCTTGGAACAAACCGCTGGTTTATTGTGTGGCAACAAACCACATTGACAGCTGATTGACAGGCTGACAGCTGACATGAAGTGAAGTCTGTACTACCGGTATAGAGCTCGCGTTAGGAGCACGCTGATAGGCTTAGCTTGTAAACAACTACGGTGGCTCGTAGTGGACAAACATCATGACATTGCGTAACGTTATAGCCCCCAGATGTCCGTCAATTCGTGTGCCTGTTGACGAGCGATTTAAACAGAGCGACAGAGCGATTCCAAAGGGTTGAATGAAGCGACAGAGCGAAAAATAAATATCTCTGTGTGAACACAACTTAAGAGAGTAGAGAGAACACTCTTCACATCACTCTTTGTTAATTGTGGACATCGTTAAGCTGGCAGAATGCCATGTTGTGTCCTTTACATGAATGAGCTCATTCTTGGCGTCTCCCAGTCTCTACCATTATGTTAGTATTGCTAATGAGCTAGCCTCCATCTTTACCCTTCTCTATCCTTTTTTGTCTCCGCCATTTTTCTGGCCGTTGACTACAATATCCCAATTTATCACATTATTTTTCTCCTCATTCTGTGTCTTCAATAACATTACAGAACATGAGTGTGTCATGTTCAGCTCAGCAGTCTGTCATGTTACAGACTTACCGTTCAGCGCTCTGTGTCATGTTCAGCTCAGTGTCATGTTACAGACTTACCGTTCAGCGCTCTGTGTCATGTTCAGCTCAGCAGTCTGCCATGTTACAGACTTACCGTTCAGCGCTCTGTGTCATGTTCAGCTCAGCAGTCTGTCATGTTACAGACTTGCCGTTCAGCGCTCTGTGTCATGTTCAGCTCAGTGTCATGTTACAGACTTACCGTTCAGCGCTCTGTGTCATGTTCAGCTCAGTGTCATGTTACAGACTTACCGTTCAGCGCTCTGTGTCATGTTCAGCTCAGCAGTCTGCCATGTTACAGACTTACCGTTCAGCGCTCTGTGTCATGTTCAGCTCAGCAGTCTGTCATGTTACAGACTTGCCGTTCAGCGCTCTGTGTCATGTTCAGCTCAGTGTCATGTTACAGACTTACCGTTCAGCGCTCTGTGTCATGTTCAGCTCAGTGTCATGTTACAGACTTACCGTTCAGCGCTCTGTGTCATGTTCAGCTCAGCAGTCTGTCATGTTACAGACTTACCGTTCAGCGCTCTGTGTCATGTTCAGCTCAGCAGTCTGTCATGTTACAGACTTACCGTTCAGCGCTCTGTGTCATGTTCAGCTCAGTGTCATGTTACAGACTTACCGTTCAGCGCTCTGTGTCATGTTCAGCTCAGCAGTCTGTCATGTTACAGACTTACCGTTCAGCGCTCTGTGTCATGTTCAGCTCAGCAGTCTGTCATGTTACAGACTTACCGTTCAGCGCTCTGTGTCATGTTCAGCTCAGCAGTCTGTCATGTTACAGACTTACCGTTCAGCGCTCTGTGTCATGTTCAGCTCAGTGTCATGTTACAGACTTACCGTTCAGCGCTCTGTGTCATGTTCAGCTCAGCAGTCTGTCATGTTACAGACTTACCGTTCAGCGCTCTGTGTCATGTTCAGCTCAGTGTCATGTTACAGACTTACCGTTCAGCGCTCTGTGTCATGTTCAGCTCAGTGTCATGTTACAGACTTACCGTTCAGCGCTCTGTGTCATGTTCAGCTCAGCAGTCTGTCATGTTACAGACTTACCGTTCAGCGCTCTGTGTCATGTTCAGCTCAGCAGTCTGTCATGTTACAGACTTACCGTTCAGCGCTCTGTGTCATGTTCAGCTCAGCAGTCTGCCATGTTACAGACTTACCGTTCAGCGCTCTGTGTCATGTTCAGCTCAGTGTCATGTTACAGACTTACCGTTCAGCGCTCTGTGTCATGTTCAGCTCAGCAGTCTGTCATGTTACAGACTTACCGTTCAGCGCTCTGTGTCATGTTCAGCTCAGTGCCATGTTACAGACTTACCGTTCAGCGCTCTGTGTCATGTTCAGCTCAGCAGTCTGTCATGTTACAGACTTACCGTTCAGCGCTCTGTGTCATGTTCAGCTCAGCAGTCTGTCATGTTACAGACTTACCGTTCAGCGCTCTGTGTCATGTTCAGCTCAGCAGTCTGTCATGTTACAGACTTACCGTTCAGCGCTCTGTGTCATGTTCAGCTCAGTGTCATGTTACAGACTTACCGTTCAGCGCTCTGTGTCATGTTCAGCTCAGCAGTCTGTCATGTTACAGACTTACCGTTCAGCGCTCTGTGTCATGTTCAGCTCAGCAGTCTGTCATGTTACAGACTTACCGTTCAGCGCTCTGTGTCATGTTCAGCTCAGCAGTCTGCCATGTTACAGACTTACCGTTCAGCGCTCTGTGTCATGTTCAGCTCAGCAGTCTGCCATGTTACAGACTTACCGTTCAGCGCTCTGTGTCATGTTCAGCTCAGCAGTCTGTCATGTTACAGACTTACCGTTCAGCGCTCTGTGCTCCTGGTCGTCTTTGGAGGGAAAGTGGAGCACATGTTTGGAACGCTTGACAGGCGATTCCCTCGTCTGTTCTCCTCACTATGAATGTGGAGAGCAGGGAAACAAAGACAAAATCATGCGCATGATGTGTGCACCAATTATGGCCACAAACACACATTTGAAACACTTGTGACACAGTCTGTGTGTGTGCTGGTTGACAGAAGTAGGCGAACACGTGGTGAACTCTTGTGGATCAAGAAAAATGTAATGCAGTGGTTTGGTTTATAGACGTTCAAACACGATTCAAACATACAAAATAAATAAAGGCTTTATATGTCAAGCTTTTCGTCTGTACCCTCCTTACTGGATTTACTATATATTTATTATTGTATATTATTAGAGACTTCGGCTTTGTGCATACAGTACAGCTCAAGCATTTACTTTTTTCTTTCAATCTTTAGAGCTAGTAAGTCTGTTTTTTCATAGAATTTGGCTCCTTGTTTGGGCCATTTTGGATAAGTCTGTAACCTGTCCATATCTGCCAAAAACCAGTAGCTACTATCGCCCGACAAACATACTCATCATAACCTCTGACGTGTGCAGGAAACAACCCATCTCATAAATGGCATCAGGGATGTAGAGAGCATGCTGGGATAAAGTCACTCCTACACATTCTGCAGATAATTAGTCATCTAGGTAGGTAGCCAATCACAAGGCTTTTTAGTTTTCCAGCCCCGCCCCCCCTTCTCTCTCCCCACCCTCATTCTTGCCTTCCTCGCTGGGGCCGAGCTGTCTGAGTTACAGCGTGATTTGATCAAAGACAGGAAATCTAAAAAGAAAGTGGGTGGTGTGTGTGTGTGGTGTGTGAAAGTGTGTGGTGTGTGTGTGTGTGTGTGTGTGTGTGTGTGTGTGTGTGTGTGTGTGTGTGTGTGTGTGTGTGTGTGTGTGTGTGTGTGTGTGTGTGTGTGTGTAGTGGTGCCATGTAAACATTTGTGTGTTCTTGAGTGAATCTCTGCCCCCACACGTTTGGAAAGGCTAATTAAGTTTGGAGACCCCGGCAGCATCGAGGAGAGGCTGACTAAGCAAAGTTCATTACACTGATGCATGTTTTCCACCGGCCAATCGCGTTTTCACAAGATTAACGAAATTCAGAGTTGAATTAAATCTAATGTTCTCGTTAATACCTGATGAATGCACCGATTATGCTTCCCTATCTTATCACAACCCACATAGAAAAATGTTCGTTATGATTGATCCCGGACCGGTGCTAATTCATTGTGTTCTCTGCTCTTTGTGATTTGTCTGTTCGTTAGGACCCTCTTGCGGGGCGGTGCATCTTCTCAGGGAGTCTGTTTCAGTACCTGGAAGAGAACAGGAAATGGAGGAATCGCTTCGTATTCGTGGCTCATAGCTACACCATCAGCCTCTATGAGAGCAAAACAGTGAGTGCGGTTACTCTCATACACAGACATGAGCTGCCATGTGTGTTGTTATCTCACTAATGTGCTATTCATTCAGTGAGTTGGCCAATAGAGACACTGCATGAAATAGGCCACGCCCATCACGGGGGAAAAGCTCTGTTCATTTCCACACACACAAAAATGTGGATCTAGCGGTCAAGGAAGTAAGTTGGAGTGTTCATGTTCCGTATATACGATCTTTTTGTGCAACACGCAACCATGCACGCGACATAGGAGAACCCCAGGATTGGAGGGGGGGGGTTTCTGTTTTCCCCCATCTTGGGCGTGGCTTCTGAATGATGACGCGTTACGCAGTGTCTCTATGGTAGGTACTGGGGTGTGCCTGTTACGCAGTGTCTCTATGGTAGGTACTGGGGTGTGCCTGTTACGCAGTGTCTCTATGGTAGGTACTGGGGTGTGCCTGTTACGCAGTGTCTCTATGGTAGGTACTGGGGTGTGCCTGTTACGCAGTGTCTCTATGGTAGGTACTGGGGTGTGCCTGTTACGCAGTGTCTCTATGGTAGGTACTGGGGTGTGCCTGTTACGCAGTGTCTCTATGGTAGGTACTGGCGTGTGCCTGTTACGCAGTGTCTCTATGGTAGGTACTGGGGTGTGCCTGTTACGCAGTGTCTCTATGGTAGGTACTGGGGTGTGCCTGTTACGCAGTGTCTCTATGGTAGGTACTGGGGTGTGCCTGTTACGCAGTGTCTCTATGGTAGGTACTGGGGTGTGCCTGTTACGCAGTGTCTCTATGGTAGGTACTGGGGTGTGCCTGTTACGCAGTGTCTCTATGGTAGGTACTGGGGTGTGCCTGTTACGCAGTGTCTCTATGGTAGGTACTGGGGTGTGCCTGTTACGCAGTGTCTCTATGGTAGGTACTGGGGTGTGATGACGCGTTACGCAGTGTCTCTATGGTAGGTACTGGGGTGTGCCTGTTACGCAGTGTCTCTATGGTAGGTACTGGGGTGTGCCTGTTACGCAGTGTCTCTATGGTAGGTACTGGGGTGTGCCTGTTACGCAGTGTCTCTATGGTAGGTACTGGGGTGTGCCTGTTACGCAGTGTCTCTATGGTAGGTACTGGGGTGTGCCTGTTACGCAGTGTCTCTATGGTAGGTACTGGGGTGTGATGACGCGTTACGTAGTGTCTCTATGGTAGGTACTGGGGTGTGCCTGTTACGCAGTGTCTCTATGGTAGGTACTGGGGTGTGCCTGTTACGCAGTGTCTCTATGGTAGGTACTGGGGTGTGATGACGCGTTACGCAGTGTCTCTATGGTAGGTACTGGGGTGTGCCTGTTACGTAGTGTCTCTATGGTAGGTACTGGGGTGTGCCTGTTACGCAGTGTCTCTATGGTAGGTACTGGGGTGTGATGACGCGTTACGCAGTGTCTCTATGGTAGGTACTGGGGTGTGCCTGTTACGCAGTGTCTCTATGGTAGGTACTGGGGTGTGCCTGTTACGCAGTGTCTCTATGGTAGGTACTGGGGTGTGCCTGTTACGCAGTGTCTCTATGGTAGGTACTGGGGTGTGATGACGCGTTACGCAGTGTCTCTATGGTAGGTACTGGGGTGTGCCTGTTACGCAGTGTCTCTATGGTAGGTACTGGGGTGTGCCTGTTACGCAGTGTCTCTATGGTAGGTACTGGGGTGTGCCTGTTACGCAGTGTCTCTATGGTAGGTACTGGGGTGTGCCTGTTACGCAGTGTCTCTATGGTAGGTACTGGGGTGTGCCTGTTACGCAGTGTCTCTATGGTAGGTACTGGGGTGTGCCTGTTACACAGTGTCTCTATGGTAGGTACTGGGGTGTGCCTGTTACGCAGTGTCTCTATGGTAGGTACTGGGGTGTGCCTGTTACGCAGTGTCTCTATGGTAGGTACTGGGGTGTGATGACGCGTTACGCAGTGTCTCTATGGTAGGTACTGGGGTGTGCCTGTTACGCAGTGTCTCTATGGTAGGTACTGGGGTGTGCCTGTTACGCAGTGTCTCTATGGTAGGTACTGGGGTGTGCCTGTTACGCAGTGTCTCTATGGTAGGTACTGGGGTGTGCCTGTTACGCAGTGTCTCTATGGTAGGTACTGGGGTGTGCCTGTTACGCAGTGTCTCTATGGTAGGTACTGGGGTGTGCCTGTGTGTTTGACCTTTTGGCCTCCCTTTACACCTGGCATTAACATACTGTACATCCTGGGAGATCAGATTGCCATCCAAATAAAACAAAGTCCAGGGTAGGGCTGTCACTTTTTCCCAAAATAAAGTTCGAACGAACTTCGAATTGCCGCAAAATGTTCGAATATATATATATATATACCGTAAATTCCGCACTATAAGCCGCACCGGACTATAAGCCGCAGCAGCAAAATTGACTGTTTTTTACATATATAAGCCGCACCGGACTATAAGCCGCGGGTGTTTTAATGGTTTATTTTTATTTTTATTGTGTTTTAATGTTTAATTACCATATGTAAGGGTTCGTGCACAGAGGGGATTGTCGGGAAAGAGATGGCTGTTTGAGGAAGCTCCCATTTATTAACATTTCAACAAAACAACATAACACAACACCACCTGTGTTTTTTTTTACAGTGCACACAGTGTCCGCGGTGTGGTGAAAAGAGGGCAAGAGAGGAAATTAAAACAGAAGTGGATTTATAGTTAGAAAGAGTGCTAAAGAAGAGAGAATTCCGTTTTTTATTTTTATT
>NC_139627.1:8174652-8184652 GCF_964638095.1 Poromitra crassiceps
AAAAGCGGGTCAGAGTTCAGGAGGTGGACAGCCTCAGGGTTTAAAGTGCAAATGAAAAGAGGGTCAGAGTTCAGGAGGTGGGCAGCCTCAGGGTTTAAAGTGCAAGTGAAAAGCGGGTCAGAGTTCAGGAGGTGGACAGCCTCAGGGTTTAAAGTGCAAGTGAAAAGCGGGTCAGAGTTCAGGAGGTGGAGCCTCAGGGTTTAAAGTGCAAGTGAAAAGCGTGTCAGAGTTCAGGAGGCGGACAGCCTCAGGGTTTAAAGTCCAAGTGAAAAGCGGGTCAGAGTTCAGGAGGTGGACAGCCTCAGGGTTTAAAGTGTGAGTGAAAAGCGGGTCAGAGTTCAGGAGGCGGAGCCTCAGGGTTTAAAGTGCAAGTGAAAAGCGGGTCAGAGTTCAGGAGGCGGACAGCCTCAGGGTTTAAAGTGCAAGTGAAAAGCGGGTCAGAGTTCAGGAGGTGGACAGCCTCAGGGTTTAAAGTGCAAGTGAAAAGCGGGTCAGAGTTCAGGAGGTGGACAGCCTCAGGGTTTAAAGTGCAAGTGAAAAGCGGGTCAGAGTTCAGGAGGTGGAGCCTCTGGGTTTAAAGTGCAAGTGAAAAGCGGGTCAGAGTTCAGGAGGCGGACAGCCTCAGGGTTTAAAGTGCAAGTGAAAAGCGGGTCAGAGTTCAGGAGGCGGACAGCCTCAGGGTTTAAAGTGCAAGTGAAAAGCGGGTCAGAGTTCAGGAGGCGGACAGCCTCAGGGTTTAAAGTGCAAGTGAAAAGTGGGTCAGAGTTCAGGAGGAGGACAGCCTCAGGGTTTAAAGTGCAAGTGAAAAGAGGGTCAGAGTTCAGGAGGTGGACAGCCTCAGGGTTTAAAGTGCAAGTGAAAAGCGGGTCAGAGTTCAGGAGGTGGAGCCTCAGGGTTTAAAGTGCAAGTGAAAAGCGTGTCAGAGTTCAGGAGGCGGACAGCCTCAGGGTTTAAAGTGCAAGTGAAAAGCGGGTCAGAGTTCAGGAGGCGGACAGCCTCAGGGTTTAAAGTGCAAGTCAAAAGCGGGTCAGAGTTCAGGAGGTGGACAGCCTCAGGGTTTAAAGTGCAAGTGAAAAGCGGGTCAGAGTTCAGGAGGTGGACAGCCTCAGGGTTTAAAGTGCAAATGAAAAGAGGGTCAGAGTTCAGGAGGTGGGCAGCCTCAGGGTTTAAAGTGCAAGTGAAAAGCGGGTCAGAGTTCAGGAGGTGGACAGCCTCAGGGTTTAAAGTGCAAGTGAAAAGCGGGTCAGAGTTCAGGAGGTGGAGCCTCGGGGTTTAAAGTCCAAGTGAAAAGCGGGTCAGAGTTCAGGAGGCGGACAGCCTCAGGGTTTAAAGTGCAAGTGAAAAGCGGGTCAGAGTTCAGGAGGTGGACAGCCTCAGGGTTTAAAGTGCAAGTGAAAAGCGGGTCAGAGTTCAGGAGGTGGACAGCCTCAGGGTTTAAAGTGCAAATGAAAAGAGGGTCAGAGTTCAGGAGGCGGAGCCTCAGGGTTTAAAGTGCAAGTGAAAAGCGGGTCAGAGTTCAGGAGGTGGGCAGCCTCAGGGTTTAAAGTGCAAGTGAAAAGCGGGTCAGAGTTCAGGAGGTGGACAGCCTCAGGGTTTAAAGTGCAAGTGAAAAGCGGGTCAGAGTTCAGGAGGTGGGCAGCCTCAGGGTTTAAAGTGCAAGTGAAAAGCGGGTCAGAGTTCAGGAGGTGGACAGCCTCAGGGTTTAAAGTGCAAGTCAAAAGCGGGTCAGAGTTCAGGAGGTGGAGCCTCGGGGTTTAAAGTGCAAGTGAAAAGCGGGTCAGAGTTCAGGAGGCGGACAGCCTCAGGGTTTAAAGTGCAAGTGAAAAGCGGGTCAGAGTTCAGGAGGTGGACAGCCTCAGGGTTTAAAGTGCAAATGAAAAGAGGGTCAGAGTTCAGGAGGCGGAGCCTCAGGGTTTAAAGTGCAAGTGAAAAGCGGGTCAGAGTTCAGGAGGCGGAGCCTCAGGGTTTAAAGTGCAAGTGAAAAGCGGGTCAGAGTTCAGGAGGCGGAGCCTCAGGGTTTAAAGTGCAAGTGAAAAGCGGGTCAGAGTTCAGTGGCGGAGCCTCAGGGTTTAAAGTGCAAGTGAAAAGCGGGTCAGAGTTCAGGAGGTGGACAGCCTCAGGGTTTAAAGTGCAAGTGAAAAGAGGATCAGAGTTCAGGAGGTGGAGCCTCAGGGTTTAAAGTGCAAGTGAAAAGCGGGTCAGAGTTCAGGAGGTGGAGCCTCAGGGTTTAAAGTGCAAGTGAAAAGCGGGTCAGAGTTCAGTGGCGGAGCCTCAGGGTTTAAAGTGCAAGTGAAAAGCGGGTCAGAGTTCAGGAGGCGGAGCCTCAGGGTTTAAAGTGCAAGTGAAAAGCGGGTCAGAGTTCAGGAGGCGGACAGCCTCAGGGTTTAAAGTGCAAGTGAAAAGCGGGTCAGAGTTCAGGAGGTGGACAGCCTCAGGGTTTAAAGTGCAAGTGAAAAGCGTGTCAGAGTTCAGGAGGTGGAGCCTCAGGGTTTAAAGTGCAAGTGAAAAGAGGGTCAGAGTTCAGGAGGTGGACAGCCTCAGGGTTTAAAGCGCAAGTGAAAAGAGGATCAGAGTTCAGGAGGTGGACAGCCTCAGGGTTTAAAGTGCAAGTGAAAAGAGGATCAGAGTTCAGGAGGCGGAGCCTCAGGGTTTAAAGTGCAAGTGAAAAGCGGGTCAGAGTTCAGGAGGCGGAGCCTCAGGGTTTAAAGTGCAAGTGAAAAGCGGGTCAGAGTTCAGGAGGTGGACAGCCTCAGGGTTTAAAGTGCAAGTGAAAAGAGGATCAGAGTTCAGGAGGCGGAGCCTCAGGGTTTAAAGTGCAAGTGAAAAGCGGGTCAGAGTTCAGGAGGCGGAGCCTCAGGGTTTAAAGTGCAAGTGAAAAGAGGGTCAGAGTTCAGGAGGTGGAGCCTCAGGGTTTAAAGTGCAAGTGAAAAGAGGATCAGAGTTCAGGAGGCGGAGCCTCAGGGTTTAAAGTGCAAGTGAAAAGAGGGTCAGAGTTCAGGAGGCGGAGCCTCAGGGTTTAAAGTGCAAGTGAAAAGCGGGTCAGAGTTCAGGAGGTGGAGCCTCAGGGTTTAAAGCGCAAGTGAAAAGAGGATCAGAGTTCAGGAGGTGGAGCCTCAGGGTTTAAAGTGCAAGTGAAAAGAGGATCAGAGTTCAGGAGGCGGAGCCTCAGGGTTTAAAGTGCAAGTGAAAAGCGGGTCAGAGTTCAGGAGGCGGAGCCTCAGGGTTTAAAGTGCAAGTGAAAAGCGGGTCAGAGTTCAGGAGGCGGAGCCTCAGGGTTTAAAGTGCAAGTGAAAAGCGGGTCAGAGTTCAGGAGGTGGACAGCCTCAGGGTTTAAAGTGTGAGTGAAAAGCGGGTCAGAGTTCAGGAGGCGGAGCCTCAGGGTTTAAAGCAGCTACGAGCAACTTTTTCGATTGTTATTAAACAGTATAAATTTAATATCAATGCATCACATCTTACCTCTAATAGTCTCCGCGGACCAACGCAGAGTAGTCTCGCTTGAACCCCGAGTGAATCGGCCAGTGTTAGTGTGTCTGTAGCCAGGGCAGATCAGGAAGTGAAATGAAACGGTTTGCAGCAGCCACTTCGGCCATAACCACAAAATAACTTCCAAAAAACCTGTTAGAATATAACGAGAGATGTTCCCGCGAGTATGCGTGGCGTTCACATTGTTTATGTTATGTTGCTAGGCAGCGCAAACGGCGGAGGAAGGCAGCTGCGTTTCACTTCCTGGTTTCACTTCCGCGTTTCACTTCCGGGTTACCCGGTCCGGTCGCTCTAGAGAGCCCCCTGTTGGCGCGAGTTTAGACAGACTATAGACTTAATAATCACCTAAGGGAGCAATCTCAGATACACACGGCTTTGGTCTCGTCGACTATTAGAGGTAAGATGTGATGCATTGATATTAAATTTATACTGTTTAATAACAATCGAAAAAGTTGCTCGTAGCTGCTTTAAAGTGCAAGTGAAAAGCGGGTCAGAGTTCAGTGGCGGAGCCTCAGGATAAGTGCTGTTCCTCCTGCACCTGAGAGACTGAAGTCTCTTACCTGAGGGCAGGGGTTTGAAAAAAGAGCTAGCAGGGTGGGAGGGGTCGGCGATCACCTTCTGCATCTTGCGTTTGGTGCATTTATATAATAATATATTATATTCAGTTGTATTTGTGCACGTGTGCTGCAGGAGATTGTAGATTTTCCTCAGCCATTTCCTAACACTTGATGTATGTATGTATGTACTAGGGATGTTCATTTTGAAAATTTTCCAAAATCGATAATTGGTGAAAATTAATGATCAATTATCGATTATATTAATACTTTTTCAATTTTTTCATTTTTTTTTTTTTTTTTTACAAAATTAGTGCCTATGGCAGAAAATACGAAAGACAACGTGTTCTCCTCAATGAACTCTTTATTTCAATGTGTCTCCTCTCCAACACTGCTGTCCCCGGCGCATGCCGGTGTGAATTTCCCATGTTTAAAACAGTTTTGTTGGCACAAAGGCCCGTGCCCAGCCAGAAAACTAGAGACTATATGAAGTTCCACCTCACGTTAGTCGGCTGTGCAATGGAGTGGTGCGAGGAGGAACGAATTCCACCCAAACCTAGTCCAATTTTTTTTTTTTTTTTTTTTTTATAATTAAAAAATCGATCCAAATGCCACAGGATCGATTCCAATCCTTAACGATCAATTATCGATTTTCGATAATTGATGAACATCCCTAGTATGTACCTGTCCAAAGGTCAGGTCAGGGTCACAGGTCAGCTGTAGTTCAGCCTCTTGAGCGGTCATGATGATAATGGAGGCAGTGTTTTCTCCAGGCAGGGCTGTTTGCATGAGAAGAACCTTTAGTTTCCTCTACATGCAGCTATCAGGAAATTAATCTTTCTACATTATTAGGCAACTCCCTCCCCTCATTGTTCATACATTACTAAGCATTAGTAAGTCATTGTAACGCATAGATAATCCTCACTTTAGATGAGGTCACAAATACTTAACTAACAACTACTACTAACTACCTTAATTACATGGGGGCGTGTCTAGGGGAAATCTGATTGGCCACCTCTGGTGCCACTCCAAAATCCTGAGGGCGCCGGCGTCCCGACATGTATTTCAGAGGCTGTAGTGGGCTCATTTTTAAAGCTAGAGTTCACACAGCGCCCCCCACAGGCCAGACAGAGGTACTGTTTGGACACATCTATGGAGAAGAAAAAGGAAACCTCAGCCGTGCCTTAGGAGAACGTTCTCGCACACGCAGGGCAACGTTACTGAGAACATCATTTTTAACTTCTACTTCAAAAGCAGAGCAGACAAACAGCCTGACAGTGTGCCAAGCAGAGTCCAACGCCAAGCCAGAGCATATTACAACTCTGAGCTATGGTTTTGTACATGCAGCCAAGACTACAGTGTATTTTCACAGATGGTGTAAAACCATGTACAATTTGATACAATTCTGATACACAAGGTCCAGATTCGATACGATTCAATATTGATATTTCAGTTACCAATTTTGCTTAGATAAGAAAGAGATTCTCAAATAATTAATGCTGTAAATTACACAAGGAAGGAACCCTCTACCCTGGTGCATTATTAAAAAATATTCATGTTTACAGATGTTGATGAAATCTCTTGTGCTAAGAACCAAACCATGCGAGTTTAACGGTGTTAAAGCTTCAAATAAATGGGAAAAGGCATTATATTAAAAGATCGATGTTGGGATTAATGAATTGATATCAGTTCCTATGAATATTGATTCAATATCGATGTATCGAGTGTTTTTTTGTACCCAGCCCTATTTCCTACCAATATGGCGCTTTACAATTACACACAGCTGCTCATTGGCTGTTTTTGTCATTTGATTGTAATCACCCGTTAATTGATTACAATCACCCGTCATTGTCCTACCAAGATGGCCGTGTGGTGATGTAACAGAATACTATGAATACTTGTTTGTCAGGCCCTTCTGCCCGTCTACCTGCTTTTGTCGTGGTCATTAATTACCCAGTAACATGTTTCTCCAAATATTGAGTTGAGCTTAGTGAAAGCCTGGGGGAGGAGCTTAGTGAAAGCCTGGGGGAGGAGCTTAGTGAAAGCCTGGGGGAGGAGCTTAGTGAAAGCCTGGGGGAGGAGCTCTGGACGTCTACATAAAGGACTATTGAGCATGATTGAGCATTTAGGAAATGGTGTGTGTGGGTGTGTGTGTGTGTGTGTGTGTGTGTGTGTGTGTGTGTGTGTGTGTGTGTGTGTGTGTGTGTGTGTGTGTGCAGTAAGGGGTGTGGCACTAACTCTTCCTGTACGTGTCCAGCTGCACATCGTCTCAATTGGCCCAGTGTTTCCACACTGGAAAGTGAGGCTGCACGTTTGACTTTATTTTCCCTCTGGCTTGTTTCTGTTTTTCTTGGGATGAAGGATATGGCTTGTTCCTGCCCACACCTTTACGCACAACCAACCCCCAGCCATCACGTTGCCATAGAAACCTTTACGCACAACCAACCCCCAGCCATCACGTTGCCATAGAAACCTTTACGCACAACCAACCCCCAGCCATCACGTTGCCATAGAAACCTTTACGCACAACCAACCCCCAGCCATCACGTTGCCATAGAAACCTTTACGCACAACCAACCCCCAGCCATCACGTTGCCATAGAAACTGTAACAGAACTGGTGTGCGAGGCTGGAACTCACACTCTAAATGACTAGCAGAACACCCATCCCTGTGTGACTGGCCCTCCTCTCTCTCCACAGAGGGTTTTCATAGTCAACTAAAGTTAGTGACAAAACTCAGCTCACCTGTGTGCTGCTGCTCCACTCTGCAGCACCTGTGGGCTCCTCCACTCTGCAGTTCTCCATGGTGCTGAACCTGTCCTGTCTTGAGTCATTTTGGCCAATAATTAGCTATTTTTGCCCATTTTAGTCGGGCCTAATGACCAAATAAAAAAAATCCAGCTGTGCTCTTTATACTTCCTTAAAGATTCAGCAAGATCGCACGTAAAATGGCATGGCTGTGGCCGAACACAACTCTGCTCACTCACTCACTCACTCACTCACTCACTCACTCACTCACTCACTCACAGACAGACAGTTCACATTCACATATTATAGCATTGTAGGGATCATTAGCACTATACTACTGGATATTATTTCTCCTACCGGCCACTATACTATAGACGGTTAGGTTTTCACCAGCTGCCTGCAACCCCACAGCACTTCCTTTTTCTCAGCTTCTTCTTCTGTGTTTTATGGCGGTTGGCATCCTTAAATGTTGCATTACCGCCAACTGAATTGTATCAGCTTCACAGTGCTAACTATTGACAGTGTCCACTTTCTCAGCTGTTCAGGGGAAAACACTGACATAGCTTTTGCTATGTAAACGTTTAAATGTAAAGATAGGCCTATGCGTGCAATAACGTACTGATAGTCAGCTTACTCTGTAACATGTAGCTTTTATTAGCCTCTCAGGCTAGCTCCGGGACGCAACCTTTTTTTTCCCCATGATGGCGAAGGCTAGGCGAAGGCATGACCCGCCCCTCTCTGCCTCTAACTGGCTGACTGCACTCAGCTGCTCTCGCCTGCTTCCCAGGCGAGCCAGAAGTCATCTCAAACGAGCCTAATTATAGCCTATACTTTCATTCAATGTCACGATGCTGCGGGGGGAAGTAGGCTACTTCATAGCTTAACTACGAAAATAGTGTCTGCTGTTTATCTCCCTTTCTGCTGCAGCATGTTGAAGAAATAAATGTTCAGTTTGAACAACACCCATTCTGGTCATTATAGAGCAAGATGATCGCTTCCACTACCAGGGCCGCCCAGAGAGATGGCAGTGCCCCTGGAAGGGTCCAGCCACTATGCCCCCCCCCCCCCATCCTCCCCCACACGCGAGACTGTTACGCTGACTGTTACTGCATTATCCGTCAGATCCCTTTGCAATACCAACCCTGTGCAATCCATAAAGGTACATGGACGTTACTCTGCAGAAACTGCAGTAACAAAATCACAAATTGCTCTGTTTTTGGAGCTCTGCATGTCTGTGTTTGTCTAGTTTTAACGTTAGCTAACGGCTAACATTGGCTAGTTAGCCAACCAATAACCAACCAGCAGCTAACATTAGCTAGCTAGCTTACCGGAAGCGATATTTTTTTCGGATGATGACGAAGGCATAACCCACCCTTGGCCCTCTCTGCCTCTGATTAGTGGCAGCGTTATAAACCATAGATATGACTATATTAAAAACATAAACACACTGGCGTCTTTCATGCAGGCTAGCAAGCGTAACTGCTGTATGTGTCTGTCTGACCCACTGAGTCTGACGGTCTGACCATAGACTGTAACAGATGTAATGCAGGATAGCCATGCGAATGTGTTTGGATCATTGACCTATATATAATGGACCAACATAGCTCATTGACTTTGACACAGCAAAATGAAGCTCACTTCCGGATATTGTTTGATTTCGTTTGATTGGTTGAATGGATTAATGCTACACGGAAGTACGAGGAGAAGGGGTGGCTGCCCCTAGTGGCTGCCGGGGGAGTTTCCGAATTTGCTCTGTCTCGCTTATCGCCGTAATGCATTATGGGTAGTCAGCTACTGTGGCTAATGTAGCCGCTAACGCTACTTACTTTACATTGCAGTAAAACGGCACTGAATGACCAAATTGATTTAACTTTTAACCATTTCGAGAAACACTGTTTCCATACGGACCCCCAGCGTTGGTTAGTTGTTTATAACGTGACTCTATTTAAAACCTTATCGTACTCCGGTTTCTGTGCTGAATCCAATGGTCTGAATACAGAGAAGGCTTAAGGCTTTATCTAACGGTATAAATAACGTTAAATGGTCCGCCATGTTATGGACGTTAGATGTATATAGTTACGTGTGTCTACTAACATTATTAAAATATCATAAAGTAACGCTATTTTCCGATAATTTGCTCAACTATACTTGCTACCTGATGCCTTGCGGCACATTGCTGCCTCTACCGGTCGGAAGTATTACTGTTCTTTTTATCCGATGTTTGTCGTCAATTTTCCTCGAAATGGGGCTATCATTTGGAAAACGGAGCGCGTTATAGCATGAAAAAGACTTGAAATTGTTTTTTCAGACCATACACTAATTTGGAAAGTGTTTATTTAATACATAGACCGAGAGAGAAGTTGTCTCGTTTCCCATATAGTTGAATGGTGATGTTCCTGGGAGTGCTACACAAGCTGCGACCCCCACTGGCCATTTGGAAATAATGCAATTTCCGCATTGGCGTCAAAAATAGGCAGGCTGAAATGCCCACTGGTTTGGATGGAAGTTTGACGCTAGGCCAATCAGAGGCAGAGAGGGGCGGGTTATGCCTTCGCATAGCCTTCGCCATCATCCGGAAAAAAATATCGCCTCCGGGACAACAACGCTTCCTACCCAGCGTGTGCACGTCTTTCCGACAGGGGTGGTTGTTATGGCAACTATCAACAACAACAACAACTACTACTACTAACTACTACAAGACATAAAGACCGAAATAGGCTACCTTGTTAATGTGTCTGTCGGAGACACGGCCTAACGTTAACATTTAATATGAGCCGAATATCAGCCTGCGCTCAGCTATGTATACAGGAAGTAAACCGGATATTCAGGTGGGTTGTGACGGTTGTTATTGTTGTCAAGTTAAAACTGTCTATACCCTATACATGAGTACAAGTAAATCCACACAAACCACTGTAATGCAATATAGTTTGAAGGGTGAGACACCCAGACAAAATCACCTTCAAAAAGGAATTGCCAAACAGCCGTACTTACAAAACGTAACATTAGGCAACACTCAAACAAGACACAAGGTAGCTCACAACAAGTCACTATTCCCCTAAATCTATATGTCATCAATACACACCAGAGTCACATGGAGCACTTATTTTAACAATGCTACACACCAGACAGACCACTACCAGTAACGTTAAGTTTGTTTACACTTTACCACACACACTCGCAAAACCAACGCTAACAAGATTAGCCAAATAGCTAGCA
>NC_139627.1:8194652-8353224 GCF_964638095.1 Poromitra crassiceps
AAATAAAATAAACAGACAAAACAACAACTACAACAACAATAATAATAATAATAATAATAATAATAATAATAATAATAATAATAATAATAATAATAATAATAATAATAATAATAATAATAAAGAAAGAAGGAAAGATAGATGATAGATGGCTGGAAAGATAGATAAAGGGATGGATGGACAGATTTGCAACAGACTGAAGAAATCAGTGGACCTATATTTGAAATGCAATCATGCTGCCAGGAAACAAACGTGACAGGAGAGAAACTGGGTGACTGGTCAGACTCAACTAATCACCTGCAGAATTCTAGATGAGTTTGATTTTGATGGACAAACAGGACAACTATTTAACGTGAGATTTGGATGGATACTTGCTTACTTTATTCATCCCTGCAGGGAAATTGAAGTAGCAGAATAAAACGCAGGAGGATATTGCAAAGTGTTTTTAATCAGGGTGAAATGAATTGAATAGAAGATCCATATGAGTCACCGAGCTCTCTGCCTCGTGTCTGCTCTCTGCCTCGTGTCTCTCGTCAGAAATATGATTACGACAGCAGCACGGTGCGCAAGAAGTTCTTCAGAGAGGCTCTGCTGCAGATCATCATCCCATACATGCTGAAGCAGCTGTGGCCCACCTACTCACCTGTGAGTAGAAGTCAAATGACTTCTCCTGTTCTGTCTCTGACTAACATCGCCTTGCCTTACAGTACTTTCTCTGTCATTAGTGTCATCTTCTACAATCTTCTTTATACTATTGCAATGCACTTTGCAGCAGAGGTCTTCAGGTATCCCCGAATACCCGAGGGTCTGACCCGGGTCTCGGGTCCATTCAAAAGAAGCGGCTGCTGGTCCGGGTCGGGTCCGGTACCGTTTGTCACGCGTCTCGGGTCTCTGACAGTGAAATGTCGGGTCCAATAGGACCCGAGTGGACTGGCGAGTGGCTGTCGCAGCTGTCAGTCCAGCTGTCAGTCCCCCTTTTTATGTCATCAAATAACTCATTCAAAACAAACCGGTCCGGGAACACATTTCCCGGGTCCAGACCTCTACTTTGTAATCTTGTTCTTTTCTATGCTTTTACTTTTGTGACGCACTTTGTAAGTGACTGTTTTGAAAGATGCAATATAAATCAATGTTTACAGACTTGCTTACTAGTTTAACCCACCCCCTTATCACCCCCTATACATGTAGCATGTCTAGCTAGCCAATGGACAACTGTGCGTTTGGTTCAAGTACCCTTCCCCCCTCTCCAGACACAAACACACACACTCATATCCCTTTCCCCCCTTTTGAAAGCCCTTTGAAGCTCCATATCTCTTCCTTCCTCAGGAGCTGCCTCGCTTCAAGGAGCTGATCTTTGAAGACTTCTCCCGTTTCCTGCTGGTGGAAAACATCTTTGAGGAGGTGGTGCTGCAGTCTGTCACCAAGGACATCATGATGGGTGAGGGCCAACACATGAAGCTGTAGCTGTGGCTGTGGTCATGGTGGTGGCAGTGGTAGTAGGAGACTGAGCAGCTGTTAGTTCTGATTCTAACCAGGCAAGTAGATTAAGGACACAACCTTAACTGGTCCAATTCACTTCCCACCCAATTCACCCGGCCATTTTGTGCTACAAGGCAGGAACTAACACAGGTGCAAGACACTAATGAGGGTTTCCAACTTCCAAAAGCCATTCCGGTGTTGCAGTGTCGAGGCCCTAATTAGCGTCTTGCTTGCAGTTGCACCTGTGTTACTTCTTGCATTTTAGACACAAAATGGGTGAATTGGGTGTGGAGTGAAATAGGCTAGAACAGTTTCAGCCAGTGGGAGGTTGTCCACAGTGGAGCTGCAGAGTACAACTTGTACCGAGTGGCTCGTCCTGAGCAGTTGGGGTTAAGTGCCTTGCTCAAGGGAACTTAAGTTGTAATATCTACCAATGAAGATATTCTCATATTTGGGTCTGAGAGACAAAACCTAATTTAATTTGTCTAAATTAGGGGTCCTTGATATGAAAAGGGTTGAGAATCAGCACTCTAGCCGCTAGAGAGACGCTAGATTGTAGCGTGTCTGATAGCTGCTAACACAACTAATGGGCCCTCTTGTTCCTTTGTTCCCCCACAGCTGTGAAGGAGGCAGCGGTCCAGAGGAGACACAACCTTTACCGGGACAGCATCGTTCTGACCAACAGCGACCCCAACCTGCACCTGCTGGGGGAGAACCCCTCGGTGGACTGGGCCGCCAAATTCGGGGGCGATGACCCGGAGGCGGAGGAGGGCTCTGTGGGCGTGCGTGTGGAGGGAGGAGGGTCCGGCCGCCGACGCAGGCAGGTGGTCTCCATGATCCAGCTGGACGGCCTGCCGTTGTCCTACGAGTCCTGCCTGGAGGTCCCGGGGGTGGAGCTTATCCCAGAGGAGGAGCTTATCCCCGAGGAGGACGGAGAGGTCTGTAGCATGGATGTATACAGACGGAGAGGTCTGTAGCATGGATGTATACAGACGGAGAGGTCTGTAGCATGGATGTATACAGACAGAGAGGTCTGTAGCATGGATGTATACAGACGGAGAGGTCTGTAGCATGGATGTATACAGACAGAGAGGTCTGTAGCATGGATGTATACAGACGGAGAGGTCTGTAGCATGGATGTATACAGACAGAGAGGTCTGTAGCATGGATGTATACAGACAGAGAGGTCTGTAGCATGGATGTATACAGACGGAGAGGTCTGTAGCATGGATGTATACAGACGGAGAGGTCTGTAGCATGGATGTATACAGACGGAGAGGTCTGTAGCATGGATGTATACAGACAGAGAGGTCTGTAGCATGGATGTATACAGACGGAGAGGTCTGTAGCATGGATGTATACAGACGGAGAGGTCTGTAGCATGGATGTATACAGACAGAGAGGTCTGTAGCATGGATGTATACAGACAGAGAGGTCTGTAGCATGGATGTATACAGACGGAGAGGTCTGTAGCATGGATGTATACAGACGGAGAGGTCTGTAGCATGGATGTATACAGACAGAGAGGTCTGTAGCATGGATGTATACAGACAGAGAGGTCTGTAGCATGGATGTATACAGACAGAGAGGTCTGTAGCATGGATGTATACAGACAGAGAGGTCTGTAGCATGGATGTATACAGACAGAGAGGTCTGTAGCATGGATGTATACAGTATGTCTGTAGGGGGGACATTCAGTGTCCCCTGTTGAGTGAACTAAGTCAGCAAATGTTTCAGTCTCCCCTGTGAACTTATAGTCTACATGCATGTGTCCGTTTTCAGAGAAGTGACAAAGAAACACTTGGAAACTCTCTTTATATAACTAACAATATAACAATATAACTTTATATACTGCTAACAAGAGGTCATCATTAGTTCATCCCACATATTCAACTTGCAGATTCAAACTCTTTACTTGTACCTTGTTAAGACACAATGGACACACGGAACACGTTGGAATCATGCATTATTCAAACACATATGCATGTATAACGTCAGCGCATGCATGTATAACGTAACACGTCAACTGCAGCCACTAACGTTACCTTACTTGGACATCATGGAACAGAACACACAGAAACACGTATAGAACATGCTAGCATCGCATACTGTCCTCTACCTTCTACCTCCTAACCAAACATGTTATCTTTCAGTCCTAAGCTCTGCTAGGTGACTGGGGGGAATAGCGTGATCCTCCCACGCGCTACGTCCTGCTGGTGAAACTTCTCACTGCCAGGTGAAAAGAAGCAGCTGGTGACTGCACATGTATGAGAGGAAGCTTGTGCTAGTCTACTGCTCTCCCCAGATCGGCAGAGGGGGTGGAGAAACAACCGGGACAGCAGGCGGAATTGACCGAGTACAATTGGGGAGAAAACAGCGGGGAAATCTGGGGAAAAAAGGAGGAAAAAAATAAAACCATAATATATTGAAAAACACACTAATATATTATTGTATTTCCTACAGGTCTCTGAGGTCAACCGAGTAGAGGAGGAGGAAGAGGAGGAAGAGTTTGGAGCATATGAAGAGCCCAAGTCTCCTGACAGCGTGGATGAGATCAGAGACCTGATCAATCCCATTGTGGAGGTGCCGGTCTCAGAGAAGGAGAACCAGACCCCCCTGACCAACGGGACGGAGCCGGGATCAGGCAACATCACCCTGGAGGACGGGGTGCCCCTCATCACCACTGTGGTGGAGGGCCTCATCACCACTGTGGTGGAGGGCCTCATCACCACTGTGGTGGAGGGCTCCCCCAAGAAGTCACCCCGAGACACAGCCTCCCCGCAGGAAATAGTCCAGCGGCTGGCAGGAAGCAAGAAGCAGGAAGCAGATAAGGAAGAGGCGGCCCTAAAGGAAATAGAGATAGCGGTGCAGGAGGAGGAGCGCACAAAATCGGACACTGAAAGGCTGAACGACTCCAGTCCCCATGACGACAGCGGTTTTCAGTCACCGACCAATGAGGGTTTGGATGCAGGCGAGCCTCAGCCAATCACAAACGGTCTGAATGGAGAGGACAAAATGGTGGACCCAGCGGATGTGGAGGTAGTTTTAGGGCAGGGAGACGGAACTCTGCACAGTGACTCTGAGACTGGAGAAGACTTTGGTGGGAAGATGGCTGAGTATGCATCAGATGTTTCTTGTGAGATTTAATGAGAGGAGAGGGCAATTCATACTTTTATGGATTTTAATCATGGGCTCAATTTGAAGCATTGCATTATCCTCCATTGCTGTTTTGTTGTTGACATTGCCTACTGCACAACTACAGTACATTTACATATTTACCAATTTTCCCTGGTAATCTCACCGCAAATGTTCTTCATATCTTGTGTATGACGCTGAATTCAACACATCTGATTCGCTGAGTTATAATTCTTTGTGTTCATCGGTGGAACCATAGCTCACCGTGCTATAGACATCATTTGAGTGAAACTCTGCTGTGTCAAGTATAAATATTCACACTACAAACCCCTCCTATACAGAAAGGCTGAGGGTCCATCTCAATGACGAGATGTTAAAGAAGTGAAAATCTGCAAGATTGTGTTTTTTCTTGATTTTAGTGACACGCACAGGCACTCAGTGCAGACTGTGACTAATAAAGAAAAACAGCTAATCTTACCAGCCCAAAATAAACTAACAGAGCCATATCGTCTTTGCTCCTCATCGTCTTTTCTCATCTTGGGAGTGTTTTTCATCTTGGAAAGACGATACGATATAATGATATATCTCATTCTGGCTCGGAGACGGTGGCTTTCCTTCCATCACACTTGCCTTCCTCTGAGCAATTAATCCGTTTCATTTTTCTTGGATTTTGAATTTTGGGTTTCTGTAGATAAATGCTCTTTTCATTGTCTGTTCAGCCTATCACTACTCCTGCAAGCTTTATCACTACTCCTGCAAGCTTCTGTTCAGCCTATCACTACTCCTGCAAGCTTCTGTTCAGCCTATCACTACTCCTGCAAGCTTCTGTTCAGCCTATCACTACTCCTGCAAGCTTCTGTTCAGCCTATCACTACTCCTGCAAGCTTCTGTTCAGCCTATCACTACTCCTGCAAGCTTCTGTTCAGCCTATCACTACTCCTGCAAGCTTCTGTTCAGCCTATCACTACTCCTGCAAGCTTCTGTTCAGCCTATCACTACTCCTGCAAGCTTCTGTTCAGCCTATCACTACTCCTGCAAGCTTTATCACTACTCCTGCAAGCTTCTGTTCAGCCTATCACTACTCCTGCAAGCTTTATCACTACTCCTGCAAGCTTCTGTTCAGCCTATCACTACTCCTGCAAGCTTTATCACTACTCCTGCAAGCTTTATCACTACTCCTGCAAGCTTTATCACTACTCCTGCAAGCTTCTGTTCAGCCTATCACTACTCCTGCAAGCTTTATCACTACTCCTGCAAGCTTTATCACTACTCCTGCAAGCTTTATCACTACTCCTGCAAGCTTCTGCAACTTCTAAAGCGCTGTTGTTGCTTCCAGAAAGTAAAATGCATCACTTTCTGTGTACCTGACCCCAGGTGTTTAAAACAGTAAACGTGTAAACAGTAAACAGTAAACATGTAAACATGTAAACGCTTTCTTAAACGGGATATGGGGTTGGATCACTAATATATCATTTGGCAGTACAGAGTAGCAGCAAAACAAAAAGACCATTATTTATATGAAAAAGTTGCAAAATTACTCTTAACTGCAGGTGCTGGGATCACTTTTTAGCCTCTAACTGGGCAGTAGGGGGTACTATAGTCAACCTCAACATACAGTTGTGTGGGGATTTGCTTGTATATTTTTACTTTGACCATGTATGCTTTTTTTAAAACATCTATTTTTGTAATATGTGCTATTTGTTTACTTTGAAGTAATTTTGTGTAATTGCAAAAGGCCTTAATGTTTCAACACTAGAGTGTTTGAGTACATACTGTCAAGGGAATGCTCGTTGCTGCTTTATATTAATATTGGGTTTATATTATAGGGTAAATTATAAAATATTTGCCTGTGGGTGGAGAGATATAAGTGATCAAGATAGTGATCCACTAACTGACTGTTATATATTAAGGTCTCAGTGCCATTTCCATCCACTTTTATGAGGGAGAATCTTCACCTCGTTGCCTGGTGGTTGCATTCAAATCTCAGTGAGAAAACACTTGACTTTCCTATAGAAAATGTTATCTAATAATATATATTTTATATATATTTATATACAGAGCACATCGAGTCAAACATGACAGTGACTATATTTCTCTAAAAACATCTTCCTTTGTCATATTGTCATTTGAATTTGAGATTTTATACTGTTTTATTGCAATGAACTGTTATGGGTTATATAAAAGACTGTCAATTGGGACATGAATGGGGGATTTCCCAGGAATGAATGCAACCAGCAGAGCCACTAGTCACTAGTTCCTCATAGCGGATGAGGGATGGTAAATTCCATTCCACAACATCTGTATTGCTGACAACCAGCAGAGCCACTAGTCATGAGTTCCTCTCCTTACAACATCTTTATTGCTGACAAAGGCTTATTCTGTCGGTCCATTTGTTCACGAGGGAAAGTTAATAATAATCATGGTTTCAGTAACTGTTACTGTCTTCCATAAAAGGGATGCTGCCAGTAAAGTGTTCCATAAAAACTGGAAGTTTGTTATTGAATGGACAAATCAAAAACATACTGCTTGCTGCATTATTACTCTTAAATGATAGGTCCAAAATATTTAAAAACATTGGTCTATGACTGATGACCTGTTCTGCAAACCTAGTTTTTCACCAGCACCTTGCAGCTTTATACATGAAACAGTCCTATTGTTATTTTAAATGTTATATATGTGAGGCACATTTGATTTGTCTCGACTGGGCTGTTTGTAGCCGTCAGATTCCTCATTACGTACAATGGAGGACTGTTGACTGTCTCCTTCTCCTGTTTATTTATTATAACACCTATACACACACAATGTCAACAACCTTCTTCTGCTTGTATTTTTGTGTGCTTTTATCTCCCTTAAATATGTAATGAATGAATAAATAAGATGAATTTAACAACTCTTCCCTTTATTGTTATAATCAACTTCAAGAATTCAGTTTCATTCAAAGTGACAGAAACCCTTAGTGAGAAGAACATTCATATAAACTGATTCAACAGTAAACAACCTCTACAGTGTTCAGGCAGGCACACACATTTTTTTTTTTTTTACTTTCATATCGTTTAATATTGTCAAAATCAGTTCAAATATAGGTCAAAAGACTTCTGTCTAACTGCTCTGAAAGAATGGCATATTTCAGTACAAAACAAATATGAAATGTCAATTCTAGGACCGGTACAAGGAGCGTATGTTCTTTCTTTCTTTGCAGGTTTGTGCTTTGTAAATGATTGCCTCAGACCCACATGACCCTGATATACAGTATTTGAGAGCGAGTGTGTTTGCTAACCAAGGTGACTCATCAGAGTTTTTACAACACCAAGATCACATGTTGACTCTTTTCCTCAAACTGCCTTATGACCTCAGACTGTTCAACTCTGTTCCTTCTGACAGGCCGAGTTTAGTTTTCATTTCAAAAAGCACACAAACCTGAAATTCATTACTCAATAACTGAAGTACATAGATGACTCCACCTTCAAACATATTTCCATTTTGTAGGCAAATAGCCAATAAGATAAATATGTCAACAACATGATGAGTTTTACTTTCAAGTCAGCACCCGCCCCCCCCTTTCTTTCCCAGCTATTACTTTTTCTAGAAGGCAGAGATCTCACTTTGGGATGCAAATTGGCTGAACGGAGTCTAGCAATGACAGATATACTCCAAGTGTTTGGTTTGAAACATTAAAACACAAAAAGACAAACAATCGTGGTATAGTGTTTAAGCAGTTTTCTCCCCCACCACACACACACACACAGAGGTATAAACCCATTTTCCACAAACATGACTTCAGGTCTAACCAGCTCCCTGAGAGCTTTGCTGTTTGAGATGCTCTGAAAAGCAAAGTAAGACAACCTGCAGGGGAGGCTGCCAGGCTTTAAGAGCTCTGGAACGACAAAACAAACGCACCTCTGTGTCCTAGTGAAGTGCTGGCAGGCAAAGTGACAAACCAGACTCAAAGAAACGCTGCAACATTTGTATGGACATTAAAGTCTTTTTTCCTTTACTAAGACTTCTACCACTGAGCAGGACATGATGTTCCCATGATGTTCTTATCACTTTTATCCAGACAATATCTGTGATCATGAACAACTGTGTCCCAAAGCCAGAAGCCAGAAGCAAAGCAGGGACCCAAGACTGAAACTTGTGACCGACAGGAGTGGAACAAAGATTTTACACACGCAAAGAACGTTTCAGTTCTCATATCCGAACAAGTTTCTTATTGCCGGTTCTTCTTAGGAAGTGTACGCTTCTCCAAAATCCACCCTGCGTTCTATCCCAGTAACCTGACCCTGAACCTGACCCACGCTCCCCAACTCTTTCTGTATGTTATTCATTTTCACTTTTCATAAATACTAACTGGACTGTCCCAGAGCAGAGCAGAGGAATAACATACAGGGCCGAGTGGTTTTCCAACTTAACATCTAGTTGTTGGAAACAAACAAAATAGAGAAGAAATGGAGCCAGTCTCTCTCTGCCTTTTTCCTCAGTCCATTTTGCTCAGTTCTCTGTCGGTCGCTGACTGTCACATCTGCATGTGGCCCAGAAGCGGGAAGGCTATGAAGTAGCCCAGGACGGAGCCGATGATCACGCCCAGGAAGATCCAGGTGTTGTAGGACATGACGCACAGCATCAGCATGTAGCCCAGAGTCACCTGCAGCATGTGGAGGGCCGTCTGCACGCCATGCAGCAGCCAGCTGAGGAGGAGGAGGAGGAGGAGGAGGAGGAGGAGACGGTTACACCAAGGATCCAATACAGGGCCAATGTCATGCCCTCTTCCGGGTTCGGCATACGCACCAAGGGATTTTCTGCCATTCAAATTCTTATAAAAATAGTTTTACTTGGCCAACCAACATGATTCAGCTATATTCAGAATCAGGGGAAACAAAATAGAACATTTAATTTGGACACAGTGTAAGTGTGTGGCTCTCGGACAACAAATTATCACTTCATCTGGGGAAAAATGAGTCCATTTTATTTGGGTCAAATTTTAATTAAAAAAAGTCCCCCGAATTTAAAATCATGGTGGGTGACGTAGCTGTTAACACCAAGGAGGAGATTACTTACCTTGGCTGCATTTTAGATAACAAACTCTCTGGAGAGAGCATGGCCTTAAAAGTAATTTCCAAAGTAAATCAAAAATCCAAATTCTTAGCCAGAATTTCATCCATCATAGACAAGAGCGCCCTTGTAACCTTGGCAAATGCTCTGATTCAATGTCATTTTGACTATGCTTGCTCCTCCTGGTTCACGGCAATCACCATGAAACTCAAAAACAGGCTACAGACGTCTCAAAATAAACTAATACGGGTTATCCTGAAACTGCATCCCAGAATCCATCTCCTCCCCTCTCACTTCCTTAGCCTTAGGTGGCTCAGAGTGGAAGAGAGGGTTTCTCAGATCAAACTGTGCATGGTTTTCAGGATTTTTAAACGGGAGGCTCCTCGCTACCTCTCTGACTACTTTACTACTGTAAAGTCAGTGAGGTACATGGCTACTCCACAAGAGGAAGCACCTCCAACATTGCTCCCCCCAAATTTAAATCTTTAAAGGGTAAATGTACCTTCTCTTACTCAGCAGCTATTTTATGGAACAAACTCCCTGAGAGTATAAAGACCCTTAATTCCAGGTTTTCTTTTAAGCTCGCCTTGAAAAAATGGCTGGTTGGTTCCCAAATGGGTTCCTAACTTTTTATTTTCTTCTGTCTCCTGTATGCTTGCAGCATTTGAACCCATGGTAGGTCTTTGATTTATTATATGAGCTGGTCTCTCTTTTTATTTATTGATTGGTGCATTTTTGTTGTTTACCATTCATTCATTGACTGATCAGTCATTGAGTGTATGGCTGTGTTGTTTAATGTTTTTGTTGTTTATGTTGCCCGCGCCCTTGGGCTTTATTGTGTTTTACTCCTTTTGATCAATATTGTTTTGTTGTATTGTCTTGCACAATTCTGCATTTATTGAATCAATAAAGATATCAATCAATCAATCAATTATGTGCCTGGGAAAAAGGTAAAATCCTCACGCATTTTAAGCAGTCTCTCAGCAGAGACATTTTCTGCTGCTTTTAATCCAAGTACTGTGCTTACAGCCCATCGAGATGTGAATTCCCTTGTCCATGCTTTTAATGCACATTGCACCTCCATTTTCACAAATATTTTCTTTCTCTTTGTTTTGACTGAAAGCAAGGGAACTTTCACATGACATTTTTTGATATTTCAAAACTGTTCCCATGCTTTAGGGCCCATAATTCGTCATGTAATTTCTGCTTGACCCAGATGATTTCAGGAGTGACCCTCACCTGTAAGAGTGAGCCTCACCGGTAAGAGTGAGCCTCACCTGTAAGAGTGAGCCTCACCTGTAAGAGTGAGCCTCACCTGTAAGAGTGAGCCTCACCTGTAAGAGTGAGCCTCACCTGTTGTTGCTGGTAGGAGTGTTTGGGAGCTGTTCAATGGAAGCCAGAGAGGATTCCGAGGGGGTGCTGCTCAGCACGGTGCGGCTCCCCTTGTGGCGGCCCGAGGGAGAGGAGCTGAACGAGGGGAAGGGCGGGACAGAGTACAGAGACCCAGGCTGGGACAGCTTGGAGCAATTCCCCAGCCACACGCGCCACACTTTGAGCAGCTCGTACAGGACTGTTAGCAAGAGGACCACAAGCACCGACAGTGCCATCCCTGCAGGCACAAGGCACAAGGCACAAGACACACACACACACACACACACACACACACACACACACACACACACACACACACAGGAATGATGACCTCACCTCACCTAGCTGAATATGACATCACACTGACTAACTCACTCATCACCACCTTAATGCTGACTGGCAGTAAGAATAGCCATAAACAAACCGTTGGTCAACATGTCTGACTGTAATCACACAACATGTCTGACTGTAATCACAGGGATTTACATGTAACTCAGCCTGTGAGGCTAAAGGTACAAAAGACTGAATCATTGTGATGTCACGCTAACAACTGCTACAGGTAGACAACTGACAATTGATTTGAATTTCTGGGCTTTCCAGGCGTATGGGACGTCTGGATCATAACAGTGGTGGTGAGGGTAAGGTCATCTTGTAAATATGCAACTCGCTCCAAAGTCACACCTTTTTTGCAACGTCATGCGATGTTGCCTAAAATGTTCTCTTGGCCAGACTGGGAATAATCTGTTTAAACCGAAAACGACTGAAAGTCACATCAACTGCTTCAGAGGTGTCATTATCGCTACTGGAAGAGATGTTGCAGGATAGGAGTACTTCTCAGCGGGCTGGTGGTCCTGCAGCTTACCTGTAGGTCCGTGCCGCTTACGTGTAGGTCCCTGCAGCTTACCTGTAGGTCCTGCAGCTTACCTGTAGGTCCTGCAGCTTACCTGTAGGTCCTGCAGCTTACCTGTAGGTCCTGCAGCTTACCTGTAGGTCCTGCAGCTTACCTGTAGGTCCTGCAGCTTACCTGTAGGTCCTGCAGCTTACCTGTAGGCCCTGCAGCTTACCTGTAGGCCCTGCAGCTTACCTGTAGGCCCTGCAGCTTACCTGTAGGCCCTGCAGCTTACCTGTAGGTCCTGCAGCTTACCTGTAGGCCCTGCAGCTTACCTGTAGGTCCGTGCAGCTTACCTGTAGGTCCTGCAGCTTACCTGTAGGTCCTGCAGCTTACCTGTAGGCCCTGCAGCTTACCTGTAGGCCCTGCAGCTTACCTGTAGGTCCGTGCAGCTTACCTGTAGGCCCTGCAGCTTACCTGCAGCTTACCTGTAGGCCCTGCAGCTTACCTGCAGCTTACCTGTAGGCCCTGCAGCTTACCTGTAGGCCCTGCAGCTTACCTGTAGGTCCGTGCACGTCCCAGAAGTCAAACAGCAGCTTCACTCTGCTCGACACCTCGAAGGTCATCTAGACAAGAACAGGGCAGACAGCAGAGGTGTCACATAGGCACCGCCTCCTAATTAAGTCAAAGTGATGTCCAGTGATGCTCCTCCTCCTAACCATGTGACCTTTAGACAAAAACCCCGCCTGAATTGTTTAGGTGTTCTCTTCAAACACGCTGCAATGCAAAGGCTTTAATTTAGCATCATTTGTCTCATATTGGTTTTACACATCAACCAGCTTCACACTTCATCTATGCTGTTTTCAGCCTCTCTCTTACTGGCTTGTATGCAGTGTTGGACTCAAGTCCAGGACTCGGGAGTCCGAGACTGGACTCATTTTAAGGACTCGTGACTTGACTTGAGCATTCATGCATTCAGCTACATGCTGATTCACGCTACTGTTCAGTAACTCCACCTCGGACTCATGTCCTGTTCAGTAACTCCACCTCGGACTCACGTCCTGTTCAGTAACTCCACCTCAGACTCATGTCCTGTTCAGTAACTCCACCTCTGACTCATGTCCTGTTCAGTAACTCCACCTCGGACTTATGTCCTGTTCAGTAACTCCACCTCGGACTCATGTCCTGTTCAGTAACTCCACCTCAGACTCATGTCCTGTTCAGTAACTCCACCTCGGACTCATGTCCTGTTCAGTAACTCCACCTCGGACTCACGTCCTGTTCAGTAACTCCACCTCAGACTCATGTCCTGTTCAGTAACTCCACCTCAGACTCATGTACTGTTCAGTAACTCCACCTCAGACTCATGTACTGTTCAGTAACTCCACCTCAGATGTCCTGTTCAGTAACTCCACCTCGGACTCATGTACTGTTCAGTAACTCCACCTCAGACTCATGTACTGTTCAGTAACTCCACCTCAGACTCATGTACTGTTCAGTAACTCCACCTCGGACTCATGTCATGGGGATTCCACTCACTCTTTTTGGTGACTCGGACTTGGACTCGAACACTGGGGACTCGAGAATCAACTCAGACTATAACTCGAGATATAGTGACTTGACTGCAACACTGCTTGTATTATGTCTGTAAAGATCTCGTTTATAAAATACGCTATAAATATATAAATGCGGTTCATTATTATAATTATTACCTGATCAAGCAAGATTCCCCTCCTGAGAAACTGAATCCAGGCCCAGGTGTTACAACAATGCTGACCTTATCCTTGTTCCTTCCTTGATCACTGATGCGAGACTGAGAGTCATTGTGAGGCCTGATGATCAGTCCTTCTCCTCCTCGATGGCTTCAAAATACCTTGATTACTGATCTGAGCTAAGCTTGATTACTGATCTGAGCTAAGCTTGATTACTGATCTGAGCTAAGCTTGATTACTGATCTAAACTAAGCTTGATTACTGATCTGAGCTAAGCTTGATTACTGATCTGAGCTAAGCTTGATTACTGATCTGACCTAAGCTTGATTACTGATCTGAGCTAAGCTTGATTACTGATCTAAACTAAGCTTGATTACTGATCTGAGCTAAGCTTGATTACTGATCTGAGCTAAGCTTGATTACTGATCTAAACTAAGCTTGATTACTGATCTAAACTAAGCTTGATTATTACTGATCTAAACTAAGCTTGATTACTGATCTGAGCTAAGCTTGATTACTGATCTGAGCTAAGCTTGATTACTGATCTAAACTAAGGTTTATTACTGATCTGAGCTAAGCTTGATTACTGATCTGAGCTAAGCTTGATTACTGATCTGAGCTAAGCTTGATTACTGATTTGAGCTAAGCTTGATTACTGATCTAAACTAAGCTTGATTACTGATCTGAGCTAAGCTTGATTACTGATTTGAGCTAAGCTTGATTACTGATCTGAGCTAAGCTTGATTACTGATCTAAACTAAGCTTGATTACTGATTTGAGCTAAGCTTGATTACTGATCTGAGCTAAGCTTGATTACTGATCTGAGCTAAGCTTGCTTTTCTACGTGTATTTACCAGCCCAATAGATATACATGTTTATTCTGTGGACAATGGACATGGGATGTCTATTATGAAGAAGGTGAAACATAAGTGAATTGGAGAAGTAGCTGACATGACACGGCATGTTAATATCTCTAAGATAATATCTCTAACACACCCGGGCATGCGTGAGACGGCACTACTTCTTTTTGTTCAGCAATTCTCTATGCAATGTGCATGCAGACCTTTCTCTACACTCCCTTATATCTATTATTTTTGGATCAATCTTTTATTCCAGAATCGATAATCGCAAAAAAAAAAAAAAAAAAAGAAAAAAAAAAAAGAATTGGGTGCCTGCAGTCAGGCCACTCACTGAACAGCAGGCCAGGCGCCGCCTACTGGTTTACTAGTGGTTTTATTACTTTATTAGTCTGAAGTAATAATTACACTTCAGGGTTAAAGTGGGTGCATCTCATTGTAAAATTGGACTTCAAACGGCCCAAATCTGGTTTCAAACGGCCCAAATTTCACACGTGTTGGCCTGCTTGGTATCTAATGCCCGGCCTGAATTATGATCCCAGTCCGCCCCTGTTTTTAACTATATCGCCCAGCCCTACTCATGATATATAATATACAGTCTCTAGTGTATGATTAAACTTTTCCCATGTTCTAATCTAGTGTAAAAAAGCAAACAAACAAAAAAGAAAAGAAAAAATAAACAAAAATCGCAATAAATCGTAATATCGAATCGCAATAATCGTAGAATCGCAATACTTAAGAATCGCAATACTTAAGAATCGCAATATAAATCGAATCGGCACCCAAGAATCGTGATAGTATCGAATCGGGAGATAAGTGAATCGCCACAGCCCTAATATCTATACAATGCACATAAGCATAATGTGACATAGATGATTTTTGTTGTTTTTATTGGATGCCATGGATACCATACATGCAAAGAGAATTGAATTTAAATGCAACAAAGAATGAATCTATTCAGCTGATCATGCCACCGTTAAACAAGAGGGTTTATCATCCCATAAAAGCACTCTGTGTTCTGACCCTGCTGTCTGTCGCTGTGTGACTGACAGAGGAATGTGTGTGTGTGTGTGTGTGTGTGTGTGTGTGTGAGAGAGAGAGCGAGAGTGTGGGAGAGAGAGAGAGAGTGAATGTGTGTTTGTATCAGAGAGAGAGTGAGTGTGGGAGTCAGCTGCCTGATCCCTGCCAGTCTCTATCCATCTTCCCTGTGAATTCACCAGCTGTCTGTTTTTTCATGGCACGCCTGTCTGTCTGTCTGTCTGTCTGTCTGTCTGTCTGTCTGCCTGTCTGTCTGTCTGTCTGTCTGCCTGTCTGTCTGTCTGCCTGTCTGTCTGCCTGTCTGTCTGTCTGTCTGACTGTCTGTCTGTCTGTCACCATGCTGCTGCATACTGTACAGCTGTACTCACAATAAGCATGTGATAATGACACCATGTTGTGCTTAAACGGCTACTTTTCCCTTCCTGTCATGCGGAACAGCGCGATAAGCAAAATGAGGAAAACAGGCCAGTGAGGAGAGCAATTAAAGAGAGAGAGAGGAACAAAGACATGTTGACGGCTTACCTTATAGTGACACATTACATTACATTACATTACATTACATTACATTACATTACATAGCCTACTGACATGGGTGAAGAAGTCTGGATCTCATATAAGCTATAGAGGATAGATAGTTAAATGCAACTGATGGGGCTTGGCAATATGGACCAAAAATCATATCTCAGTATTTTTAGGCTGAATGGCAGTACCCACTACTGAAGCCATCTGTCTGTATTAATCAGTCAATTAAAGAAAAATATAACTTTACTTAATGCAGCCTTTAAAACCAGGAAAAGACACGTTTGTGCCATACCAAAAAATCTAAGACATAGTTATAGTCTATCTCATATCAAAATATCGATATAATTTGCCAGTCCTATAAGTGGACAGAATACTTGCAGATTGCAGCAAACTGCAGCATAACTGAAACAGCCTAACTTTACAGCCTGGCGGAGTGTGTGGGGCAAACAAGGCCAGTGGTGCAAACAGAGGCTGCAAAAATGACTAACACTTTACTTCACATTGCGCATTAGTTACCGTAACTCAATTGGACATAGCCTATCTCTGGCTGTTCTTTTCAGTAGGTGATCGCTCCATGAAGGAACACTCTCTCTCATACACACTGAGAGAAAGCATATAAAGCAAACACACTGCTAAATGGGGGGAGAGGGGGATACGTATCAGCAGTATCAAAGCAAAACTTTAGGGTTACAAAAACACGACTTACAGACATCATGGTGAATTTGCAGCGCGCACACAAACAACGGGCATTTATGTGGTTCCCATCATAGGCGAGCGGTCCAATGGATGCTGGCTGTGGAGAGTCAAGCACGACGCACCCTGAAGCGCACAGCAGCAGCAGTTGTCCCAGCAAGACGACAAACAAAAAGTCAGTTGTCAGTGGAATGCGACCACCATCGTTACACAATAAACAGAAGGCTGATGGTAAATGCAGTTTCTTCTGCTTCTTCTTCTTCTTCTAGTGTTTTATGGCGGTTGGCAAACAAACTTATGGTGCATTACCGCCACCTTCTGAAATGGAGTGTGGATCAGAATGGCTTCCTAAAACACTACACTATCCTGACTATATTCTTCTACTTAGTCCAGTTTGTTCTAGAAATAAAAATATATCCCTATATCCCACATTCCCTGAATTCAACTGCAATATCTCTTTTAAATCCAGCTTGATACGATTATGCAGTTTGTTGAGGGTTTCTTCTTCTCTTATTTAAGGGCGGCTCGCAAACCAACGTATAGGTGCATATTGCCCCCTACTGTACTGGAGTGTGTAGTAACATTAGACTGTAGCCAGCGGACGACCCGCTCTACCTCCTGAGCCACAGCCGCTTTATAATAAATAAATAAATAAATAAATAAATAAATAAATAAATAAATAAATAAATAAATAAATAAATAAATAAATAAATAAATAAATAAATAAATAAATAAATAAATAAATAAATAAATAAATAAATAAATAAATAAATAAATAAATAAATGAATGAATGAATGAATAAATAAATAAATAAATAAATAAATAAATAAATAAATAAAACTTCTATATCCAGCCACATCCACATTATTTAAAAATACATTTAGGTCATTTTATACATGTAGTTAGTTACTATATTTAAAAGGTCAAGTTTAGAAAGAATGGTCTCACTCTAATGTAAGGGATCGGGCGGGGTAGGCTACTATATGGGGACTAACATCATCGCACATTAATACAACTGGACCCACTGCACTGCATGCATTGTTTTTAACTGCAAGGGATTAGCATAAAGTGGGCATGTCTGAAAAGGGGAGATATCTTGAGGTGAGAGGTCAAGGGACACCTTTAAAAATGGCCAGGCCAGTTTTCCATAGCCAACGTTTAGCCTAACTTTGCATGACGAAGTCTACCATTGGTTTATAGACTCTGGAAGCCTAGTGTATGTAGTCTTGAGGGAGAAAGGCAAAGCAGACTGACCGTGTGTTATACAGTCTTACAGCTGTGGGCAGAGTTCCTGCTTTCGGCCTGTTCTTCTGCACTGAAAGTCTGTGATGTTGCCTCTGTTCCGTAGCAGTCTCTGTGTGTGTTCTGCTCTTGTTTGTGGGAGCATGTCATGAAGTGAATGCTGTTCATGTGTCATGTCTCTGACCAGCTGAGTGGCTGCTTGTTCCCTCCTGCTCTGAAGCGACGGGAGTTGTGGCAGTGTGGTAGAGCCCACCCAGGTGCAGAGCCTCTGGAGGATTGGGCTGAAAATTTGCATGGTGGTGGTTGCTGGTGGGTTATGATCCGGGGAAGGTCATGGGCAAGGCATCAAGTCCTGGAACCACCTAGAAAGTCCTGGAAAGTTCTGGAAACCACCTGGAAACCACCTATACGCCCACACTCTAGGTCAGATGTCATAACCTCTCATTTTACTTTTTAAATATACTTTATTAAATTATTCAGTCAGGGGTAACAAACATTTAATAATTTCGTTTATATATATATATATATATATATATATATATATATATATATATATATATATATATATATATATATATACATAAACAGTAGAAGGGAGTGGATAACAAAAATAAGAAGTCTATTAGAAGGTGAGCAGCTGCCAGGTTGTGGGTCTTTTTGTTCTTATGTCCAGTGTTCTTTGTCTTTTCAGTTCTGATATGATTTGTTTATAGACCACTTCACCTGGGATGACAGCTTGGTGGATAACTGTGGCACACTTTGTCTTCCACACAAACAATTGTCCGGAAAAAGTCCTGGTGTGGTCCTGGCATTATTTCATTAAAGACACCATACATCACAGCATTATAATTCACAGTAATATTAAAACCAATACTTTCCATTTTCCCCAGACATATTTAGATCTCTCACATTTTAGGAGCAAATGCTCTATAGTTTCATCCTCCTTGCAGTCATCCATAGGGCACTCTTTGGTTTGAACAAAACAGCTCCACTTGACGATTGCTCGGACTGCCAGTCTGCCAACCAGTCTAATTTGACCACTATCTTAAATGATAGAAAACATACTGTGCACTTATTCTTCAGCATTTATTATATTTGAAAATCACTCCAAACAGCCAAGGTGATCTCATTCGATGTTTCTAGCTTCATAAGTAAAATGGTATGGTTTGTGTTAGACCTCCCAGGCCAGGCAGAACCATCAGGAGGACCAGGTCTATCCCCCGGGCCACATAATGCCCAGGTCTGCGTTAAAGTGTTGAATGAATGGACGGATAGACTGACACATGATATTGGGGCAATACAAAAATCTATATTAATTCAATGTTGTCTTTTCAACATTGAAAAAGCACAGAATTAGCCTATCAACATTGATTCAATGTTATTATAGCCTTGAATACTCAACCAACAAAAAATATTATTACGATGGAATTCCAACATTGAATCAATGTAATCTTGCTATCTATCCATCCATCCAGCCATTTATTTTAATGTAAGATGCAGGATGTCCTACGCGCAATATTTTTTTATGGCAAAGGCATGACCCGCCCTACTCTGCCTCTGATTGGCTTACCCTGATATTTTACCCTAAGCTTAACCAATCATCACTCCTCATGGCTAAACCCAGCCATGCCTTCACCATCCTAAGATAACAAAGGCATGACCGTCCCTATTCTGCCTCTGATTGGCTTACCCTAACCCTAACAAATCTCCTAATGCCTAAACCTAACCAACCGATCTTCCCGTTTGGAGGCGGATCCAGAGTCAGCTGCTATATGGGTACATAATGTCTTGTAAGTTTTTTTTTTTATCAGGTGGCAAGCTCGGGTTTGGGCAGATGAAGCCCCGGAAGTGATACTAAAAGCTGTAGTTCCTCGAATGGCCACTTGAGGCTGGCTCCAAAAGGGAGTCGTTCCCAATTCGCCCGCATGTTAAAATGCCTGACTTTACAACTAGATTAAACATGTTTACAGCCTGATGCAGCTACGGCTCTGTGGGAAACCCTTGATCTTGTGCCGTCTCGTGCGAGCTGCGCAAGAACCCCAAGATGGTGATGGCCACACTCCCAGCTTCATAACTGGGATGTCCAAAAATCAATGGGTGATGTTACGATGACTTAATTTTTTGAACACTTGCAAGATTTCGGTTTCACTAATGGTTGCCCAACTCATAGAAGTTTGATAGTACACACATCTTCTAAGGATCTTGTATGTGGATTTACTGTTATATATATTTCTTACAAGTTCCCAAATCATATAAGTTTCATTTTACACAAATTTACTAAGAATATTGTATGTGGATTTACTGTCATATATAGTTTGTAAGTGACCAAATTATATAAGTTTCACTTTATACAAATTTACTATGGATCTTATATCTGGTTTGACTGTCATATATATTACTTACATGTTTCAGGTAAAACATATACAAATTTAGTAAAATCTTTTCCATATGGGTAGGAAGAAGAGGGAGTTTAATTAAGGAAATAAAATACAAGAGAAGCAGAACTGACAAATCTATAGTTGCATTTAGAAATGATTTAATGATTTATAACTGGAATAGAGTATGTGAAGAATCTGACTTTGACAAAGGATCATAGCTTTATTTTGAGACATATTCAACACTTTTAGGGATGCACGATATATCAGCAATCATATCGGTATCGGCTGATGTTAGTAATTTTTTAACATATCGGCATATGTTAAATCGGTCCCATGTTACAATGTTAATATTGGTTATCGGTAGCCAAAATTCTCACATTGAGATTAAACAATGTGGTAAATCTATGAATTATGGGCTTTTCCAAATGTTTTGGAAAGAAATAAATGCATTCCTTTTTCAAAACCACAGTGTTTACATGTGTTTTTCACTATGTACAAAATTGTATTATCATAGAAATGTGTTTTTATAAAGATCATATCGACATCGGTAAATATCGGTTATCGGCCATAACAGCAATGTCAATATCGGTTATCGGTATCAGCCAAAATGTTCATATCTGTGCATCCCTAAACACTTTATATGAGAAAAACAGTCCATTAAAACAGTAGAGCAACAAGGATATTTACGCACTAGAAGGGACAGCGATATGGTGACATATGGAGACACTAGTAGGGACAGCGATATGGAGACACTAGTAGGAACAGTGATATGGAGACATATGGACACACGAATAGGGACAGTGATATGGAGACATATGGAGACACCAGTAGGGACAGTGATATGGAGACATATGGAGACACTAGTAGGGACAGTGATATGATACATATGGAGACACTAGTAGGGACAGTGATATGGAGACATATGGAGACACTAGTAGGAACAGTGATATGATACATATGGAGACACTAGTAGGAACAGCGATATGGAGACATATGGAGACACGAGTAGGGACAGTGATATGGAGACACTAGTAGGGACAGCGATATGGAGACATATGGATACACTAGTAGGGACAGTGATATGGAGACATATGGATACACTAGTAGGGACAGTGATATGGAGACACGAGTAGGGACAGTGATATGGAGACATATGGATACACTAGTAGGGACAGTGATATGGAGACACTAGTAGGGACAGTGATATGGAGACACTAGTAGAGACAGTGATGTGGAGACATATGGAGACACTAGTAGGAACAGCGATATGGAGACATATGGAGACACTAGTAGGGACAGTGATATGGAGACATATGGAGACACTAGTAGGGACAGTGATATGGAGACATATGGAGACACTAGTAGGGACAGTGATATGGAGACACTAGTAGGAACATTGATATGGAGACACTAGTAGAGACAGTGATATGGAGACATATGGAGACACTAGTAGGAACAGCGATATGGCGACATATGGAGACACTAGTAGGGACAGTGATATGGAGACATATGGAGACACTAGTAGGGACAGTGATATGGAGACATATGGAGACACTAGTAGGAACAGTGATATGATACATATGGAGACACTAGTAGGAACAGCGATATGGAGACATATGGAGACACGAGTAGGGACAGTGATATGGAGACACTAGTAGGGACAGCGATATGGAGACATATGGATACACTAGTAGGGACAGTGATATGGAGACATATGGATACACTAGTAGGGACAGTGATATGGAGACACGAGTAGGGACAGTGATATGGAGACATATGGATACACTAGTAGGGACAGTGATATGGAGACACTAGTAGGGACAGTGATATGGAGACACTAGTAGAGACAGTGATGTGGAGACATATGGAGACACTAGTAGGAACAGCGATATGGAGACATATGGAGACACTAGTAGGGACAGTGATATGGAGACATATGGAGACACTAGTAGGGACAGTGATATGGAGACATATGGAGACACTAGTAGGGACAGTGATATGGAGACACTAGTAGGAACAGTGATATGGAGACACTAGTAGAGACAGTGATATGGAGACATATGGAGACACTAGTAGGAACAGCGATATGGCGACATATGGAGACACTAGTAGGGACAGTGATATGGAGACATATGGAGACACTAGTAGGGACAGTGATATGGAGACATATGGATACACTAGTAGGGACAGTGATATGGAGACGTATGGAGACACTAGTAGGGACAGCGATATGGAGACATATGGAGACACTAGTGGGGACAGTGATATGGAGACATATGGAGACACTAGTAGGGACAGTGATATGGAGACACTAGTGGGGACAGTGATATGGAGACACTAGTGGGGACAGTGATATGGAGACATATGGATACACTAGTGGGGACAGTGATATGGAGACATATGGATACACTAGTGGGGACAGTGATATGGAGACATATGGATACACTAGTGGGGACAGTGATATGGAGACATATGGATACACTAGTGGGGACAGTGATATGGAGACATATGGAGACACTAGTAGGGACAGTGATATGGAGACATATGGAGACACTAGTAGGGACAGCGATATGGAGACATATGGAGACACTAGTAGGGACAGTGATATGGAGACATATGGAGACACTAGTAGGGACAGTGATATGGAGACATATTTATTTTATTTTTATTTTACCTTTATTTATACAGGGAGAGTCCCTTGAGAGCAAGCTCTCATTTACAAGGGAGCCCTGGTGTACAAAGAACATATACAGCAGTTACAAAATTACAGGTTAACACAGCAGACAATAACAAGCATCAAGAGCATAATTAAATAATTTCAAATAAAACATGAACACACCTTGCGAGGAATGCTTTCTAAAAGTGCTTTAAAAGAAGCAAGCGGGATCAAATTATCCATTTTTAAGTTTTCCTGGAGCACATTCCATCTGTTGGGGGCGAACCAAGAAAAAGCGGTCTTTCCTTGTTCGGTTCGCACCCGTGGGACAGACAGTCTGATATAGGACCGCGATCGTGTTTGATAACCTCCACTGTTACAAGAAAGGAGTGCGGATAAGTAAGGTGGAAGTTTCCCAATTAATGCTTTATAAATAAATATCAGACAGTGCTGATCTCTACGCTCCGACAGGGAGGACCAACCCACATTTTCGTACAGAATACAATGATGTGTACTGAAAGCATCACCTGTAACAAAACGCAGAGCGCTATGATATACAGCATCAAGAGGCTTTAAGACGGATGGAGAGGCATACATGTAAATCACATCACCATAATCAAAAACTGACATTATCAAAGATTGGACAACAGTTTTTCTGGCCAATAGTGAAAAACAAGACTTGTTTCTATACAAAAAGCCGATTTTTCTCCTCAAATTCTTTGTGAGATGTTCTACATGTACATGAAAAGAAAGTTTGGTGTCCAACCAAATACCAAGATACTTATAAGAATGGGCTAATTGAATTTGGTCGCCTTGAAGCGTACGGATACACAAATTATCATTTCTGTTTAAAGATCTTGAGAACAACATCCACTTTGTCTTAGTGGAGTTCAAAACTAATTTAAGATCGAACAGGGACCGTTGCAACGAATCAAAAGCGGCCTGCAAAGATAAGACGGCCTGTGCCGGGGTGGGTCCAAAACAATATAAGATTGTGTCGTCCGCGTAATAATGGACATTGCAGAGATCAGAAGGAAGAAAAATGTTATTTATATAAAGAGTGAACAGGATAGGCCCGGAAATGGAACCTTGGGGCACGCCCTTCCCGACGTCCAATGAAATGGATTTGATATTTTCCGCCATTACAGACTGTTTCCTTCCAGTCAGATAGTTAGTAAACCATCTGACTGAGGGGTCGTCTAATCCGATGGCGGACAACTGAGCAATCAGGATGTTGTGATCTACTGTATCGAAGGCCTTGGAGAGGTCTACAAAGAGAGCCGCACAGTGCTGGCGGCTATCCAGGCCATTCAGAATGTTATTCAAAACAAGGGATGTGGCAGTGACCGTGCTATGGCCGGGTCTAAAACCAGATTGATGAGGCTGAAGAATGTTGTAAGTATCTAGAAATGCACGGAGCTGTACATTCACCAAGGTTTCAAGCACCTTGGCAAGGCAGCACAATTTAGAAATGGGACGGTAATTATTTAGATCGCTCAAGTCACCACCTTTAAAGAGGGGTGTAACTTGAGCGGTTTTCCATATGGCCGGGATCTCGCCCGTGACAAATGTTAAATTAAATATATGGGCAATTGAGGGGGCGACCAGGTCAGCGCCAAGGCGTAAAAGGAACGGTGGAATGTCGTCCTCACCCTTGGATTTCCTGGTATTCAATTTGGAGAGAGCCTCATAAACTTCATGACTACTTACTGGTCTGAAGGAAAAACGGTCGTCTGAGGAGGCGGGAATCGCCATCGGAGGCGGGCGGTCGGCTACGAAGGCAGAAGTTGCCAACAGAGGCGGGCGGTCGCTGATGGAGGCGGGGGTCACCGGCGGAGGCGGAGAGTCGGAAACGGAGGCGAGGGTCGCCAACGGAGGCAGGCAATCGCCAGCAGGGGTCGCTAACGAGGGCGGACGGTCGCCAATGGAGGCGGGGGTTGCCAACGGAGGCGGTCGCTCGTTTACAGGGGCGGGGGTCGCCAGCGAGGGCGGACGGTCGCTAATGGAGGCGGGGGTTGCCAATGGAGGTGGTCGCTCGTTTACAGTGGTGGGGGTCGCCAGCGAGGGCGGTCGGTCGCCAACTGGGGCGGGGATCGCCAGCGGAGGCGGGCGATCACCAATGGGGGCGGGGGTCGAGGGGGCCGTGTTATCAGTGAGCCTCTCAAACAAATAGCTCGCGGATACAAAGTGCTGGTTAAAAGTATTGCACATATTAAGTTTGTCTGAGATTATTTTACCATCAACGTTTATCTGGGGGGGGAGAGTAGAGGTAGGTGTGGCTTTGAGAGTTTTAACTGTTTTCCAGAAGTTGGAAGTGTTACAGCTAGCAGCTAGATAATAATCCGCTTTGGCTTTTCTGATTATACAAATGGATTTATTTCTCATTTTCCTAAAGTGAAGCCAATCTGCAGGATCACCAGTTGAGTTAGCATTTGCCCAAGCGGAGTCTTTAAGTCGCAATGCTGATTTGATGACCCCTGAGAACCAAGGACTGGAGCGATTTTTTACTCTCAGTTTTTTGTAGGGGGCGTGCTTATCTGCGAACAGATTGAAGACACAAGAGAAATAATCTAATGCTAACTCAGGGTCAGGAATCAGACACGATCTCTCCAGGTCAGAATAAAATAAATCATGTAAAAAGGCTTGATCTGAAAAAAATTTAAAATTACGTTTTCTTATAAACTTACCACTAGATTTAAAACTTTTGGTCAATCTGACACAAGCTATGGGGCAATGATCACTGATTCCCTGTGCAAAAACCCCTCTCAGAGGGTACTTAACTGGTCTATTTGTCAGGATGATGTCTATGAGAGTGGATTTAGATGGATTTTTTACATTCGGTCTAGTGGGATGTTGGATGAGCTGGGATAGATCTAATTCAAGGCACAGATGTTTCAGACTGGCAGATGTTTCAGATAACCAATCAGAATTTAGGTCACCCAACACTAACAGTTCACCAGCGGTGAAGTTGGATAATATTTTTCCGAGATCTTCAAAAGCTGATTTCGGTGCGGAGGGTGGGCGGTATACACCAGCTACTGAAAGGTGAATATCGCCCCCGACACAGACATCTAAAATAATACACTCAAAACATTTTGGGACAGAGGAGGCAGTTAGAACAGAAGCTGTTAAATGATCTTTTACAAAAATCACTACTCCTCCCCCTTTAGCCTTCCTGTCAATTCTAAAAAGGTTAAACCCATTTATGGAAATATCCGAATCCGGGGTTCTACTAGAGAGCCATGATTCTGAGATGACAAGGATATCAGGCAAAGTATCATTAATTAATACATTGATAAAATCCATTTTAGGCAGCAAGCTCCTAACATTGAGATGCAGGAATTTCAGCCCCGAAGTAGCATGAAACTCCTGAATGGACCATAAAGTGGGACTATTTGAGAGGACAGAAGGGGCAGGAGAGATGGGTATAATTTTCAGATTGCCCTTCGTGACTCCCCTTGGTCTTGAAGAGCGGCGAGACAGTCGTACCATACACGGGAATAGAACAGCAATATTAAATGATTCACACATAGCAATATTATACGAATCACACATAGCAATACTATATGAATCGCACATAGCATTCCAATCAGAACAGTCATTATTAATACAGCCATTTGTAATAGCAAAACAGCCATCAGCATTAGAAGATACATAGCTAGATACAGAGGTGTAGTGCTATCTTGAGAAGTGCAGGAACGCACCTATTTGCGGAACACCCCCCTCCCCCAGCACACGCACAGGTCCCCCCGCACGCACGCACACACACTACACTGACACACACACATAATTTATTGTGTCCTCTAGACACTGCAGAAGTAGCCCATGACAGAGTCAGTTATCACAAACAGCTAAGCTAAACAAGTCTCAAGCATCATGCAAGTTGCACAAGGCTGCATAATTGATCATTTGGCATGGCGGCTGGCATTTTTAGCAAGTAACTTACCATTTTGTGGCGAATTCTGGCGTTGCAAATTGCAATCTGGTGATTAACGCTAACTTTTGATTAGCGTTAATTGAAAATAAATCTCGGTAATGTAACGTGCACTCCATAGTAAAATGTACACCGCTTGCGCATGTGCAGAAACTGAGAAACCGGACCGGTGTGACAGCCTACTGGTCGCTCCACTATCCTGTCTCCATGCGCGTGCATGTGATTGTTGTTTACTTCCTGCAGCAGCTGTTGTGCACTTCTGCCCGCAGATTCACCACAACTCCACAATGAAACAATGAAGTCTCCGGCGGATGAGAACTACTCTTCTTTGCTTTTTACCATCTTTTAATCTCCACTGTGCCTGTCCACGATTATTACAGCTTTTCAGAGCAGCGATGACTGCTAAAAAGATTAATGCAAAAAAAGCGATTCCCTGCGGGTTTCGATCAGCATATACAAAAGGTTCCAACACTGTAACCCATGCACCTAACCCTCTTCGCCACCAGTCCACTCCAGTTTACCGAAGTCAACTCACCTTATAATGAATGACTACGCAACATCCGTGGCTAGTTGAACTGAAGTGTTTCACATTAACTTGTTGCTCATTAAAACGTTGAACTATTCGCTGCTACTGATAGTTGAGACTGCAGGTTTACAAGAACTGGCAAGAGCATTGATCTCGGCTCCACATACACACACACATTGACACACACAAAACACTGCTTGGAGAAGTATGGGAACGCCGTTCCCACGCGTTCTGCCGGGACTACACCACTGGCTAGATAATGGATCTAGATATGGAGACACTAGTGGGGACAGTGATATGGAGACATATGGAGACACTAGTAGGGACAGTGATATGGAGACATATGGAGACACTAGTAGGGACAGTGATATGGAGACATATGGAGACACTAGTAGGGACAGTGATATGGAGACATATGGAGACACTAGTGGGGACAGTGATATGGAGACATATGGAGACACTAGTAGGGACAGTGATATGATACATATGGAGACACTAGTAGGGACAGTGATATGGAGACATATGGAGACACTAGTAGGGACAGTGATATGGAGACATATGGAGACACTAGTGGGGACAGTGATATGGAGACATATGGAGACACTAGTAGGGACAGTGATATGATACATATGGAGACACTAGTAGGGACAGTGATATGGAGACATATGGAGACACTAGTAGGGACAGTGATATGGAGACATATGGAGACACTAGTAGGGACAGTGATATGGAGACATATGGAGACACTAGTAGGGACAGTGATATGGAGACATATGGAGACACTAGTAGGGACAGTGATATGGAGACATATGGAGACACTAGTAGGGACAGTGATATGGAGACATATGGAGACACTAGTAGGGACAGTGATATGGAGACACTAAATGGTAAATGGCCTGCATTTATATAGCGCTTTTATCCAAAGCTCTTTACAGTCAGTAGGTACATTAATCCAGTCACACACAGATGGCAGCAGGTTACCACACAGGGTGCTGGCACACCATCAGGAGCAATTTGGGGTTCAGTGTCTCGCTCAAGGACACTTCGACATTGTAGACTGGAGAAGCCGGGAATCGAACCACCGACCTCTTTTATCCAAAGCGATTAGTCCACGACCCGCACCTCACCTCCTGAGCTACCCCTGCCCATCTGGGCCCTTTTTGAACTAACATTTCTCTCTCTCTTAAAAAAAAAAAAAAACGAACTAAACTTTACCACTATTCCTTCAGATGTTGTAGTTGTCATAGACTGTGTTGCATAGTTGATTGCTCTATTGTTGACAAAAATGTGTTATTGTAAGTCGCTTTGGATAAAAGCATCTGCCAAATGACGTAATGTAATGTAATGTAATATATATGGAGACATTTGACCTTAATTATGAGCGGTAAGCTGAAATCATTCAGGAAACTGCGGGCAGCAAGTTCACCTGTTGTTGCTTGGCAACTCCTGGTAGTGCACTCCTAAGGGAACTATTTTTTGTTGGCGGAGACAAAAAACAGACAGAAAGCATCTGTTGTCTCAAATGATTTTAAATTTTGAATATTTCTTGATGAATAGCTTTGTTTACATCTGTACAACTGTTGTATAAAAGCAATATCACACTCGAGGTCGTGCTGTTTGTACTCTAACATCGTCACAGCTGTGATTATCTTCGGCACTCAGGCTGCGGCCTCGTGCCTACGAACGAATCGTAGCCGTGACGATATCACAGTACAACAGCCCTCCCTCTCGTGTGATAGTGCTTAAAGGGACAGCTCACCCTAAAATCCAAAATGACATGTTTTTCCTCTTACATGTAGTGCTATTTATCCATCGGCATCGTTTTGGTGTGAGTTGCTGAGTTTTGGAGATATCAGACGTAGAGATTTCTGCCTTTTCTACAATACAATGGAACTGGATGGCACTCGGCTTGTGCTGCTCAAAACGGCAAGAACATACATTTGAAAAACTCAACAGCAATGTCTCTTTCCAGAAATAATGACCCAAGATAACACAGACCTAGTTGTGAGCAGTTTCATGTAGGAACTAGCTAGGAGCTAGTGGGTGTAGTTTGGTCTAAAGAAAATAGTTCCTACATGAAACTGCTCACAACAAGGTTTGTGGATTATCTTGAATAACCGGGTCATGATTTCTGGAAAGAGACATATTGCTGTTGAGTTTTTCAAATGTATGTTTTTGTCACTTCGACCAGCACAAGCCGAGTGCCATCCAGTTCCATTGTATTTGAGAGAAGGCAGAAATCTTTAGGGCCGATATCTCCAAAACTCGGGCAACTAACACAAAATTATCTAGGTGGATAAATAGCACCACAGGTGAGAGGAAAAATATGTATTTTGGATTTTAGGGTGAGCTGTCCCTTTAAGTGAAGTTTGTCACCATTATGGCTTCTCACCACTGTGAATGTGTGAGGCTAGCCCGAACACTTTCTGTGAATGTGCTGTTGATGTACTGCTAGGTCATATGAGAGACTGAAGCTGCCCTCACATTGGTCACAAGAGTATGGCTTCACTGCACTGTGAAAGCATTGATGATGTGTTGTTAGGTTATCTAACCGACTGAAGCTGCTTCCACATTGGTCACAGGAGTATAGCTTCTCTCCAGTGTGAATGCGTTGATGTCTTTTTAGGGCACCTGACTGACTGAAGCTCCTCCCACATTGGTCACAGGAGAATGGCTTCTCTCCAGTGTGAATGCGTTGATGTGTTTTTAGGTCACCTGACTGACTGAAGCTCCTCCCACATTGGTCACAGGAGAATGGCTTCTCTCCAGTGTGATTGCGTTGATGTGTTTTTAGGTGACCTGACTGACTGAAGCTGCTTCCACATTGGTCACAGGAGAATGGCTTCTCTCCAGTGTGAATGCGTTGATGTCTTGTTAGGTTAGTTAACAGACTGTAGCTCCTCCCACATTGGTCACAGGAGAATGGCTTCTCTCCAGTGTGAATGCGTTGATGTTTTTTTAGGTCACTTGAGAGACTGAAGCTTCTCCCACATTGGTCACAGGAGAATGGCTTCTCTCCAGTGTGAATGCGTTGATGTGTTTTTAGGGTACTTGACTGACTGAAGCTCCTCCCACATTGGTCACAGGAGAATGGCTTCTCTCCAGTGTGAATGCGTTGATGTTTTTTTAGGTCACTTGAGTGGCTGAAGCTCCTCCCACATTGGTCACAGGAGAATGGCTTCTCTCCAGTGTGAATGCGTTGATGTTTTTTTAGGTCACTTGAGTGGCTGAAGCTCCTCCCACATTGGTCACAGGAGAATGGCTTCTCTCCAGTGTGAATGCTGCGTTGATGTGTTTTTAGGTGACTTGAGTGACTGAAAGATGTCCCACACTGCAGAGAGCGGTGGCGTTTTGGTCTGTTGGTGTCTCTCTGTTTCATGGAGGAAGATATAAAAGATATAAGTCATTACTATCTCTGACAAAGTATTTTATGATATGAAAGCATATGCTAACAGACAAACATATCTTGTTGTATGTACTGTGTAACCAGTGTTGGGGGAGACACATTACAAAAGTAACACATTACAGGTAATATATTACTTTTAGCAGTAACACAGTAATATAACGCCAATAGGATTTTGGTAATATTATACGCGGACTTATGCCTCCGCCATTAGTTCATTCTGGAGTCTAAATCGCCATTTGAGGCAAATTGGAAGAAATTCCGTCAAGGCGCTCCTGAGATGTTGCGTTACAGAGCTTGGAAATTGGGTGTGTGAGGTCACAGTGACCTTGAACTTTGACCACCAAAATGTAATCAGTTCATCCTTGAGTCCAAGTGGACGTTTGAGGCAAATTCTAAGAAATTCCATCAAGACATTCCTGAGATATCGCATTGACAAGCTTGAAAATGGCATTCGAGAGGTCACAGTGACCTTGACCTTTGATCACCAAAATGGAATCAGTTCAGCCTTGCGTCCAGGTCGATGTTTGAGCCAAATCACAAGAAATTCTATCAAGCCGTTCTTGAGATATTGGAATGGCGTTCGTGAGGTCACAGTGACCTTGAAGTTTGACCACCAAAATGTACTGAGTTCATCCTTGAGGCCAAGTTAATGTTTGAGGCAAATTTGATGAAATTCCGTCAAGGCATTCCTGAGATATGGCGTTAACAAGCTTGAAAATGACGTTGGAGAAGTCACAGTGACCTTGACCTTTGATCACCAAAATGTAATCCTTTCATCCTTTCATCCTTTTTTTTTTTTAATGATTTATTTATGGGATTTTTCAAGTTTACACAAACAAAACACGTACATCACAACACAACACACATAACTTCACAGTTACAGCAAAACAACAATACAATACAGAGAAAAAAGTAAATAAATAATATCAAATAAGATAAACAACAAGGGGGGGCGGGGGGTAGACAGAATTAAGGATAAAAAGAGGTCAGTAGAAGTAGCTTATACAGAGGTCAGATACTGTAGATCGGGGTCAAGACAAGATCAAGAGGGACCAGAGGTTCATCAGTCCGGAGCTGACGGGATAATTTGGATGCCCTTTATATATTCTGAAAAAGTCTGTCAGATTTTATAGTACTTGTGCAGGGAGCCTCGTAGGGTGTGCTTAATTTTATCCAGCTGCATAAAATGCAGCACGTCCCCCACCCACCGAGAATGAGTGGGAGCATAGGGACCCTTCCAATTCATTAGAATTGATCACCTCGCTAGAAGAGTTAGAAAAGCCACAAAATCTAAGAAGTATTTGTGCAGAGGAGTCCCAGCTGGCAGGACTCCAAACAGTGCAGCAATTGGGGATGGCTCAATGGGCACCGAAGTGACCTTAGATAAAGTATCAAAAACGGATTCCCAGTAGGAAGAGAGAGAGGGACACAGCCAAAACATATGACAAAGATCTGCAGGAGCTTGCCGACATTTATCACACGCGGGATCAATGTCAGGAAAAATCCTCGCCAGCTTACACTTAGACCAGTGCACCCTATTGACCACCTTACATTGCAACACCCCATGTCTGGCACATAAGGAAGAGTGGTGAACTCTGTAGAGAATCTCCTCCCAGGTCTCATGATCTAATTCTTCTCCCAAGTCCTGTGACCAAATTGTACATAATGCGAAGGATTCAGGGGACTGTAGCATGCATATCTCATTATATAAACGTGTAATGACACCTTTTTGAATTGGATCTTGTTGTAAAAGCAAATCAATGGGAGAAATAGAAGCAATGGCAGGAAACCCTGAGAAATGTTTGCGGACAAAATCACAAACTTGCAGGTACCTGAAGAAGTGGGCTTTTGGAAGCTCATATATATTTACCAAATCATTAAATGAAGCAATATGCCATCCACATATAGGTCACTGATTGTGGAAATTCCCTGACTGTGCCACAGATTGTAGGCCTTGTCCAGTACAGAGGGAGGGAAAAGCGGGTTGGCACGGACAGGGGATGACAGGGGAGGGGAGGTGAGCCCATGATGACGTGCAAATTGGTGCCAGATTTTGATACTGTTCTTCACCATAATATTCTTAATAAATTTGGCTAATGGTGGCAGGGAGGGTGAGCACAAGAGAGCCGCCAATGAGGCTGGAGCGCAGGAAGCAGATTCAATACATAGCCACGCAGGAGTGGGGTCCATATCATCCATATTCTGCCAATGTAGGATGGAGCGCAAATTGGCTGCCCAAAAATACTGTTGGAAGTTAGGTAGAGCCATTCCCCCTGAGAGTTTGGGTCTCTGCAGTACTTGTTTTAGAATTCTTGGGTTCCTACCCCCCCAAATAAAATGCAAAATCCTGCCATCCAACTTACGGAAAAAAGACTTTACAATAAAAATGGGAATACATTGAAAAAGGTACAAGAACCTGGGAAGCACATTCAATCCTTTCATCCTTGCGCCCAAGTCGACGTTTGAGCCAAATTGGCAGAGATTCCATCAAGCCGTTCTTGAGATATCGATTTAACGAACTTGGGAATGGCATTCGCGAGGTCACAGTGACCTTGACGTTTGACCACGAAAATCTAATCAGTTCATCCTTGAGTCCAAGTCGATGTTTGAGACAAGTGTCACAGGGTGATGCATTGGTGTGGGAGAAATGTGGGTGTGATGGTTAACCTGGGGGTGGCAGTGTCTGTAAGGGGAGTTTGCTCTATTTTCGCAGGACTGTCTTAATTATTCTGGGCACCGTGGCTGTGATTAGTGCACGAGGCTCTGTGGGCGGTTCCCTCAATTGCTCCGGACCATTGATTAGGAGATGCAGAGCTGGTGTGAGGGACAGACACACAGAGGCAGAGAGCCTGGAAGCCAGCCGTGATACGGACAGCATGGAGGACTGACGTGCACCAGTCGAGAGGAGGAATGGCGGAGCTGGGGTGAGAGCTCCCCAGTCTCTTTCTGTTTCAGCTGCCATTCCTCCTCCAGACGAACCGAGAGAGTCAGTGTGCGGCAGAAGCAGTGTGTCAGCTGGGCTTGGAAGAGACGCCAGAGAACACGAGGGGCACGGACGAGTCGAGCCGACCGGAGACCCGGACGAGCCAAGCCGACCTGAGATCCGAGAGGCGGAGGAAAGAAGCCGCTTGGACGTGTGGGACCAGCCAGGGGAACGCTGTGATCCCATCTCGCACGAGCTGCGAGGGAGAGAGAGGACAGGAGCGGCAGCGGGAGACACGCTGTGTGAAAGCGGAGGGGTGGAGGTGCGCTTCCCCCCTCCTTCAGTTAAGTCCCGCTCCATTTTTATTATTTTATCTTTGAGTGTGACCAGCTCCGTGAAACAGACGACGCGGGTCTGCCTGCAGGCCTAACCCCAGACACCTGGCAGTAGAACAAACCCTCAGTGGAACTACTATAGTAGGCTACTGCACTGAAGGAAGACGAGCCCTTAAGGCGTGTTGTGAATTATTTAGTTAGTGTGATTTACTTGCAATAGACGTGTTGCATCTAACTGGGTTGAACTTGGTTGCAGTGGATTTGGTTGCATTTCAATTATTTAACTTGGCTCATCCAAAGTGACAGTAGCCTACTAGTGAGTTATCCTACCAGTGAAGAACTCTTATTCCCCTGGGGAACCAAAGCATTAAAGCCTGCTCTGTTCTACACCCTCTTGTCAGCTGGAGGCGTCAGGAGAGGACGGGGAACCGGACGAGAGGGAAACACCGCAATTGCTCTGGACTGCAGCAGACACTGGACGTCACACGGACGCTGGACTCTTTTTTTAAATAGGCACATTTCTCTGTTTTTATATTTTAGTAATAAAAACCTTTGTTCCAACTTTCCACCTTTGCCTGTGTATGCTGTTTGGGCCAGTACCACTCCCCAGTAGAATCCCATTCTTTATCTCAGTCACGCACACACCTGTGACACAAGTTTGATTAAATTCCGTGAAGGCGTTCCTGAGATATGGCGTTAACAAGCTTGAAAATGGCGTTCGAGAGGTCACAGTGACCTTGACCTTTGACCTTTGACCACCAAAATCTGATCAGATCATCCTTGAGTCTAAGTCGATGTTTGAGGCAAATTTGATGAAATTCCGTCAAGGCGTTCCTCAGATATCGCGTTAACGAACATCATACGGACGGACGGACGGACGGACATATGGACGTACGTAAGGACAACCCGGATCCATAATGCCTCCGGCCTGGCTATCGCCGGCGGAGGCATAAAAAATATTAGAGGGAATTAAGCCCTGTTTACTGTAACTTACTACACTATAGTTCTAAGCAGCTTATAATAATTAAAACTACTAATGCCAAGACTTTATTTTTATCAAAGCACATATTTAAATAAAGATACAATCATTTCCTAATCAAATTGTGTTTTGTTTATGCAAATAACCACTATAGATGACAATAACAAAGTAAAATGATAACATTTAGAACTGTGGACAGTTTACATTGACTTTAGGGCGGTTGACATTATTTTTCGGGACGGTGGTGTCATCATAAAATGTCACATGATAAAATAAATGGCAGGTTATTTTGATTTGATCCAGACCTGGACAACAGCAGCAGCTTTGCATTGTGAAATATCTCATCATAAATGTAGGAAGAACCAAGCTAACAGGCTAATGTTAGCAAAGTTAGCGAGGGAGAGAGAATACTTAGTAATCATTGTGACATACAGCACAACATCCTATAAATAGGTGAGCTAACAGATTAAATGTACCAACAGATTCTAATGTTCTCACCTCTTGTGAAGAAGTCATCTTTGTCTCTTGCTCTCTTCCTCCACCAGATCTCTTCCTGCCAATCAGCTGTGACATAATCAAACAGAGACTGTTGGTGTTGTAGAAAATTGAAGTTCCATTGGCATTTCCTAATCAATAAGCTATAAGCTATAATTGCATACACATAATTAATGCTTTGATTTATTAGTCATAAGACATCTCACAAATGCATATTTGCACTATGCAGAGACACATAACTAGTTTATCAAGGAGGAGATTTCTCCCCTTTGCTCTGGCCTTCAGAAACTCAGCATGACAATGACCATGAGAAAAGGAACTGTCAGTGAAAATTATTGATTGATTGATTGATCGATTGATTGTTGATCATTATTGTCTGTGTTCAGTGTTGGTGAGCGGCCTTCCCCATCTGAGATGTGCTGTGGTTCCAAAACATCATTAAGATGAATCATCTCTGCTTGCTGAGCTTCAAAGGCCTTCAGGCATGTGAGGGAGAGAACGTCCAGGTCTGCTTGACCAGAGTGAGAGTTGAATCCTCCTTGGTGAGGTGATGGAACTTTACAGCAGACTCTGGAGGGTGGGGGCCAGCCACTCCTCGTTATAAGATATAGATATGAGTTAGCTTTTGGGGCACTTGTTCTGAAACTTCCAATCGAGTGTGACTCTCTGTATACAGACAGACCATTACTTGGAAATAAATCCTCCTTTGTTCATTTCAACGAGCGACTGATTAATTGTTTCAAACAACAAGCACTTTTTGCCATTACAGAACGCTTGCTGATAACAAGTCTCCCAGTTGGACTGCGCTGACGCACACTCCAAACTATTCATACATTCCTCTCCCCTCCTCTCTCTGTTTCTCTCTGCCTTCCTTGCCTATAAAGCGTGTGTCAACTGTCAGTCATCACTGAATATTTGGACTCTGTACATTGATCAGATGGTACATTGAGATTCAGTCACTCCTATAATGCAGTTTATAGGAGATTGTTATGGTTTTAAATTTACTCTTATAAGACAACTTTCTGGCTCTTGGTCATTTGGTTTATATTAGCTGTTATATATATTATATTGCGGATGAGGAATGGTGAAATTCCATTCTATAACAGTTGGTAAGACAGGGAACACAATGATGATCATAACAATGCTGTGAAATCAGTGTAGTGGAGTAGAAAGTAGAAATATTTCCCTCTGAAATTATAAGTAGGAAGTATAAATTGATTTGTGTCCACATTCATGCCCAGGTTAATGTTAGGCCCAGGGCAGCCGCAGAGGAACCAGTCAGGAAGAGCCAGGAGGAAGCCAGCCCTATCTGACTTATTTCCTGTGTTGAAATAGACTAGGCCTACAGCCTGTGTGTTGAAATAGACTAGGCCTACAGCCTGTGTGTTGAAATAGACTAGGCCTACAGCCTGTGTGTTGAAATAGACTAGGCCTACAGCCTGTGTGTTGAAATAGACTAGGCCAGGTGTGTCACACTCAATTTCATCCCGGGCCACATCAGCCTTAGGGTTGCCCTCAAAGGGCCGGTTGTAAATGTAACACGATATAAATTTATCTAGCCTACTTGTTATCATATTACATAATTGCCACTGATTCGATCAGTACTGGTTTTTAGTAATAACGTAATAATTAACTAGCTCTGAAAGCAGAATTATAGGAAAAATAATGGTAAACAGACAATTAGTAGCCTATGTTTTAAAATACATACTACAGCATGCGCTAGGACGCGTCATCAGTGTTGTTATCTGGGTCGTAAGGTGTTTCGGGTCTCTCAACATCATACACCTGCTACAACTACAGGCTACAACTATTCAAACTAATTGAATTAGAATTGTATTGCGCAAATTGTATTCTTTGCTAGCTCTCGCGGGCCACATAAAATGAGATGCCGGGCCGGATTTGGCCCCCGGGCCTTGAGTTTGACACATGTGGACTAGGCCTACAGCCTGTGTGTTGAAAATAGACTAGGCCTACAGCCTGTGTGTTGAAAATAGACTAGGCCTACAGCCTGTGTGTTGAAATAGACTAGGGCCAAGTTTGGAGTGTCCAAGGAGGGGAAGCTCAGCTTTTATAGAGCCACTGTTGAGAGTGTCCTCACTTTCTCAGTGTCTGTGTGGCACGGCTACACAAGCGAGCACGACAAGGCTCGGCTAGAGAGAATAGTACGCACGGCGTCAAAGATCATCGGCTGCGACCTTCCTTCTGTGGCCTCCCTATACGCCACACGCATCAAGCGAAAGGGGGAGAAGGTGATGCGAGACCCCTCGCACCCCGCTTACTCCTTCTTCAAGCCCCTCCCCTCTGGTAGGTGGCTCCAGAGCATAAGGTGTAGGACATCATGCTTCAAAAACAGTACATATCCTGAGGCTGTCCGACACCTCAACTCTACCTCAAGAGCACAGGCACTTTGTGCTAGAAGGGTCAACACCAGCTAGGCTTTTTTGCACTTTATGATCAAAAGCACTTTAAAAAATAGTTTAGCACTTTCTTTTTAAATACTTTTTTAAGCACTTTATCAAGCATTATTTTAGCTCCCTGTGGCACTGTGCTTTTTTAACAGGTTCCATGAATTGTTTTTTAAAATGACGTTATTATCCTTTTTATTACTTCCTTGTTTTTGTATGTATGGAACTCTCTGCATCTATGTCTCCTGTGATTCTATGTGATTCTATGTGAGCACTTCTGCACCAAGACAATTTCCAATCAACCATGTGTTGAAATGGCAAATAAAGTTCTATTCTATTCTGTCTGTCTGTCTGTCTGTCTGTCTGTCTGTGTCTTTCTGTCTGTCTGTCTGTCTGTCTGTCTGTCTGTCTGTCTGTCTGTCTGTCTGTGTCTTTCTGTCTGTCTGTCTGCCTGTCTGCCTGTCTGTCTGCCTGCCTGTCTGCCTGCCTGCCTGCCTGCCTGTCTGTCTGCCTGCCTGCCTGCCTGCCTGTCTGTCTGCCTGCCTGCCTGCCTGCCTGTCTGTCTGTCTGTCTGCCTGCCTGTCTGTCTGTCTGCCTGTCTGTCTGTCTGTCTGTCTGTCTGTCTGTCTGTCTGTCTGTGTGCCTGTCTGTCTGTCTGTCTGTCTGTCTGTCTGTCTGTCTGTCTGTGTGCCTGTCTGTCTGTCTGTCTGTCTGTCTGTCTGTCTGTCTGTCTGTCTGTCTGTGTGCCTGTCTGTCTGTCTGTCTGTCTGTCTGTCTGTCTGTCTGTCTGTCTGTCTGTCTGTCTGTGTGCCTGTCTGTCTGTCTGTCTGCATGTCTGTCTGTCTGTCTGTCTGTCTGTCTGTCTGTCTGTCTGTCTGTCTGTCACCATGCTGCTGCACACTGTACAGCTGTACTCACAATAAGCATGTGATAATGACACCATGTTGTGCTTAAACGGCTACTTTTCCCTTCCTGTCATGCGGAACAGCGCGATAAGCAAAATGAGAAAAAACAGGCCAGTGAGGAGAGCAATTAAAGAGAGAGAGAGAGAGAGGAACAAAGACATGTTGACGGCTTACCTTATAGTGACACATTACATTACATTACATTACATTACATAGCCTACTGACATGGGTGAAGAAGTCTGGATCTCATATAAGCTATAGAGGATAGATAGTTAAATGCAACTGATGGGGCTTGGCAATATGGACCAAAAATCATATCTCAGTATTTTTAGGCTGAATGGCAGTACCCAATACTGTAGCCATCTGTCTGTATTAATCAGTCAATTAAAGAAAAATATAACTTTACTTAATGCAGCCTTTAAAACTAGGAAAAGACACGTTTGTGCCATACCAAAAAATCTGACATAGTTATAGTCTAACTCATATCAAAATATCGATATAATTTGCCAGTCCTATAAGTGGACAGAATACTTGCAGATTGCAGCAAACTGCAGCATAACTGGAACAGCCTAACTTTACAGCCTGGCGGAGTGTGTGGGGCAAACAAGGCCAGTGGTGCAGACAGAGGCTGCAAAAATGACTAACACTTTACTTCACATTGCGCATTAGTTAACTCAATTAGACATAGCCTATCTCTGGCTGTTCTTTTCAGTAGGTGATCGCTCCATGAAGGAACACTCTCTCTCATACACACACTGAGAGAAAGCATATAAAGCAAACACACTGCTAAATGGGGGGAGAGGGGGATACGTATCAGCAGTATCAAAGCAAAACTTTAGGGTTACAAAAACACGACTTACAGACATCCTGGTGAATTTGCAGCGCGCACACAAACAACGGGCATTTATGTGGTTCCCATCATAGGCGAGCGGTCCAATGGATGCTGGCTGTGGAGAGTCAAGCACGACGCACCCTGAAGCGCACAGCAGCAGCAGTTGTCCCAGCAAGACGACAAACAAAAAGTCAGTTGTCAGTGGAATGCGACCACCATCGTTACACAATAAACAGAAGGCTGATGGTAAATGCAGTTTGTTGAGGGTTTCTTCTTCTCTTATTTAAGGGCGGCTCGCAAACCAACGTATAGGTGCATATTGCCCCCTACTGTACTGGAGTGTGTAGTAACATTAGACTGTAGCCAGTGGACGACCCGCTCTACCTCCTGAGCCACAGCCGCTTTATAATAAATAAATAAATAAATAAATAAATAAATAAATAAATAAATAAATAAATAAATAAATAAATAAATAAATAAATAAATAAATAAATAAAACTTCTATATCCAGTCACATCCACATTATTTAAAAATACATTTAGGTCATTTTATACATGTAGTTAGTTACTATATTTAAAAGGTCAAGTTTAGAAAGAATGGTCTCACTCTAATGTAAGGGATCGGGCTGGGTAGGCTACTATATGGGGACTAACATCATCGCACATTAATACAACTGGACCCACTGCACTGCATGCATTGTTTTTAACTGCAAGGGATTAGCATAAAGTGGGCATGTCTGAAAAGGGGAGATATCTTGAGGTGAGAGGTCAAGGGACACCTTTAAAAATGGCCAGGCCAGTTTTCCCTAGCCAACGTTTAGCCTAACTTTGCATGACGAAGTCTACCATTGGTTTATAGACTCTGGAAGCCTAGTGTATGTAGTCTTGGTGTCCTTGCACAACTCACACGAGACGGAACAAGACAAGGACTACCCTGGTCTGCATGCTATTGGTCTATCTATCGGCAAGCTGCGCGATCATGGACAGGTGACCTGTAAATCATCTCTAAAACAGCCTTTTGTATCGTCTATTGTAGGCTACTCTAAACAAGTGACTTATATAACAAGCGCAAATTTGCAATAGCTGTGGCGAGAAATCAGATATTAGTGATGTCATCTGTTATGTTGAGCAATTGTGATGTCATCAGTGTATGTCACAAATCACTTATACCGAGCAATTGTGATGAGTCATGATATCATGTCCCTGTGAAAGAAAATATGCAGCAGTTGTGATGTCCTTGGTGATGATTTCATCAGTGATGTCACTCAAGCAATTGTGATGTCATCAGTGAGAGCAGTCTTGACATTGTGACATCTTCGAAGCCCAATTGTGGTGGTGTGTTTGTGTCCAACCTTCAGACAGAGCCAGATTTAGGCCGGCAGCCAGCTCCCTGGCAAAATGCAATGTGAGTAATGTCATGAGTGAGTGAAGAAAGAAAGTCACCAAGTCATCGATGATGTCGTTAAAAAATCACTGATGATGTCACAGACAATGATGACGATTTCATCGGTAATGTCATCACTGAGTGATGTCATCAGTGATGATGTTGTCAGTGATGATCTCATCAGTGATGTCATTCGAGCAATTGTGATGTCATCAGTGATGGACATCTTATAGAGTGTTCGGTGACATCCAATTCTATGCATAAGTTATTATCATCAGTGATTTATGACAGACATTGATGATGTAATAGACATTGTGACATCTACATTGATGTCATAAATCACTGCACTAGTTTGCTTGAAACACTAAAAACGAGCCACTCTGTGCTTGCACTGCACTGACATGTCGCAAATGACATATAACATGCTGTGGGCAGATGCCCAGGTGGAGCTGAACAGTCTGCTGGCTGAGGAGCTCCCTCATCAATCTGCCCCAGAAATGGACAGGATGGTCTTCTTCCAGCGTGTGGCCACCCTTTACGTCCGCTACCTCCAGATCTTCAGACAGCTGGAGGAAGCTTATGAACAGGTGGTCCACCCTCAGAAGAGGCGTGTTATTCGTGTGATTCTGGATGGCGTGATAGGAAGAGTGTTAGAGCTGAAGAATGAAATGGCGGAGAAGTATTTATCTGAGTACCACTACATGGACAATGTCCTCGAGGCCCTGAAGCTCACACCTTCAGACCTTGAGATTCCTATCCCTCGCTATTTCGTCTGTGAACGCAGCAAAGAACTCCAACAGCAAGCAATGATGCTGACAAGCATCTTCAAAACGATGGAGGATACAGAAAGCCCAAAGGCACAAGACCTGAATCGAGAGGAGGCCATTAAGATCATCCAGGTGGCAGAGAGGGCCCGCCAAGGACGCCTCAAGGCCAAGGGCAAGTTGAACCAACACCAGCAGCCCTGTCCTGCAGTGGCCACTGCAGAGGCCAATAAAGCATGCACATGGACTAAACAGAAGGAGCACGAGGAGGACTTCCAGAGGTCCATCGTGACTATCACAAACAAACTACGAGATGTGGAGGGGCCTCACATGAGCGAGACCATGAAAGACCAAATCCGACAGTGGTTTGTAGAATGCCACGATGCCACTGGATCTTTTCCAGACTACCCAGATGAAGAGGATGGAGGTTCAGCTATCATCTTTGAGGAAAAAACCCCTCAACAGTTAATGAAAGAAATTCGGCAAAAGGAAAAGGAGGCAAGAGAGGCACTAGAGGTGGATGAAAAGAAAGGCAAGGGGAAGGAAAAAGGGAAGGAAGAAAATAAGGTAGAGGAGAATGAGGATGAGGATAGCTTGAAGATGCTACCTTCGGCTTTTCTGTCTGTCTTGGAAGAGGAAAACAAAACCTATGAAGATGTTTGGAAGAACCGCGACGAGTCCAGAAACTTCAGCCAGAGCCATGAGGCTGAGCTGATCAAGGAGGAGAAGAGGAAAGAGATTGAGGCAGACATTCGAGTTCAGGTGGATGTGCTGATGAGACAGGAGCTGGATGACTGGAAGACAGCTGTGGATAAAGACGCGGGTGGCAAAACCCAAGCACCTGCCAAGAAAAAGAGCAAAGGAGAAGCAAAGGGGAAGAAGGGAAAAAAAGACAAAGATCTAACAGCTGAAAGGACTCTTGAGTCTCTGTGTCAGGAGCTGGTGGAACAGGGCTTGTTGAAACAGACAAATAATGTAAAGCTGCAGGATTACTTGGGTAACTATAGCTACCTTGGGAGCACACTGGAGCAAAATGCCATTGACCCGATGCCATCATTGTCTGATGTGCGGCAGGTCTTATCGCTGTATGCAGTTTTACCTTTAGGCTCCCAGGTCGTCCACGAGAAGGCTCCTCTGATCAAGGCCATCCTGCTGGCAGGGCCAGGAGGTGTGGGTAAGAAGATGTTGGTCCATACCATCTGCCAGGAGACAGGTGCCAACCTGTTTGATCTGTCTCCTCTGAATACAGCAGGAAAATACCCAGACAAGCCTGGCCTTGCCATGATGCTTCACATGGTCTTTAAGGTTGCGAGATTGATTCAACCTTCAGTGATATGGATTGGAGATGCAGAGAAAATGTTCTACCAGAAAGTTCCCAAGGAAGAAAAAGACTTAGATCCCAGTCGCTTGAAGAAAGATTTGCCCAAGGCCCTCAAGTTGATGAAAGGGGAGGATCTCATTCTAGTGGTGGGAACAACTAAGAACCCTCAAAATGCTAATATCAAGTTACTGTGTAAGGTGTACAGCAAAATCATCCTCATACCAATACCAGATTATGACTCAAGATACATCATATGGAAGGAACTGATCAAAAAGAACGGAGGTGAGATAACCAAATCCCTGGACCTCAGCACCTTGGCCAAGATTTCGGGTGGCTACACCCCGGGTCATATGGTACAGGTGATCCACAGCATTCTGACCGAGAGCCGCATCCTGCAGCAGGCGAAGAACCCACTGACTGCTTCTGAGTTTATCGCTCCACTGGCCAAGATCGAGCCTGTGGTTCAGGATGAACAGGCCATTAAAAACTGGTTTGCAAAGACTCCCTTAGAAAAGAAACGCATTGCAATGAAGGCCGCCGCAGAAAAGGAAGAAGAGGAGGAGACACCTGGCAAGGACGAAAAGAAGAAAAAAGGTTAACAAGACTAGGTAAAACTTAGTATGCAGGTGACCCACAGTGTTGCCACAACACTTTGCCAAGGAAAGTAGTTATAGCCTGTTTGAAGTGATCAGATAGTGAATAGATAATACAGTACATGCGTTAAATTCCTTCGTTTTAGCTATGCAGTGTTCTAAGCAGACCGGATGGCAGCAGATGATAGAACGCTCATTACAGCCATAAGAGACTTGAGACTTGACTTGGACTTGTGACCCAAGACTTGCCCCCAAAGACTTGAGACTTGACTTGGACTGTAGCTCAAAGACTTGAGACTTGACTTGGACTCTAGCTCAAAGACTTGAGACTTGACTTGGACTGTAGCTCAAAGACTTGAGACTTGACTTGGACTGTAGCTCAAAGACTTGAGACTTGACTTGGACTCTAGCTCAAAGACTTGAGACTTGACTTGGACTCTAGCTCAAAGACTTGAGACTTGACTTGGACTCTAGCTCAAAGACTTGAGACTTGACTTGGACTGTAGCTCAAAGACTTGAGACTTGACTTGGACTGTAGCTCAAAGACTTGAGACTTGACTTGGACTCTAGCTCAAAGACTTTAGACTTGACTTGGACCGTAGCTCAAAGACTTGAGACTTGACTTGGACTCTAGCTCAAAGACTTTAGACTTGACATGTGAGCAACTTTGCTGTGAGGAGGGACTTTCGACCGACTGCTCGGCTTTCTTCGGTGGCGCAAGACACTCTGGGTAGAAGGGGATATCATGCTGTATTTCATGTTGAAACTGAGGGGATATCATGCTGTATGCCATGTTGAAACTGAGGGGATATCATGCTGTAGCCTATGCCATGTTGAAACTGAGGGGATATCATGCTGTATGCCATGTTGAAACTGAAAGCCCCAAGCTCCCATGCTGTGTGTGTTTGACATTTGATGGAGAATTGCCTGAAAGAGTGTATGTTGATTATATGAGTTATAGGGTAAGGCCGTTTGAGAGGGCTCCACTTACCATTGTAAGTATTGTGAGTATGGTCATGTAGCTGCTGTGTGTAGAGGGGTCAGTCAGGAGATGTGGGAGGTGTGCGGGAGAAGAGTGTGAGAGAGACAGGTGTTCGCTAGGGGAGGCGAAATGCCTACACTGTGATGGTAATCATGTGGGGTCAACACGGTGCTGCCTACACTGTGATGGTAATCATGTGGGGTCAACACGGTGCCTACACTGTGATGTAATCATGTGGGGTCAACACGGTGCTGCCTACACTGTGATGTAATCATGTGGGGTCAACACGGTGCTGCCTACACTGTGATGTAATCATGTGGGGTCAACACGGTGCTGCCTACACTGTGATGTAATCATGTGGGGTCAACACGGTGCCTACACTGTGATGTAATCATGTGGGGTCAACACGGTGCTGCCTACACTGTGATGTAATCATGTGGGGTCAACACGGTGCTGCCTACACTGTGATGGTAATCACGTGGGGTCAACACGGTGCTGCCTACACTGTGATGGTAATCACGTGGGGTCAACACGGTGCTGCCTACACTGTGATGGTAATCATGTGGGGTCAACACGGTGCTGCCTACACTGTGATGGTAATCACGTGGGGTCAACACGGTGCTGCCTACACTGTGATGTAATCATGTGGGGTCAACACGGTGCTGCCTACACTGTGATGGTAATCACGTGGGGTCAACACGGTGCTGCCTACACTGTGATGGTAATCACGTGGGGTCAACACGGTGCTGCCTACACTGTGATGGTAATCATGTGGGGTCAACACGGTGCTGCCTACACTGTGATGTAATCATGTGGGGTCAACACGGTGCTGCCTACACTGTGATGGTAATCACGTGGGGTCAACACGGTGCTGCCTACACTGTGATGTAATCATGTGGGGTCAACACGGTGCTGCCTACACTGTGATGGTAATCATGTGGGGTCAACACGGTGCTGCCTACACTGTGATGTAATCATGTGGGGTCAACACGGTGCTGCCTACACTGATGGTAATCACGTGGGGTCAACACGGTGCTGCCTACACTGTGATGTAATCATGTGGGGTCAACACGGTGCTGCCTACACTGTGATGGTAATCACGTGGGGTCAACACGGTGCTGCCTACACTGTGATGTAATCATGTGGGGTCAACACGGTGCTGCCTACACTGTGATGGTAATCACGTGGGGTCAACACGGTGCTGCCTACACTGTGATGGTAATCACGTGGGGTCAACACGGTGCTGCCTACACTGATGGTAATCACGTGGGGTCAACACGGTGCTGCCTACACTGTGATGTAATCATGTGGGGTCAACACGGTGCTGCCTACACTGATGGTAATCACGTGGGGTCAACACGGTGCTGCCTACACTGTGATGTAATCATGTGGGGTCAACACGGTGCTGCCTACACTGTGATGTAATCATGTGGGGTCAACACGGTGCTGCCTACACTGTGATGTAATCATGTGGGGTCAACACGGTGCTGCCTACACTGTGATGTAATCATGTGGGGTCAACACGGTGCTGCCTACACTGTGATGGTAATCACGTGGGGTCAACACGGTGCTGCCTACACTGTGATGTAATCATGTGGGGTCAACACGGTGCTGCCTACACTGTGATGTAATCACGTGGGGTCAACACGGTGCTGCCTACACTGTGATGGTAATCATGTGGGGTCAACACGGTGCTGCCTACACTGTGATGGTAATCATGTGGGGTCAACACGGTGCTGCCTACACTGTGATGGTAATCATGTGGGGTCAACACGGTGCTGCCTACACTGTGATGTAATCATGTGGGGTCAACACGGTGCTGCCTACACTGTGATGTAATCATGTGGGGTCAACACGGTGCCTACACTGTGATGGTAATCATGTGGGGTCAACACGGTGCTGCCTACACTGTGATGGTAATCATGTGGGGTCAACACGGGGTCAACACGGTGCCCAAAGAGAGTAAAAGAGGTGAAAGTGCAAGATTAGAGTAAAAAAGAAGGGTACATCTTATGCTGAAGCGGTTAAAAGAGTGGAGAGAAACGAAAAGTGGAGGAAAGAAAGAAAGAACCAGACCAAAAACAACCAGAGAAGCAAAAGAGCAAAACTAATCAGAGTAATGTCATCTGCATGGACAGGAAGCGATTCCTGGCTTTCATTGCCATGTTATAAACTGTGCTGCTAGTTTGAGTGGGAAGACGGAGAGGATTGAGATGGTGCTTGACGCTGCTAAGAGGTTCCTGGTGGACGTATCTGGAAGAGAGATCGATAAAATACTGAGGGATGCTTTTGCGCAAACTCAGACAATTGGGTCTGAGTATATGTATTATGAACTGGAGCACGTTGGGTGGACACTATTATGTTGGCATATAATTGAAATATTTCACCTGCGGAGGGCAGTAATACGCCAAGAAGCGTCTACACTGCTGGAAAGCAGCAAGACAGAAGTCAAGGCCATTGTTAAGCAGAGGTTGAGGGGAAGGTGGCAAAGACAATGGGAGGAAGAGAGGAAGGGACGGTGGTTTTATAAGATTCAAAGGAAAGTGGGAGATGAGAAGCGCAGGAAGGAACAGGAGAGAGGAGACAATTATATCAAGACTCAGGTTTGGACACACTGGATGAAACAGTTCATTAGTCGTTATAGGAAAGCATAATACAGGTAGATGTGAGTGCGGGCAAGAAGAAACAATGTAATGATACACTGTCAGAAATACGAGGCAGATGGACTCATTCTCTGATCCTCAACTCATCTGTGGACATTGTATTAATGGACTGTATGGACTGATATATGAGCACTTCTCTGTGAGATGGCAGTTTTGTTTTGTTGTTTTTAGTTGTGTTCCCTTTGTCTTGTCTTCTGTCTGATTGTGTTTACAGTGTTAAATCAAAATGCTATAAATACAATATGTAAAAAGAAAAAAGAAATATGAGTCAGAAAGAAGGCAGCTGGTAGCCTACAGGACCTCAGAGAGGTAAAAGTAAACTTTGAAATGGTGGATATTTTGCAAAAGAACTCAGGGGATAAGTGTTATCGACTCATATTTCAGTATCTTAGAACAACAAATTTGATTGAGAGGAAATGAGGATATTATTGTAGGTGTGTGTATATATATATAGATATAGATATTTGTTTGTTTCTTTAAATTTCTTTTTTATAAATACTAAATAGTAGAGTAATAGATTCTGATCCTCACTCCATACCAGTTGGTGGCGGTAATGCACCAATTCGTTGTTTGCCAACCGCCAATAACCTTAAAGAAGAAGACACTGCCGGAAATCTGAAAGAAGAAGAAGAAGCTCCCATGCAAACGTTCTTGAAAGTAACGAGAGTAGCAGTAGCACATTATTTTCCGGTTATGCTTTCAGAAGTGTAATTTACAAACAGAAGACTCGTATGTGCGGATGATTATCACGAATATGTCAAGTTGAACCGGGGCTCTCAGAGGAAGAAGAAGACTCAATGGACTCATATGAATGGTTTAGCTGTGTGAAGCTAACGTTAGCTGTGGAGCTATAATGTAGCTTTGAAGGATAACGTTTGTCAATAAAGTTCAGGATGAAAAGTTCCTGTCACTGTGTGAAAATGAAAATGTCTAAAGTCCAGAAGCTGAGAGCTGTGGTGAAGCAGCGCTTAACTGCGGCTGTCGAAGAGATATTTTGGCTGTTTGAAACAACGATAGCAGAGTACGAGGAGGAAGCTACTCGTTCTAAAGAGGAGATCGACCGACAGCGAAAACTGCTGGACGCTGTGCGGTTACACAGAGAAGCCTTGCCTCCAGACCTCCAGCAGCTGTTGGTCATTAAAGAAGAGGTTCCCGCTGAGCAGCAGGACTGCAGGCCCAGTCTGGACCAGGAGGACCCAGAGCCCCCACACATTCAAGAGGAACTCTGGATCAGTCAGGAGGGAGAGCAGCTTCAGGAGGACCCAGAGCCCCCAGACATTAAAGAGGAACAGGAGGAACTCTGGGTCAGTCAGGAGGGAGAGCAGCTTCAAGGGCCGGAGGATGCTGATATCACCAACTTCCCATTCACTGTTGTCCCTGTGACGAGTGAATATGAGGAAGAGAAACCTCAGTCCTCACAGCTTCATCAAAGCCAAACTGAGAACAGAGAGACAGAGCCTCTAGCCAGCACCTCAACAGAACAGATGAAAACAGCAGCTGGTAGAGAGGACTGTGGAGTATCAGAACCAGCCAGGAACTTATATCCAGCTAGTAGTTTACAACCTAGTGATGACAAGACTTCAGACTTTTCTGAGACTGAAGACAGTGATGATGAATGGATGGAAACTAGTGAAGCTCAGTCAGGTTTATGCTCACAGAAAAACAGTGAAGTTCTTGGGAAGAAACACTTCAGCTGCTCAGTTTGTGGTAAACGATTAGGTAATGAAGCGCACTTGAAGACACACATGATAGTCCACACAGGAGATAAACAATTTATTTGCTCAGTCTGTGGTAAAACTTTTGGTCTGAAAGCAAACTTGATGAGACACATGATAGTCCACACAGGAGAGAAAAAATTTAATTGCTCAGTCTGTGGTAAAGATTTTGGTCTGAAAGAACACTTGAAGACACACATGATAGTCCACACAGGAGATAAACAATTTATTTGCTCATACTGTGGTAAAGGTTTTGGTCATAAAGGAAACTATGAGAGACACATGATATTCCACACAGGAGATTATCAATTTAATTGCTCAGTCTGTGGTAAAGGCTTTAGTCATAAAGCATACTTGAAGACACACATGATAGTCCACACAGGAGATAAACAATTTAATTGCTCAGTCTGTGGTAAAGGTTTTGGTCATAAAGGAAGCTTGAAGACACACATGATAGTCCACACAGGAGATAAACAATTTTATTGCTCAGACTGTGGTAAATGTTTTCTTCATAAAGGAAACTTGAATTCACACATGGTAGTCCACACAGGAGATAAACAATTCAATTGCTCAGTCTGTGGTAAAGGTTTTGGTCGTAAAGGAGACCTGAAGAGACATGACATGATAGTCCACACAGGAGATAAGCAATTTAATTGCTCGGTCTGTGGTAAAGGTTTTGGTCATAAAGGAAGCTTGAAGACACACATGATAGTCCACACAGGAGATAAACAATTTAATTGCTCAGTGTGTGGTAAAGGTTTTGGTCATAAAGGAAACTTGAAGGCACACATGATAGTCCACACAGGAGATAAGCAATTTAATTGCTCAGTCTGTGGTACAGGTTTTGGTCATAAAAGAAGCTTGAAGAGACACATGCAAATCCACACAGGAGAGTAAACATTTAATTCAGGGTTCCCACAACCATGGAAAACCTGGAAAATTCATGGGATTTCAAAATCTTGTTTTCCAGGCCTGGAAAAGTAATGGAATTGGTAAAATCCTTGAAAGTTTAAGAAAAGTCATGAACTTTTGTTGTGTGTAATTAAATTGTTACAGTAATGTTCCCGTGGATAACGTTCAGTGTAATGTAACATAATGGCAAATTTATTCTGTTGACGTAACGTAGCTCTAATATGTGTCGATTTTAGTGCTTCTTGTATTTTATATTAATATTTTTATGGAAAATTCCTGGCTAGCTTCCATGATGCAGTGACACTAAAGCACTAAGAGCAGCTGTGTGTATTTGTCTATAGTAGCCTAATAATTTCTGGTATTGATTCAGAGTCACCACCTCACATTATGGAAATTCTATTGTTGATCCTTGAAAAGTCATGGAAAAGTTTTTGCATTTGTGTGGATGTTTTTTGTTGTTGTCCTGTGTTTATCACACACAAAAACACAATAAAAATTGGTCACAAAAAATATCTATCTGTTTTAGTCAAAATTGAATAATGGCCCTGTCCGAAACCGTTCTATTGCAGAAATAGTCGTCTATCAGACCGGTGTCATGCCGAGTTTTGCACCCCTGACAACTAGTTTCTTCCCCTCCACTACCCCCACACATCCCATTATACCCTTCACACTGGCCTCTATTTGTCTCAGTCTCTGCAGTCCAGTCATCATGATCACCCTCTCTGCTTCATATCTCCTGCATGAGATCAGAACATGCTCCACCGTCTCCCTTACTTCACACTGACTACAATGCCCAGTTGGGTGCTTCCCTATTATACTAAGTGTTCCATTTAAATTGCTGTGACCAATTCTCAATCTACTTATGACTCTCTGTTCACTCCTATTAGCCCCACTATTCCCCACCACTCCCACTTTATTTTGTATACTATGCAGATGTCTCCCTTTTATTGCTCTATTCCACTGCTGTTGCCACTGTGTAACTATTTCCCTCCATACTATACTCTTCCCCTCTGATTTTGAAAGTTTGATGTCAATGTCCACCTGTTCTCTCCTGATCGCCTCCTTTGCTGCCTTCCTACATGTGCTGGCACCCACATGAACTTTATAGTTTCCCCCTGCCTATCTAACCTTGAATTAACAAACAGTTTGTATACTAAATCTTGATGATTTTTCCCTGCTCCAGTTTTAATACTTGATAACGCTGCCACCGAGTCACTACAAATTATTACTTTATTTTCCACCCCTTCCTCCACCCACTCTAACGCTAACAAAATTGCCACTAGTTCAACTGCATAAACACTTAAATAATCTGATGTTCTCTTATTGATCTCTATCCTCTTACTGGGGATCACCACCCTGGTTACCTGTGTCTGTGGATCCTTAGACCCATCTGTGAAAATCTGTAAGTAGTTCCCATACTGCCTGTTCATATGACTATAGAATTCCTGCACTAAATCTACCTGTCTACTCCTGCTCTTTATTTCCAAAATGCCCATGTCCACCCTCGCCTCCTTCAAAGTCTACCCCGGTCTCACTGGCCACAACACCGTTGGCCCAAACTCTTCCTCATGAATATGCATTTGTTCTGCCACCTTCTTACCTACCCACCCAAAACCCTCCATGTTAGCTTGGGGTCAAAATGTATTCCCAAAAACCTAAAGCACTCTACTCTTTCTAAATTAACTCCATATAATTTCTAATTTCTCGCTTCCCTAATTTTCTTATTTGTGAAGAACATAACTTTAGTTTTTCCACCGAAAACCTAAAACTCCAGTCAAATCCCCATCTTTCCACCTGACCCCTTCCTGTCATTTCTTGACTATATGCTCTAAATTCCCTCCCCTCTTCCACAAGGCCCCATCATCAGTAAACAAACACCTCCCCATCCCTGCTGGAATACCCTCAAAAATATAATTTATCATAACTGAAAATAACACTCTCCTGGGGTGTACCATTTTCTACCACGTTTCCCTGAAACCTCTGACCCTACTTTAACCTGGATAACCCTCCCACTTAGAAAATCCATAACCCAATTGAAAGTATTTCCCTCCACTCCCATCCTATGCAGTTTTATCATCAACCCTTCCCTCCACAACATATCATACGAGCTGTAATTCTTGTTGAATGACAGTTGTTTTCCAGAGATAGGAGAGAGTGACTTTTTACATTTGCCTCCCCTCTCCCCCTCTCCTCTCCTCCCCTCTCCCTCTCCTCTTCTCCTCTCCTCTCCCCCTCTCCCCTCCTCTTCTCCCCCTCTCTCCTCTCCCCCTCTCCCCTCCTCTTCTCCCCCTCTCCTCTGGTTCTCCCCTCCTCTCCCTCTCCTCTTCTCCTCTCCTCTCCTCATCTCCCCTCCTCTTCTCCCCCTCTCTCCTCTCCTCTCCCCCTCTCCTCTGGTTCTGCCCTCCTCTCCCCTCCCCTCCTTTCCTCCCCTCTCCCCCTCTCCTCCCCTCTCCCTCTCCTCTTCTCCTCTCCTCTCCCCCTCTCCCCTCCTCTTCTCCCCCTCTCTCATCTCCCCCTCTCCTCTGGTTCTCCCCTCCTCTCCCCTCCTCCCCTCTCCTCTGGTTCCCCCCACCCACCCCGGTCAGCGGTGGCCTTTTATACACGGTCCCAAACAGCGCCGGACAACGCGATTGGCTGACTCAGATTTGAATCTGAGCCAGCCAATCGCTGTGCCCCATGACCAGATGGACCATATATGGACTTCCTCCCCCCGACTTCCTCCCCCCAGTGGCTCTGCCCAAGCTCGCCCCAGACAAGCCCAGACATGTCTGCTGCCCCCAAAACCTCGTATCTGCTGTACTGGCCTGGAACCTCCTCGTAACTCAGGAATTAAATACTCATAGCAGAACGAGAGGCCCCGCCCCCCATGGGTGAGTGGTATAAACACCTGTCTCACACGCAGGAGAACAAGGTTCAAATCCCAGTGGGAATTGTTTTATGCATTGATACTCGATGGGAGAGGAGAGGAGAGGAGAGGAGAAGGGAAGGAGAGGAGGAGAGGAGAGGAGAGAGAGAGGAGAAGGGAAGGAGAGGAGGAGAGGAGAGGAGAGCAGGGGGGGGGGGGGAGAGGAGAGGAGAGGAGAGGAGAGGAGAGCAGGGGGGGGGGGGGAGCTCGCCCCAGACAAGCCCATAGGAGATACACCTTCTCTACATCAAAAAACACTGCAGCCACTATCTCCTTATTTACCTGTGCTTTCCTAATCTCATCCTCTAAACACAACACTGGATCCATTGTCCCCCTGCCTCTCCTAAAGCCACTTTGATAGTCTGTCACCAGCCCCCTCCTTTCCAGAAAGTGCATGAGCCTCTCATTGACGGATTGGCCATTCTTCTTCATAGGTAACTAAGTAAACACACTTTTATCATAACTCATACATATTTTGATAACAATGAACTGTTATTTTGGCAACATGAATATATTATTTCAAACGTACAACTGTACCCAAAATAATAACTTATTAACCCAAACACTTTTTCAACTGGGTTACACTTTCATTTAGCTGCCTGCACAGATAGAAGTGACTAAGCAGAATGGAACAAGGGTCAACAAACGCACCACTTCTTCTTCTTTTAGGTTTTATGGCGGCTGGCATCCATGTGTTGCATTACCGCCACCTACTGTATTATAAAGGCATCACATTTGAAACTACTACAGTATGTCAATACTATAACAAGAATGCCAGCGTCCAATTTGTCTTTTCATGTTTGCTTAGAGCTTTTTCTTGAATCCGTGTATGACTGTCTGTTGAGGTCTTGAGTGCTGAGGTACATCAAAAACGTTTGTTGTATGTTTTTTGTTTTACGTGGGTGATGTCTGGCCTTCAGAAACATCCCACTGTGCCACCCTGATGAACAATATATTCACAAACCATTATGGAAAACAACACTGAGTGGATTATTAACGAACGACATTAGCGATCACCTGCCTGTCCTTTCAATTCATGAATGTGATTACAGGAAGAAGAGGGAGTTTAATTAAGGAAATAAAATACAAGAGAAGCAGAACTGACAAATCTATAGTTGCATTTAGAAATGATTTAATGATTTATAACTGGAATAGAGTATGTGAAGAATCTGACGTTGACAAAGGATCATAGCTTTATTTTCAGACATATTCAACACTTTTAGGGATGCACGATATATCGACAGTCATATCGGTATCGGCCGATGTCAGTCATTTTTTAACATATCGGCATATGTTAAATAGGTCCGATGTTGCAATGTTAATATTGGTTATCGGTAGCCAAAATTCTCACATTGAGATTAAACAATGTGGTAAATCTATGAATTATGGGCTTTTCCAAATGTTTTGGAAATAAATAAATGCATTCCTTTTTCAAAACCACAGTGTTTACATGTGTTTTTCACTATGTACAAAATTGTATTATCATAGAAATGTGTTTTTATACAGATCATATCGACATCGGTAAATATCGGTTAGCGGCCATAACAGCAATGTCAATATCGGTTATCGGTATCAGCCAAAATGTTCATATCTGTGCATCCCTAAACACTTTATATGAGAAAAACGGTCCATTAAAACAGTAGAGCAACAAGGATATTTACGCACTAGTAGGGACAGCGATATGGAGACATATGGAGACACTAGTAGGGACAGTGATATGGAGACACTAGTAGGGACAGTGATATGGAGACACTAGTAGGGACAGTGATATGGAGACATATGGAGACACTAGTAGGGACAGCGATATGGTGACATATGGAGACACTAGTAGGGACAGCGATATGGAGACATATGGAGACACTAGTAGGGACAGCGATATGGAGACATATGGAGACACTAGTAGGGACAGTGATATGGAGACACTAGTAGGGACAGTGATATGGAGACATATGGAGACACTAGTAGGGACAGCGATATGGAGACATATGGAGACACTAGTAGGGACAGTGATATGGAGACACTAGTAGAAACAGTGATATGGAGACATATGGAGACACTAGCAGGGACAGTGATATGGAGACATATGAAGACACTAGTAGGGACAGTGATATGGAGACACTAGCAGGGACAGTGGTATGGAGACACTAGTAGGGACAGTGATATGGAGACATATGGAGACACTAGCAGGGACAGTGATATGGAGACACTAGTAGGGACAGCGATATGGAGACATATGGAGACACTAGTAGGGACAGTGATATAGAGACATATGGAGACACTAGTAGGGACAGTGATATAGAGACATATGGAGACACTAGTAGGGACAGTGATATGGAGACACTAGTAGGGACAGTGATATGGAGACACTAGCAGGGACAGCGATATGGAGACATATAGAGACACTAGTAGGGACAGTGATATGGAGACATATGGAGACACTAGCAGGGACAGTGATATGGAGACATATAGAGACACTAGTAGGGACAGTGATATGGAGACATATGGAAACACTAGTAGGGACAGTGATATGGAGACATATGGAGACACGAATAGGGACAGTGATATGGAGACATATGGAGACACTAGTAGAGACAGTGATATGGAGACATATGGAGACACTAGTAGGGACAGTGATATGGAGACATATGGAGACACTAGTAGGGACAGCGATATGGAGACATATGGAGACACTAGTAGGGACAGCGATATGGAGACATATGGAGACACTAGTAGGGACAGTGATATGGAGACACTAGTAGGGACAGTGATATGGAGACACTAGTAGGGACAGTGATATGGAGACACTAGTAGGGACAGTGATATGGAGACATATGGAGACACTAGTAGGGACATTGATATGATACATATGGAGACACTAGTAGGGACATTGATATGGAGACACTAGTAGGGACAGTGATATGGAGACACTAGTAGGGACAGTGATATGGAGACATATGGAGACACTAGTAGGGACAGTGATATGGAGACATATGGAGACACTAGTAGGGACATTGATATGATACATATGGAGACACTAGTAGGGACAGTGATATGGAGACATATGGAGACACTAGTAGGGACATTGATATGATACATATGGAGACACTAGTAGGGACATTGATATGGAGACACTAGTAGGGACAGTGATATGGAGACACTAGTAGGGACAGTGATATGGAGACATATGGAGACACTAGTAGGGACATTGATATGATACATATGGAGACACTAGTAGGGACAGTGATATGGAGACACTAGTAGGGACAGTGATATGGAGACACTAGTAGGGACAGTGATATGGAGACACTAGTAGGGACAGTGATATGGAGACACTAGTAGGGACAGTGATATGGAGACATATGGAGACACTAGTAGGGACATTGATATGATACATATGGAGACACTAGTAGGGACATTGATATGGAGACACTAGTAGGGACATTGATATGGAGACACTAGTAGGGACAGTGATATGGAGACACTAGTAGGGACAGTGATATGATACATATGGAGACACTAGTAGAGACAGTGATATGAGACATATGGAGACACTAGTAGAGACAGTGATATGGAGACATATGGAGACACTAGTAGGGACAGTGATATGATACATATGGAGACACTAGTAGAGACAGTGATATGGAGACATATGGAGACACTAGTAGGGACAGTGATATGATACATATGGAGACACTAGTAGGGACAGTGATATGGAGACACTAGTAGGGACAGCGATATGGAGACATTTGACCTTAATTATGAACGGTAAGCTGAAATCATTCTGGAAACTGCAGGTAGCAAGGTCACCTGTTGTTGCTTGGCAACTCCTGGTAGTGCACTCCTAAGGGAACAACTCCTGGTAGTGCACTCCTAAGGGAACAACTCCTGGTAGTGCACTCCTAAGGGAACAACTCCTGGTAGTGCACTCCTAAGGGAACAACTCCTGGTAGTGCACTCCTAAGGGAACAACTCCTGGTAGTGCACTCCTAAGGGAACAACTCCTGGTAGTGCACTCCTAAGGGAACAACTCCTGGTAGTGCACTCCTAAGGGAACAACTCCTGGTAGTGCACTCCTAAGGGAACAACTCCTGGTAGTGCACTCCTAAGGGAACAACTCCTGGTAGTGCACTCCTAAGGGAACAACTCCTGGTAGTGCACTCCTAAGGGAACAACTCCTGGTAGTGCACTCCTAAGGGAACAACTCCTGGTAGTGCACTCCTAATGCCTCCCACACACTAGAGGATAAAATGCCCGATTTAATGCCCGATTCCCCTCGGGGGGGCGTGGCCCGATTCGAGGCTAGTCTCAACCGATTTTTTGTCAAAATAATTGTCAAGTGTCTGGTGTCAATAAATTATTGATTGAATCGGAGCCTGCCCGATCTCGAATCGGGCATATCAAACATGTTTGATATTTACGATGGCTGTCTCCCGTCGGAACCCGCAATAGCCAATGAGAGCAAGCAGACCGGGACTCGTCGACGCGTCATACCCGGATGTTAATGCAGCGCTCACAACAAACGAGCAACAGCCATGGCAACAGCAGAGCCATGTAGCTCCTCTCCCCAGCATCCTCACAGCAGCTTAAAACAGGGTGGACAGCGGCGGAGGGCTCTCCAAACATGCGCCGAGCGGAGCGGCCCGCCCCAAGGGAGCGGACATGCTGCAATATGAGCTCTCAGACAGGACGTTGTTTTGGCTTATTTTGCGAGGGTGTCCGCCCGCTTGTAGCGGACCCGCCGCTCGGCGCATGTTTGGAGAGCCATCCGCCGTTGTCTGTGGGAAAAAATTGCGGTTCTGTGGGATATAAACAGCCTACAGTCTAGTTGCTGGAATCGCTGTGAGTCGGTACTTCAAACGGCTGGTGTGTGGTCTCGCAGTCTGGGCGAATCGTCTAGTGTGTGTGTTCAGGCGATTTTAATGTTAAAATCTGATGAAATTGTCCTCATGTCTGTGGTCTCTCATGTTTTTAAAATCGGTTAAGATTTGAAAATCCTCTAGTGTGTAGGCAGCATAAGGGAACAACTCCTGGTAGTGCACTCCTAAGGGAACAACTCCTGGTAGTGCACTCCTAAGGGAACAACTCCTGGTAGTTTTTTGTTGGCGGAGACAAATAACAGACAGAAAGCATCTGTTGTCTCAAATGACTTTAAATTTTGAATATTTCTTGATGAATAGCTTTGTTTACATCTGTACAACTGTTGTATAAAAGCAATATCACACTCGAGGTCGTGCTGTTTGTACTCTAACATCGTCACAGCTGTGATTATCTTCGGCACTCAGGCTGCGGCCTCGTGCCTACGAACGAATCGTAGCCGTGACGATATCACAGTACAACAGCCCTCCCTCTCGTGTGATATTGCTTAAAGGGACAGCTCACCCTAAAATCCAAAATTCCATGTTTTTCCTCTTACATGTAGTGCTATTTATCCATCGACATCGTTTTGGTGTGAGTTGCCGAGTTTTGGAGATATCAGGCGTAGAGATTTCTGCCTTTTCTACAATACAATGGAACTGGATGGCACTCGGCTTGTGCTGCTCAAAACGGCAAAAACATACATTTGGAAAACTCAACATCAATGTCTCTTTCCAGAAATAATGACCCGGTTACCCAAGATAACACAGATCTAGTTGTGAGCAATCTCATGTAGGAACTAGCTAGGAGCTAGTGGGTGTAGTTTGGTCTAAAGAAAATAGTTCCTACATGAAACTGCTCACAACAAGGTTTGTGGATTATCTTGAATAACCGGGTCATGATTTCTGGAAAGAGACATATTGCTGTTGAGTTTTTCAAATGTATGTTTTTGTCACTTCGACCAGCACAAGCCGAGTGCCATCCAGTTCCATTGTATTTGAGAGAAGGCAGAAATCTTTAGGATTGATATCTCCAAAACTCAGGCAACTAACACAAAATTATCTAGGTGGATAAATAGCACCACAGGTGAGAGGAAAAATATGTATTTTGGATTTTAGGGTGAGCTGTCCCTTTAAGTGAAGTTTGTCTTACACCCCGTCACACCATTATGGCTTCTCTCCAGTGTGAATGCGTGAGGCTAGCCCGAACACTTTCTGTGAATGTGTTGTTGATGTGCTGCTAGGTCACTTGAGAGACTGAAGCTGCCCTCACATTGGTCACAGGAGTATGGCTTCACTCCACTGTGAAAGCATTGATGATGTTTTGTTAGGTTATCTAACCGACTGAAGCTGCTTCCACATTGGTCACAGGAGTACGGCTTCTATCCAGTGTGAATGCGTTGATGTGTTTTTAGGTCACTTGAGCGAGTGAAGCTGCTTCCACATTGGTCACAGGAGAATGGCTTCTCTCCGGTGTGAATGCGTTGATGTCTTTTTAGGTGACTTGAGCGAGTGAAGCTGCTTCTACATTGGTCACAGGAGAATGGCTTCTCTCCAGTGTGAATGCGTTTATGTGTTTTTAGGTGACTTGAGCGACTGAAGCTGCTTCTACATTGGTCACAGGGGAATGGCTTCTCTCCAGTGTGAATGCGTTGATGTGTTTTTAGGTCACCTGAAAGGTGTCCCACACTGCAGAGAGCGGTGGCGTTTTGGTCTGTTGGTGTCTCTCTGTTTCATGGAGGAAGATATAAAGGATATAAGTCATTACTATCTCTGACAAAGTATTTTATGATATGAAAGCATATGCTAACAGACAAACATATCTTATGAATGCGTGAGGCTAGCCCAAACACTTTCTGTGAATGTGTTGTTGATGTGCTGCTAGGTCACTTGAGAGACTGAAGCTGCCCTCACATTGGTCACAGGAGTACGGCTTCTCTCCAGTGTGAATGTGTTGATGTGATGTTAGTTGACTTGAGCAACTGAACATTCTCGGACATAGTTCACACCAGTATGGCCTCTCTCCAGTGTGAATGCGTTGATGTCTTTTTAGGTCACTTGACTGACTGAAGCTCCTCCCACATTGGTCACAGGAGAATGGCTTCTCTCCAGTGTGAATGCGTTGATGTGTTTTTAGGTCACTTGACTGACTGAAGCTCCTCCCACATAGTTCACACCAGTATGGCTTCTCTCCAGTGTGAATGCGTTGATGTGTTTTTAGGTCACTTAACTGACTGAAGCTCCTCCCACATTGGTCACAGGAGAATGGCTTCTCTCCAGTGTGAATGCGTTGATGTCTTTTTAGGTTACTTGAGAGACTGAAGCTCCTCCCACATTGGTCACAGGAGAATGGCTTCTCTCCAGTGTGAATGCGTTGATGTGTTTTTAGTGCAATTGAGAGACTGAAGCTGCTTCTACATTGGTCACAGGAGAATGGCTTCTCTCCAGTGTGAATGCGTTGATGTGTTTTTAGGCTACTTGACTGACTGAAGCTCCTCCCACATTGGTCACAGGAGAATGGCTTCTCTCCAGTGTGAATGCGTTGATGTGTTTTTAGGTCACCTGACTGACTGAAGCTGCTTCCACATTGGTCACAGGAGAATGGCTTCTCTCCAGTGTGAATACGTTGATGTATTTTTAGGTCACCTGACTGACTGAAGCTCCTCCCACATTGGTCACAGGAGAATGGCTTCTCTCCAGTGTGAATGCGTTGATGTATTTTTAGGTCACCTGACTGACTGAAGCTCCTCCCACATTGGTCACAGGAGAATGGCTTCTCTCCAGTGTGAATGCGTTGATGTATTTTTAGGTCACTTGACTGACTGAAGCTCCTCCCACATTGGTCACAGGAGAATGGCTTCTCTCCAGTGTGAATGCGTTGATGTCTTGTTAGGTTAGTTAACTGACTGTAGCTCCTCCCACATTGGTCACAGGAGAATGGCTTCTCTCCAGTGTGAATGCGTTGATGTGTTTTTAGGTCACCTGACTGACTCAAAGATGTCCCACACTGCAGAGAGCGGTGGCGTTTTGGTCTGTTGGTGTCTCTCTGTTTCATGGAGGAAGATATAAAGGATATAAGTCATTACTATCTCTGACAAAGTATTTTATGATATGAAAGCATATGCTGACAGATAAACATATCTTGTTGTATGTACTGTGTAACCAGTGTTCGGGGGAGACACATTACAAAAGTAACACATTACAGGTAATATATTACTTTTAGCAGTAACACAGTAATATAACGCCAATAGGATTTTGGTAATAATATACCAGTTACTGTACTATGTCAAGTAATGTGAGTTACAACTGTAAACTGAGCTGCTGTCAGCTCCTCGTTAGGGTGCATTGAGTTACATTATGATGCATTTATCTACTCAGTAAAGTCAAGTATTGGTTGAAGGTCAATTATAACGTGATGTGTTCAAATGTAATCTCGTGAAATTTAGCTCGTTTTGGTGAGAGACTTCACAAACTAGAATGACCGCAACGCGGACTTATGCCTCCACCATTAGTTCATTCTGGAGTCTAAATCGTCATTTGAGGCAAATTGGAAGAAATTCCGCCAAGGCGCTCCTGAGATGTTGCGTTACAGAGCTTGGAAATTGGGTGTGTGAGGTCACAGTGACCTTGAAGTTTGACCACCAAAATGTAATCAGTTCATCCTTGAGGCCAAGTTCATGTTTGAGGCCAATTTGATGAAATTCCGTCAAGGCATTCCTGAGATATGGCGTTAACAAGCTTGAAAATGGCGTTCGAGAGCTCACCTTGACCTTTGACCTTTGACCACCAAAATCTAATCAGATCATCCTTGAGTCTAATGCCTACCCCACACTACAGGATTTTCAAATCCTTGAAGATTATAAAAATCTTGAGAGCCCACACACTACAGGACAGAGAGAGCCGATTTTTTAACATTTCAATCTTGGGACACACACACAATCGCGTCTGTTCAAACGCAACCTCACACACTAGAAGATTATGCCGAAGATTCACCTTGGAAGCAGGGCTCGACGTTAACTTTTAAAATGCCTATTCAGTGTGCGCACCGGGTGTAGTAGTGTCATTTCGTTTTCTAAACAAATTTTATTTTTTGTTTTTATAATGCATTTGCACTGAAAGGATTTGTTTAACTAATATTTGCGCGGACAGCCTACATTCGGGGTGTAGGCCTACTGTGCACGGCCAGGCGAAAACCGTCTGCACAGGTGTCTTGTGGAGGGGCGCGTCTGCTGATTTGACTCACTTTTCCGTGCGGACACTCGCCGATGCGGGAAGCTGAGACCTAAGCGCTTGTTGTAGGCTACATGCTTTGCAGTAGGCTATAGCATTTAGTTTTCCGTCCCGTTCAAAGACGCACGGGTATTTCACCTCGATGACAATTTCCTCGTTCTTTGTTTCTGTGTGGGGCTGCGGGCGGACGTGGACCAGATTATTTTGCGAAAAACTGTAATGGAAACGCAGCTACTACTGGCTCTCTGCTCAAGATGCAATCGCCTGTCGGGTTGTAAATATCTAACATGTTAGATATGCCCGATTCACAATCGGGAAGAGGCAGTCTTCCCGATTGTGAATCTTTGAACCCCACACACTACAGGATCATTTGGGAAGATTATCTGACCGACGCGCTTCAAATCGGGAGCACCCCCGAGAAAATCGGGAGGGGGGAATCTTGGCCATAATCTTGCAAATTATCCTGTAGTGTGGGGTAGGCATAAGGCGATGTTTGAGGCAAATTTGATGAGATTCCGTCAAGGCATTCGTGAGATATCGCGTTAACAAGCTGGAAAATGGCGTTTAAGAGGTCACAGTGACCTTGACCCCTTGACCCCTTGAGCCACTCCCCACTGTGACGTAGCTTTTTCTTGTCACAATAAAAGTCTGTTATTTCCTTCTGAAAAAGGAAGGTGTTTTTCTCCATATTTTTTTTCAAACTTTTTTTTTTTTTTTTTTAATGATGCATTAACTTTTCAAATGGACATAGGGACAAGGTTAAGTATACATTTAGCAAAGGAATTACCCTGCTCCATGCTCTTTAACAAGCTTGAAAATGACGTTGGAGAAGTCACAGTGACCTTGACCTTTGATCACCAAAATGTAATCCTTTCATCCTTTCATCCTTTTTTTTTAATTATTTATTTATGGGATTTTTCAAGTTTAGACAAACAAAACACGTACATCACAACACAACACACATAACTTCACAGTTACAGCAAAACAACAATACAATACAGAGAAAAAAGTAAATAAATAATATCAAATAAGATAAACAACAAGGGGGGGGGTAGACAGAATTAAGGATAAAAAGAGGTCAGTAGAAGTAGCTTATACAGAGGTCAGATACTGTAGATCGGGGTCAAGACAAGATCAAGAGGGACCAGAGGTTCATCAGTCCGGAGCTGACGGGATAATTTGGATGCCCTTTATATATTCTGAAAAAGTCTGTCAGATTTTATAGTACTTGTGCAGGGAGCCTCGTAGGGTGTGCTTGATTTTATCCAGCTGCATAAAATGCAGCACGTCCCCCACCCACCGAGAGTGAGTGGGAGCATAGGGACCCTTACAATTCATTAGAATTGATCGCCTCGCTAGAAGAGTTAGAAAAGCCACAAAATCTAAGAAACATTTGGGCAGAGTCCCAGCTGGCAGGACTCCAAACAGTGCAGCAATTGGGGATGGCTCAATGGGCACCGAAGTGACCTTAGATAAAGTATCAAAAACGGATTCCCAGTAGGAAGAGAGAGAGGGACACAGCCAAAACATATGACAAAGATCTGCAGGAGCTTGCCGACATTCATCACACGTGGGATCAATGTCAGGAAAAATCCTCGCCAGCTTACACTTAGACCAGTGCACCCTATTGACCACCTTACATTGCAACACCCCATGTCTGGCACATAAGGAAGAGTGGTGAACTCTGTAGAGAATCTCCTCCCAGGTATCATGATCTAATTCTTCTCCCAAGTCTGATAAACCAGACAGAATTCATAAAACGTTAAACTTCTTGACCGGTCTCTCAGACCATAATATAATTCTTTTTTTATAGAAAACTTAACAAAAAATGCCCCGTAATTTCACCCATAGATAAAACGAAAAAAAACCCAAGCTTTAGCATAATCCCTAAAAGTCAACATCAACATGTTGAATCTGCCCTAAAAGAATTATCCTGGGCTGATCTGTTGTCTTGTGATGATGTAAATATCAATGCAAAATATCTCATAGCAAAAGTCAAGGAAATTATTGATACCTTCTCCATTAGAGGGAGCCAGAGAAGAAGGAAAGACAATCTGCCATGGATCAATAGTGACTGCCTAAAATTAATGAAGGCCAGGGATCTACTCCTGAAAAAATCTTTACAAACTGGATTAATAATAGACAGGCAAAATTTCACCTCAATGAGAAACAAGGTTACACAAACAATGCGGAAGCTGAAAGCCAACTTCTTTATGACTCAGATCTCAAATGCTAAAGGAAATGGGAAGAAAGTCTGGCAAAATATAAATAAACTAACTGGTAGAATAAATAAAAAGAACTCAAATGACCTTGAATTAATTATAAATGGTCAACTGGTTGACAACCCTGTCACCGTTGCGACAGAGATGAACTCCTTCTTCATAGAGTCTATTCAGGAGATAGCCCAGCTTTTCCCCCCCTCTAATCAAGACTCCTATTGTCCAATAAATGACACGCATCCTATTTTTTCCTTTAAAGAAATCACTGAAGCTGAAACAGCCAAAATTATTGGCAACTTGAATAACTCTAAAGCTAGAGACGACTATGGTCTCGACTGTAACTTTTTGAAAATATATGGAGATAACCTGATTTGCCCTATTACGCATTTGATCAATTTGTCTATTAAGCACTCTGTCTTTCCGGCAGCTTGGAAGCTAGCCATAGTAAGCCCCATACACAAATCTGGTCATAAAACGGACCCCAAAAATTATAGACCCATTAGTATACTACCCATATTTTCCAAAGTAATAGAAAAATTTATAACTAATCAATTAATTAATCATTTAAATAATAGTCACAAGTCCCTGCATCCTATGCAATTTGGTTTTCGCTCTCATCACTCAACAGAGTCTGCCACCTTACTTTTTTTGGAAAAGACAAAGTGCTTTTTAGACAAATATAAATTTGTGTCCTGTGTATTTCTAGACCTCAGAAGAGCATTCGATACTGTCAATCATGAAGCCCTTCTAGCTAAACTTTCCCACTTTAACTTCTCCACGACAGCCATCTTGTGGATGAAATCCTATCTCTCAGATAGAAAACAGTGTGTAATGGTAAAGGGTGTTAAATCTCCCTATATAGAATGTACTACAGGACTGCCTCAGGGTTCCATTTTTGCACCTATATTATTTTCACTTTATATTAATGATTTACCAGATGTATGCCCTAGTATGAACACCTTAATGTACGCAGATGACGCAGTAATCTTCACTCCATCCAAAACTATGGAAGAAGCCTCTAACACCCTCTCTGTAGCCATGACTCAAATTCAGGTCTGGCTCGAAAAATCTTATCTTGCATTAAACACCAAAAAAACAGTGGCTATGGTTTTCTCGAAAAAACCCATCTTAAACCCACATCTTAACATCCTTGTGGGAGGGGTGGAGATAGAAACTGTGGATGAATTTAAGTATCTTGGGCTCACTTTGGACTCCACACTCTCTTTCAAGAGTCATATTAAAAGGGTATCGAACACTCTAAAATTCAATCTCTGCAATTTTAGGCAGATTAGAGCATCTCTGACTGACAGTGCGGCCCTAACCTTTCTTCACTCAATGATTTTTTCACATATAGACTACTGCCTCACGAGCTGGTCCTTCTCAGGAGCAACCACCTTGAAGTCCATCGAGTCTCTATATAAAAAGGCCCTGAAAATTTTGGATAAGAAACCTATATCTTACCACCATTGCAATATACTTCTAAAGTTTAAGCTCCTCAGCTTCGACAATTATAGAAAATTTAAAATTGCTTGTATGATTTATAAGGTTCTTCATGGGCTAGCACCACCTCCTTTAGAATGCTTTATCAAACGGAGAGCTACCCAGAACATCACGCGAAGCTCGTCGAGAGGCGACTGTGAACTACCTCTGAGACGGTCCTCTATCGGACAAAATGTTTTGTCCTATGGGGGCAGCAAACTATGGAATAGCCTACCACTGTCAGTCAGAGAGAGTAGCAGCTTTCACACCTTTAAGGGGCTGTTAAAGTCATGGCTCAGATCAAATCAAACCTGCGATCACATTTAAACCTTTTTGTTTTATGTGTTGTTTTTGTATGTCCTTGAAAGTCCTGTGTCCACCTTGGTTAATATCCCTAATGTTCCCTGTTTTTGTTTCATTTGTGTTGTGTTGTTTGTGTTTACCCTATGTGTATGTACGTGTCATTTACATTGCTGTATGTCTATGAATGCCCTACGTATGCACTAATTTTCTTATTTCTTCTTTTAAACTTTTCTGTACCTCACCTGTCGAGGGACTGCGGATGGAAATTAGCTAAGGCTATAATCCGGCACATTTACATGAAAATGTTCATTAATGCTGCACTGTCCCTGAAATAAATAAATAAATAAATAAATAAATAAATAAATAAATAAATAAATAAATAAATAAATAAATAAATAAATAAATAAAAGTCCTGTGACCAAATTGTACATAATGCGAAGGATTCAGGGGACTGTAGCATGGATATCTCATTATATAAACGTGTAATGACACCTTTTTGAATTGGATCTTATTGTAAAAGCAAATCAATGGGAGAAATAGAAGCAATGGCAGGAAACCCTGAGAAATGTTTGCGGACAAAATCACGAACTTGCAGGTACCTGAAGAAGTGGGCTTTTGGAAGCTCATATACTGTATATTTACCAAATCATTAAATGAAGCAAATATGCCATCCACATATAGGTCACTGATTGTGGAAATTCCCTGACTGTGCCACAGATTGTAGGCCTTGTCCAGTACAGAGGGAGGGAAAAGCGGGTTGGCACGGACAGGGGATGACAGGGGAGGGGAGGTGAGCCCATGATGACGTGCAAATTGGTGCCAGATTTTGATACTGTTCTTCACCATAATATTCTTAATAAATTTGGCTAATGGTGGCAGGGAGGGTGAGCACAAGAGAGCCGCCAATGAGGCTGGAGCGCAGGAAGCAGATTCCATACATAGCCACGCAGGAGTGGGATCCATATCATCCATATTCTGCCAATGTACGATGGAGCGCAAATTGGCTGCCCAAAAATACTGTTGGAAGTTAGGTAGAGCCATTCCCCCTGAGAGTTTGGGTCTCTGCAGTAGTTGTTTTTGAATTCTTGGGTTCCTACCCCCCCAAATAAAATGCAAAATCCTGCCATCCAACTTACGGAAAAAAGACTTTACAATAAAAATGGGAATACATTGAAAAAGGTACAAGAACCTGGGAAGCACATTCAATCCTTTCATCCTTGCGCCCAAGTCGACGTTTGAGCCAAATTGGCAGAGATTCCATCAAGCCGTTCTTGAGATATCGATTTAACGAACTTGGGAATGACATTCGCAAGGTCACAGTGACCTTGACCTTTGACCTTTGACCACGAAAATCTAATCAGTTCATCCTTGAGTCCAAGTCGATGTTTGAGGCAAATTTGATGAAATTCCGTCAAGGCATACGTGAGATATCGCGTTAACAAGCTGGAAAAATGGCGTTTGAGAGAGGTCACAGTGACCTTGACCTTTGACCTTTGACCACCAAAATCGAATCAGTTCATCCTTGAGTCCAAGTCGATGTTTGAGACAAGTTTGATTAAATTCCGTCAAGGCGTTCCTGAGATATGGCATTAACAAGCTTGAAAATGGCGTTCGAGAGGTCACAGTGACCTTGACCTTTGACCTTTGACCACCAAAATCTGATCAGATCATCCTTGAGTCTAAGTCGATGTTTGAGGCAAATTTGATGAAATTCCGTCAAGGCGTTCCTCAGATATCGCGTTAACGAACATCATACGGACGGACGGACGGACGGACGGACATATGGACGTACGTAAGGACAACCCGGATCCATAATGCCTCCGGCCTGGCTATCGCCAGCGGAGGCATAAAAAATATTAGAGGGAATTAAGCCCTGTTTACTGTAACTTACTACACTATAGTTCTAAGCAGCTTATAATAATTAAAACAACTAATGCCAAGACTTTATTTTTATCAAAGCACATATTTAAATAAAGATACAATCATTTCCTAATCAAATTGTGTTTTGTTTATGCAAATAACCACTATAGATGACAATAACAAAGTAAAACGATAACATTTAGAACTGTGGACAGTTTACATTGACTTTAGGGCGGTTGACATTATTTTTCGGGACGGTGGTGTCATCATAAAATGTCACATGATAAAATAAATGGCAGGTTATTTTGATTTGATCCAGACCTGGACAACAGCAGCAGCTTTGCATTGTGAAATATCTCATCATAAATGTAGGAAGAACCAAGCTAACAGGCTAATGTTAGCAAAGTTAGCGAGGGAGAGAGAATACTTAGTAATCATTGTGACATACAGCACAACATCCTATAAATAGGTGAGCTAACAGATTAAATGTACCAACAGATTCTAATGTTCTCACCTCTTGTGAAGAAGTCATCTTTGTCTCTTGCTCTCTTCCTCCACCAGATCTCTTCCTGCCAATCAGCTGTGACATAATCAAACAGAGACTGTTGGTAAGACAGGGAACACAATAATGATCATAACAATGCTGTGAAATCAGTGTAGTGGAGTAGAAAGTAGAAATATTTCCCTCTGAAATTATAAGTAGGAAGTATAAATTGATTTGTGTCCACATTCATGCCCAGGTTAATGTTAGGCCCAGAGCAGCCGCAAAAAACCAGAGGAGCCAGTCAGGAAGAGCCAGGAGGAAGCCAGCCCTATCTGACTTATTTCCTGTGTTGAAATAGACTAGGCCTACAGCCTGTGTGTTGAAATAGACTAGGCCTACAGCCTGTGTGTTGAAATAGACTAGGCCTACAGCCTGTGAAACACGGACTGTGTTTTGAAGTGTGACTTCTCTAGATGATAAATTATCTCACATGCTGACTTGGCAGCCACTACACTACAGCATGTAGGCAACGTACACTATGTTGGTGAAGCATTATTTACAGTCCTCTTCTCTTTCTGTTACAAGTAGGCCTATTGTTATGTGTGCTTCTAATGTACAGAAAGAAAATTATACATCAAATACTAGATTTACATTGGTGTCATATACAGATGCAAAAGACTCAGCATAACAATGTAAATTAACTCTTACTACATATATGATTGAAATGGATATGACTTACATTTAGCCGCCCGCACAGATAGAAGTGACTAAGCAGAATGGAATGGAACATGGTCAACAAGCGCACCACTTCTTCTTCCCAGGGACGTGCAGAGAACATTAGAGGGGCAGGGGCCCAAATTCTTAAAAGGGCACTACAGCCGCCGTCCAGAGGTCGGCGGCGGAAATTTCAGGCAATTTGAAGGCCAATTTAGGGGTATAACTCATTTTAAATATTCAGATTTTAACCAGATTTAGAGGAATATCTCATTTTAGGATGAGACTTGTCACGGAAAAATAACTCCACAAACTGAATAATATTAGTATATAAAAGTTGCATGCTGTTGCAATACTGTTGTGAAATCATTTAAGCATCAATATTTATTTGCTCCTTTTCTCCCTTTAGGTTGTTGTACACTACAACATCCTAACAAAACTACAATATGCTGACTGCAAGTACAAGCATTGCATTACTCTGTGTCTACAGTTCAAATAAAACGGTACACATTGTTCACCATCAGCATGAATATTAGTATATTGTCTTATAATAATTAATAATTCGTTATTACTATCATTATTGTTATTATATATTAATGTGTTAATTAATTACTTAATTGGTTATTTAATTAATTAATATAATATGAATATGAATAGTTAATTAATATAATAACAATTAATAATATGTGTGTATATATAATATAATAATAACATATATTATATTTATTTATGTATTTATGTATTTATTCATTAATTCATTCATTAATTCATTCATTTAAGTCGAACAAGAGTCACAACAACTACCCAGGCCAGTAGCCATAAATGAGGCTCACTCAGTCATCACGGAATACATCTCGATATCAGACAAAGCTGAATTACAGTTGCAGTTATTTAACTCCGTTTTTGCTACATAGACCACCATAAGATGTGATTTGCATCCCCTCCAGACCTGCCCTCAGTGCCCTGGCACATAAACACAGACTTTAAAGCATAAAAAAGCATCGAGGTGACTTCCATGTTTTGGGGGCTCTCTCCTAGCACATGAAGGCTGAGTTTGGTGCTTAACATCCAGGTAGAGGTGATCTCGACATCTCGGGGCTGGCGGGGTGTAAAACGGCATTACAGGCCGCTGCGCTGCATGCCTGTCTGCACCACCGAAATTTCAACATGAAACTGAAATGGGGGGGGGGGGGGGGGAGTAGCTCTCTGTATAATTCTTTGTTTTGACAAACATACATCATACCTGATTCACGTTGACTGATATATCTGTCAATGTGTGCCTGTGCTGCTGTTGCTTAGTCTGCATGTGCAGAGGACAGTCAATGGGCAAGCCACCACATGCGGTTTTTGGGGTGCTGCCTTCAGGGGCGGCTTAGAAAAACACTGGTCCATCTAGAGGCCTATTAGAAACGGTGCATTCAAGGCCAAGAGAGCTGAAGAAGCTCAAGAAATGCAATGCTCTTTGAATGCTGCCTTCAGTGACGGCATGGAAAGGGCAATTTCCTTACAAAGCACCATTAGAAATGTTGCATTCATGGTCAGGAAAGGGCACTTTTTACAGACTGAAAAAAAGGCAGGGGCTCAAGCCCCCTTTGATGTCTATGTGTGCACGTGCCTGCTTCTTCTCCTTCCGCCAAAGACATTTTTCCACCTCGCCCTCCTTCTTCTTCTGTCCTCACAACACCACTCTCCAACTCTCCTGCTATCTCCGCAGCGCCGTCTAGCGGCCGACTCCAGAACATTACCCAAACATATAAACAGTCACTTGGAATGTCAAATAGCAGAACTAAACAACACCAAAAGAAAACCACCAGTGTAACTACACCAAAACCCAAATGTTTGGTGAAGCCTGACACCTAATGGTGAAAAATAGGGCACTGATAAACTACAATGTTAGGTATTGCACAGATGCTCTACTACACCATCTCTTACTGTTAAGTACAGTAGTTTGACAGGGGGGGGAAAAGAAAATGTATACCTGTTCAGCTTACAGTTTGGTAACCTGTAACTTCTGCCTGACAGCAGCATGTATACCTGTTCAGCTTACAGTTTGGTAACCTGTAACTTCTGCCTGACAGCAGCATGTATACCTGTTCAGCTTACAGTTTGGTAACCTGTAACTTCTGCCTGACAGCAGCATGTATACCTGTTCAGCTTACAGTTTGGTAACCTGTAACTTCTACCTGACAGCAGCATGTATACCTGTTCAGCTTACAGTTTGGTAACCTGTAACTTCTACCTGACAGCAGCATGTATACCTGTTCAGCGTACAGTTTGGTAACCTGTAACTTCTGCCTGACAGCAGCATGTATACCTGTTCAGCTTACAGTTTGGTAACCTGTAACTTCTGCCTGACAGCAGCAGCTTATACTCTGTATGGTTTGTGTCTCAGGTGATTTTAAGGCCCTGCTTCCTCACGGTCTCCTCAAAAATCTCCTGGAGAGAAGATGGGGCTGCATGGCAATGATTTGACCAGCCGAGGCCTCGTCATTAGGTTTTGGAGTTGTGATTTGAGTTGAACAGAATCATTCGGACATTTCATTTTCAACAGGACATTTGAGTAAAGTAGAACTAGTACCCAGATAGAACTCTGGTAGGAGAAAAAGTACGTATTCACGGTGCTTCACAGCGTTCCACTGCACTGACCGCGTTTCCTTGCCGGAGTGAAAATAACGGATATACGCTGTATGATGTAACTTCTGTTTCCCTGCCATTGTCTTCTTGCTAGAGACACACCCGGAAATTAACTTTTTTTGATTTGACAGGTTTTTAATATGATAAGATTTATCAACCAACATTTCAAATGCACACTACATCAATATCACAGCAACTTAAAAACTAAATTAGATCATTTCTAAAGCAACCTGAGTGACAAACAGAATTTGCAAATGCAGAAGTTGCATTTCAAAACCGGCATCACAGAAACAAATGATGGTACCCAAATTTGGGTCAATTTGCATTAATTTTTCATGTATGCAAGATATGACATGATGCGTGTGTTCAGGGTGATATTTTGTGATTTGTGTGGCCTTAAAAGTGCTATGTGTAGCAGTATGCTATAATATAGCCTATGTGGTCTTAATTTGGAGAAATATTAGCATTAAAAATACTACTGGTATGAAATAGAGGCTAACAATCATCTCCCATAATCTCATTTGTTGAGGTTAATTATATTGACATATCACCAAGGTAATTTGACAATGATACTTTAGTTTTTTTGACCATTTCTGTTTTATCGGGCAGTTGCAGTAGAGGGAGGACAACATGTTTTCATTCCCAGGGAGCCAAACTACGCCGATCGGTTAAGTTGAGGCAACAAAAACAACTTGGTTGGATTTAGGGTTATTGTTTGGGTCGGGGTTCGAACCAGAACCAGGTCTCTCGTGACGACAGTTAAGCCCATGGCACACCAATCAAACACCATCCAAGTTGGATAATGTTTGATTGATGTGCCACGGGCTAAAGCAGGGATGTCAGAGATACGGCCCGCGGCAGGTTTCATCCGGCCCGCGAGATGTTTTGGAATATAATATAATATATATATATATATATATATATATATATATATATATATTATTATAATTAAATTCGCACCCTATTATCATGAACTACGTGTGGCTAATAAGCAAGCTAAGAGTTCATTCATAAGTTAATTAACCTGCACTACAAGGAAGTATGTCAGTAGGTCATCAGGTGTAAACAAAGCCGCCATGATGCCACGCTGGAATTGAATCACGCATTCGGCTACGTACCAAAAAACAAAGGAATCAACAAGATGCTGTCGAAAAAGAGAAAGGTTGACACGGAATGCAGGCAGTTTCAAGAGAAATGGAAAGAGCAGTATTTCTTTTGTGAAGTAAATGGGTAAATGAGTCGAATTGATTTTAGTAAAAAAAAAATCCGGCCCCCATGAGGTCTCAGTTGAACAAATCCGGCCCTCTACCTAATATGAGTCTGACACCCCTGGGCTAAAGGATTGAACATGTGGAACAGACAGCCATGGCACACCACACACACAGCATGGCACGCACACAGCCACAGCACACCAAACAAAGTGTGTTTGTCTGCGTTTGTTGTACAATGTTTGATTGGTGTGCCATGGGTTTTAAACCTCAGTGTCATTACGTCAGACCGCTTGTCCTTCTTGGCCATAACGACGCGAAGGTGTTTGTGTCTCAATATGCCGCCGAGGGGCCGCAACAAAACGGCGCAACATGACGCCCGGGAGGGAAAACAGGCTGGGGAGGAAGACAGGGCAGAGAAAGGGGTAAAAATACACATAGCAGAGTTACATCAAAATATTATTAAATGAAATAAACTTCAATCAATCAATCAAAAAACATAACAATATTATGTTAATATACTTTAAATCCATGGCTTGTTTGCATATAGGCTACTGTATAATGTTTTAAAACAAACCAATCACTTAATCACAGCATCCTTGGGTGTCCGGGTAGTGTAGCGGTAGATTCCCTGCCTACCAACATGAGGGTCGCAGGTTCGCGCCCCCATGTTACCTCCGGCTTGGTCGGGCGTCCATACAAGCACGATTGGCTGTGTCTGCGGGTGGGAAGCCGGATTAGGGGTATTTGTCCTGGTTGCTGCACTAGTGCCTCCTCTGGTCGGTCGGGGCGACTGTTTGGGGTGGAAGGGAACTGGTTGTGGGAATAGTGTGATCCTCCCACGTGCTACTGTACGATGTACAGTACGTCCTGCTGGTGAAGCTCCCCGCTGTCAGGTGAAAAGAAACTCAACTGTGCATGTGTAGGAAGAAGCATGGTGCTAGTACCGGGGCAGCAGGGGGAATTTGCCAAGTAGGGAAGGGGGGGGGGAATCCCAGCATCCTTATCTGGAGGGAGAAGGTTGGCTCCCATTGGCCACCTGGGCTTATTTCTTAATTCCTATTGGACAGGAGACTCCGGTCCCTCCCATGGCACAGTATCCATTGGGGTTTTTACTGAGGTACTGTTGGTGGTAGTCTTCGGCGTAGAAGAACGGCTTGGCTTCAGCGATCTCTGTGGTAATCTCACCGAAACCTTCTCCTGTCAGGACCTTCTGATACTGCTGTCTGGAGGACAGGGCTTCATCTAGCTGTTGCGGGGTGAAGGTGTAGATGGCCGAGCGGTAGGCCGTACCAACGTCGTTCCCCTGGCGCATCCCTTGAGTTGGGTTGTGGCTTTCCCAGAAAACTTGGAGCATCTTGGCGAAGCTGGTCTGGTCAGGATGGTAGACCACTCTCACCACCTCAGCATGGCCTGTCGTCCCTGTGCAGACCTCCTCGTAGGTGGGGTTAGGTGTGTATCCTCCAGAGTAGCCCACGTGGGTGGAGTACACTCCTTTCTGTCTCCAGAATTTCCTCTCTACACCCCAGAAACAGCCCATCCCAAATATGGCCATCTCTGTCCCCTCTGGGAAAGGAGGAACCATCCTGTTGCCATTCACATCATGTTTGACGGAGACTGTGATACTCTGAGTCCGGCCGGGGAGCGCTGTCTCCGGGGTGGGCATGTGGCTTTTAGAGGCCATGTCTCCCATCAGACCGTTGCTCCAATGACGCCACAGCAGACGCAGCCTGGAGGAGTGCACCATGGAGTCCAGACCCGACCCGACACACTGCTGAGCTAGCTTAGCTTAGCTAACGTTACAGCTGGAGGGGTGCACCATGGAGTCCAGAGAGGGTCAGACCCAACGTCTTACGTCTACGGCTGCGAGACTATACACTGCCCCGGAAATGTACTTGTGATTCAGACCCTCCGTCGCTGGAAGCTTGCTGAGTCATGCTGACCTGACGTAAACACTCCTTTTCTGTCGGAACCTTCATCAGACAAACCTCAGTACAGCACGGCGGATTTAGAGTGCGGGGCCGTCCTCCAGCAGCAGCGTCAAGTTAGCGACAGAAAACACGGAAAATCACCGGGAATGTGGCGATTTTTACCTCAAAATAAAAGCACCCACTAGTCGCATTTGAAAAATAAAATGGTAAAGATGACTGGGATCATATCATTCAAATAATACTAACAATAACTAAGAGAGCATTACTCTACAATAAGCTATGCCGACATTAAATAGCCAGAATGTAGTATATTGGGACACTAATTGGGATGTATGACGTTTGCTGATAGGATAACGTCAAAAAAGCATCTTGTGTAATACTTCAAAACAATGTGTTCGTTAGCGGAGCTTTTATTTTGAAAAACACGAGCGGAGTTGTTCTCTATGTTATCGTGGCTACCTTGACCCCGGTCCGCCGAGGCGCCGACATGTGTCTCCTCTGCCACAGACAGGTCAGCATGAAACAAACATTTACACGATATATAATCCACACCTGTCTGTTAACTGACAATTTATTAAAATGTCTGGAACAGGCTGGTTTAATTTACAGATTGAATAGGAGGTGATGACGTAAAGATAAACTAAAGCTAACAAAACAAACAAACAAACAAACAGATGCAGGGAATATCTTCTTCCAGACCGTTAACGTTACTGCTATGCTAGTATTACAGGCTACAACTACTACTAGTACTACTACTACTGCTGCTGCTGCAGTTCCAGTGGACATTTTTGACTCGCTAACGTAACGCCTAACAAACTCAGTAGTTGTATCAACCTGTGAAGTTAATACCGCTTTTGTCCGCCAGGGGTCGTGGTTTCGGATTCAGTCACTTGCGGCCGGCGGTGTCGATGTTGGTGGTTGGTTGGTAGGAGCAGGTGAGTTTAATAAATTAATACAGTGATTATAATTAATGCGTTACTTGCCTTCATAGTAATGCACGAAATATATACATATATAAATGTCTACTCAGGCATTGTGCTGTGTGGGTTAGAGACACATTATTTCAAATATATTTCAAGGTTAAATTATGTTTTTGCTCCCGAAAGTTCTGCTGATGGAGCCTCATATTTCTAATTTGTCTTCCTCCTCTTCTACTTCTTCTTATTCCTCTTGCTCCTCAAAATGCCCGGCCCAACTCACTCAGCTATAGTTATTTATTGGATGCTGGGGTGGTGCCGTGGTGGTATTCTGGGCTCCCAGACGTTTGGTGGTGGAGGCAAAGCTTTGTCAGCACTCAGCAGCAGTGATGATGTGTGTGGCAGCATTGGTGAAGCCAGAATCAGTGTAGAAGGGAGCCACATTTAAAGGATGGCTTTACCGATTATCAACCCACTTTGTATCATGTAATGTCGGTAATATAAGCACATGGGCAGTGTTTACCTTCTCTCTCTGTTTACCTCAAAAATCCTCCCTTTCGCTGCCTGCAGAAACTCCACCCCTGCCAGCTGCAAGTCCTTAAGGCTCGTTAAGGCCTTAAAAATTAAAAATAAGCAATAACAGATAAACAATAACATCCGCCCTGAGAAGATTCCGCATCTCGAGCAGAACTTCCAGCATTTTACTAGAGGAGAAAATGGGAGCTCTCCATGAGGAAAACAGAGAGAGAAGGTAAACACTGCCCATGTGCTTATATTACCCAGATTATACTGATACAAAATGGGTTGATAATCGGTAAACCCATCCTTTAAATGGACCGCCTTGACATGAGAATTGCTGCGATTGGTGACGTGAGAATTGCTGCGATTGGTGACGTGAGAATTGCTGTGATTGGTGAATGATTAGCTTAGAAACACTGATCCAATCAGCGGGCTGTCAGCTGATTACATCTGGGGCGTAGGCCTATGACTTCTGTGTCCTGCGTGCACTAACGCAAAGCTTACTTTTTTGTCTCTGTGTTTTAGTTTGTCCCGCTGACTCTTCACTTCATCATCAGCTGTGGGACTCTTCACTTCATCATCAGCTGTGCATTGCACCAGCTGTTGCTCCAGCTGTGCCTAAGTTCAGACTTAACCTAGTTTAAGTCCAAGTTTACGCACTACTAAAAGAATTACAGATGCAACTTGCACCAAGTGAAATAGTTCCAACGTAGGCATAAGTTACTTAAATCTACTACTAATACTTGAAAAAATATTCAACTTAAATCTTACACCTACCCCTTAGTAGGTGTAAAGTCCTCCATAAAATAGCAGTTAGCACGGTTTGCATAGTGATTGGCAACTCTGCTCGGCAGGATGGTGATAAATGACGCACCATCACGCATCACCATGCGTAAATGATGCATGATGATGAAGAGCTCACCACAGATAAACGTTAAGTCTATGAACCTAACGTACGTTACTCAATAACCTTCTCATTATGAACCGAACGTACGTTACTCAATAACCTTCTCATTTGGTTAGTGTTAATGAAATATGAATGCACTCATTTCATTCCGCTTAATTAAACGACGGTAATGAACACCGTTTCCACCGTGCTTTTCACTGATTGGCCGGCCACAGGAAGTGAAAACGTCTTTTTCCACAGCACTATTTTGGTTGGTGTGGACTTTACGCTCTACTAGTTAAGATGTCCCTTATGTCTGCGTGGTGCAACTAAACAAAGACACAACTTTAGCGTCAAACTAACTAGTTTGAACGTAGCAGTTAGTGTGGACTTTACACCCTAACTTAAGACAGAACTTATGTTCAGCTGGTGCAACAGGCTGCAGGAAGTGAAGTGAAGAGGGGAAGGAGCCAGCAGAGAGACGTGATGATGTCACACTTCAGAGGGACGTTGTTGCGAGGTCTGAGGGGCGTGTCTGTGTGTGAGGCCCGGCCCAGCAGCAGTGAAGCGTCTGCGGTGGCGGCGGCGCTGGGTGGCGGCGGGCCGGCTCTGATACTGCGCTCAAGCTCCACAGACGTCTACCAGAACCTGGCTCTGGAGGACTGGATCGACGCCAACGTGGATCTGAGCAACCGCAGGTTCTACTCTATTCACTTCTATTCTGTTCTGTTGATCTATTAACTTCTCTTCTGTTCTTCTGTTCTATTCAGTTCTATTCTATAGACGGTTCAGACAACATAAACATTCAACATTTCCCCCAGCTTACTTCCTGTTGCAGTGTTTGCTAGTACAATAACTGACAGGACATAAGCTAGGTTCCAAACTCTGTCTATTCTATTCTATTCAGTTCAGTTCAGTTCAGTTCTATGCTATTCAGTTCTATTCAGTTCTATTCTGTGCTTGTCTATTCTGTGCAGTGTTCTGCTGCTATGGAGGAACCGGCCGGCCGTGGTGATTGGGCGGCACCAGAACCCGTGGGTGGAGTGTGACCTGCGGGCCATGCGGCGGGCGGGGATCCCTCTGGCCCGGCGGCGCAGCGGCGGCGGGACGGTCTACCACGACCTGGGGAACCTCAACATGACCTTCTTCACCTGCAGGGGGCGCTACGACCGGCAGAGGAACCTGAAGCTCGTCACAAACGCCCTGAAGACGCTGCAGCCCGGGCTGGACGTCCAAACCAACCACAGACTGGACATCCTGCTGGACGGACAGTTCAAGATCTCAGGTGGGGGCGGGGCAAAGGGATCTCAGGTGGGGGCGGGGCAAAGGGATCTCAGGTGGGGGCGGGGCAAAGGGCCAAGAATCGGGCTGCACAATTTTCTCAAATTGATGAGCTCAACAGTCACATTCCTTTTCTCCATCACGCAAACAAAAAAAAAACTTATATAAAGAGTTTTAAGCCTGGAACCAATCTAACCACCAGCTATAGAACCATGACCATAAAACATTTGTTTCAGAGCAAAAAAAAAACAAAAACACTGAAAATGGGAAAAGGCAAAGGTATAAGAGTGTGTACATCTAATATTTTAAGAGTGAAGGAATTACTCATCCCATAATCCATTCCGACTAATCAGATCAGCGGATGATTGAGCGACAGAGCATTTCAGCCAGTGGGAGAGCACTCTGAGTGGCATTGGGTGGGACCAGCGGTCTTCAAGGTCTGCCATTACGCTATTAGCTCTGTGGCTAACGTTATAGTATAATAGTCAGGCAATAGTTAGCCATGCAGCGTAAGTTGCCATGGCGATCTATCTCAGTAAGAAGTGAACCAGCGTCGTAGCACGGCAAACCCAGGGTTAAACCTGAAGTTACCTCGCTAAGCCACTAATCTTGCTTCATGGTACAGGCCCCTGGTGTGTGAGAACAGGGCACTCCTGAAAAAGATAGCATTGCTCTCAGTGAGACTCACCTGAAAGAATTATGTAAAAAGAAAGAAAAAAAGAATATAAGTCTGAACAGTGATTTTCAGGTTAATTGATCCGTGTGTTGTGCCGCTGCAGGTTCTGCGTCCCGATTGGCTCGCTCCTCTGCCTATCACCACCTGACGCTGCTGCACTCTGCGGACCGCTCAGCTCTGTCGGCGCTGCTGCGGCCGACGAGCGGCGCCATCTGCAGCCGGGCCACGCCCAGCGTCCCCTCGCCCACCGCCAACCTGCTCGACCGCCTGCCTGCAATGCCCTGGGACGAGCTGCTGGGGGCGCTGGTGGAGCAGTATAACACCGGTATGCCACTGTCCTGTGTTCTGTTCTATACGCCTATTTCACATGCCACCCAAATCAAAGCAGCCATATTGTGTCTAAAGGCAGGAACTAAAACAGGTGCACCTGTATGGGTCCAGTCCCACGGCTCTAATCAATGTGTTGCTTGCACCTGTTTTACTTCCTGCCTTTAGACACAAAATGGCTGCTTTGGGTGGCATGTGAAATAGGCTAATAGAGTGCCAAAGTGACACCCTCTTCCGGGTTTGGCGTGGGACCTAAGGGATTTAATTCCCCATTAATCTTTCCTCAGACGTTTCGAAAAATCCTCATAAAAAGAGTTTTACTTGGTCAAAGCAAACGATTCAGCTAGATTCAGAATCAGGTGATTCCCATGGGTCCTTGAAAGTTTGTGAATTTGAGAAAAAAAAGTAAGGCCTTGAAAGTGTTTGAAAATAGACATAAATAGACATGGGTCATTGAAAGGGCTTGAATTTATATATTTTGTGCAAGAATAGAAATTGAAGTTCTTTTGGTATTTTTTAACGAGTAAATAGGCTATGTTCTGCTGTCTGCATGTGTGTCTCCCGCCCTCTGTACTCTGTATGGCCTTGTTTCACGTGCCACCTGCCTCGAGAGAGTGATTTTCTCAGTGCTGTAACAGTAATTAACCTTGATCTGAAACTATGCTATGTTGGGTCATTGAATTTGAGGGAATTGAGCCTGGAAACTCGAATTAGATGTAGGAAGTTCGGAACCCTCTTTATTCTATTCTATTCAGCTTTACTCTATCCTAATCTGCTGTATTCTAATTTAGTATTCTATCAATCTTTACTGCATTCTGTCCAAATCTGCTGTATTCTCTTCTAAATACTGGATTCTATTGTCCTCTGCTCTGCTGCTGTTGTGTCAGAGTTTGGCTGCAGCGCTCCCGTCACCCCGGTCGATCCCTCTGACGAGCGGGCGTTCCCGGGCGTGGGCGGGCCGGCGGGCGAGCTGCAGAGCTGGGCCTGGCTGTTCGGCCGGACACCCGGCTTCACCGTGGAGACGTCTCTGGATCTGACGGACGACGGCTCGAGCGTCCGGAGCTCCGCGCTCGTGCGGCTGGAGGTGAAGAGCGGGGTGATCGTGCGCTGCGAGCTGCGTGTGTCCTCCGCCTGGCTGCCCGCGGCGCTCAGCGAGCAGCTGAGCGAGCGGCTGGAGGGCGAGCGCTTCGGCCCGGACGCCGCCGCTGTCGCCGCCGCAACGCTGTCGCCGCCGCAGCCCGAGGCCCTGCGTCGCCGCCTCCAGGCGCTGAGCCACGCCATCGCCTCTCTGATGGGATGACAGAGACACTTCCATGTTTGTGTCATCGTTTGAATAAAGCCCCCGGAGAAGAAGGGCTGGAACCTGAAGAGAATTAGCCTGGGTAAACCCAGCCTCCACGTGACCTGCTCTCAGACCTGCTCGGCTAGTGAGCAGGAGCAGGGTCTGTCTGAGAGCAGGGCACGTGGGGGCTGGGTTTACCCAGGCTAGAAGAGAATGATCAACCAACGCTGAAATGTTCTCAGTGATGCCACACATCCCATAGCAGCAATTATGGGCCGTCCAGGGGGTGTGTCCAAAAATAGATTTTAGGTGGGGTGTATAAGACTTGATGAATGAATGTTCTGGATTGCTTAGGTTTTCATTTTTAATGAGCTGGTTTAAATTATGGTCACGTGGTGTCTTGAATATAGAAATGGGGTTCTCCAGCTTCCTGTAAAGTTTGGAGTTACTCAATTGATTTTGGATTTCCTTGTCATACGCATCACGGTTCAGGACGATATGGCACCACCCTTATCAGTAACTGTATTATTATTATAGATCATGTTCTATATTTATTCTATTAGAATTGTATACAGTAATTTATTTGATGTTTTTGTGACATGTCTCTGTATTTTCTATTGTGTATTTGTTCCAGTTGGTTTTATCATGTCTATTCACTGGGATCGTGTGATGATCATATGACCAGATCACAGGTGTATTTAAAGATTGTGTCAGGTATCTGGGTAGTGTCGAGGTATAAGCACTCACCTACCACCGCGGAGAGGAGACCCGGGTTCAATTCCCGGCAGCGGTACTTCCGGCTTGGTCAGACAATTGGACATGTTTGCGGGTGGTAAGCCGGTAGTCTTGGTTGCTGCTGCAAAGCACCTCATCTGGCCTGGTCAGGTGGGAGGGGAACTGGGGGGGAATAGTGTGATCCTCCTCCTTTGGCCAAGTACAATTGGGGAGAAAAATCAGAACCTCCAGCCCCCCCCCCCCCCCCCCCCCCCTGAAAAAGATGGCTTCTGTACTTTATGTCTGAAGAAGAGCAGTAGCTCGAAACATCATGTCTGTCGGCTATTAAATGAACTAAAAGGAAGCTACAGTGTGCGGAACTTATTCTTATTTGTTCCATGTTTGCTGCTTTGTTTGGTCCTGCACCTGCCTTGAAGGTTGTTGGATGTGCACCGTGCACGACTACTAGTTTGTGATTTACACTCAAACATTTTGACAGTTATGAAGTTTATGATACTTGTGAATCACAAGCAAACAGGCCTAACAACTGAGAATGCAGCTAGAAACTGAATCTCCATATAGCATAAATGGGAAAGATAATGGTTTAGAAAAAGAACAAAACAAGCCATAGTAGGTCTGAGCCAGAGCCGTATAATAGAAGAGTTCCGACATCTCCATTCACTCCAATGGACCAGTTTTTTTTCCAGGAAGTAGAAAGTGGAACTCTTGAGTAAAAAAAGCAGCACTGTTGAGTTGCAGCAAAATAGACAGTGTTGTACTTTGAAAGGGTTTTTCATCCCTTGAAATGAATCAAATTGTACATTATCGGCTTTATTTTAGCATGCAAAAGTAGCGCGAGACCCATTCCTGGCTGTTCATTGGCTAATGAATCTCGCATTTTGGTCCTCCGCTGACGCCACTCTCTCTCTAGAGGACACTAGTCTGAGCCATTGAGCTCAGTGCCATCACATGTGTGCACCAATCAAAAGGCTGCCTTCTGAAACACAAAATGCCACTCAAAGCAATGCATGTCTTATTGTCCCATCTTTTACATGTGTCTCTTCTGAGCTTAAAAGTCTTGCTTGGATATTAGTACAATTTGACTCTCACTTGTGTTGTCTCTGTTCAGATTTGATGGCCTGTTGGTTGTTTTTGAAGGTCCTGCACACCTTGCCTCAGCACATTGTCAGTGGGTGAAAAAGGAAGCAGCATAATATATGGTTTTCTCCATCGCTACATTTTCATCAGGACCGGAAGAAATGGCAGCATGCTGCTCTTTCAGCACTGATCCAGTTCTACAGCCCACTGGGAGTTGTCCCAGTGCTTCAGGTGGTCTACTCTGTCCACTATGGCTTCAATGTGGAGAACCATCGTTTTTAAAATGACCAAACTAATTGCCAAGAGTCTTAAATACAAAGGAACTCATGGACCTTATTTTTCTTACCCTAATGCCCTAATGGGAGGGGGCTATACAGGTTTCCCAGTTCAGTTGTGCATTATTTCACAAGAAAACTACACTTTTGTCAAGTTTAAAAACATTATTATACATTTGTGAATATTTGCACATTAGAAATATTTCCCTCCCCCCATCCAGTAAACCATCTTTCAACCCTCTAAAATCATTTATTTGTAGAAAAGTTTATTCACCTTTTTAGATGTATTTATGATGTAAATTTTATGTCAAATAAATCTGCAAGAGCAGCATCTTAATCAGAATTGAGGGACAGAGTTGGACTCTGCACTAAGGACAATGTGGAGACTATTAGAACAGGGCAATAGGCCAATATGTCCAACCATGGATGGAGACACACACATCTTAACAGTGTGATACATCTATTAGTGTCCGACAGACAGCATCTCTGATTTTAGGTGATTATGCCCTAGCTGTTTTAAAAAAAAGAGAGAAAAAACTAATTTGCGCATGCGCTCTTCCCATGTGTCACGCGAAACCGCATTACACAAATTCATCCTTCCACCTATGAGGGGAAAAACAATCTTAGTTTCACTGCATGGCAGGGAGACTGCGCGTAGTATGAATGTAAAACATAAGCAGGAGGTGTTATGAGTATTTGATTGAATTAAACCGACATGTTGTTCGGGTGAATGAGTGGTAAAAGTCGCAGTGTAGTAGGATGTTCTGGGCATAATGTGGGGCTCTAACTTGTGGGATTAGTTTTGCATGCAGGCAGACAGCGGAGGCTGACTGCGGTGGGATGGGCTGTGAGGTGTTCAAGATGGCGGCGCCCTGTGGAGTGCAGCGACTCTAACAGGTAAACAGCTCCGTTTATTTGCGTGTTATGTTTCTCTGCAGCGAAATTCAACATTTGCGACTGTGTGTGTTCAACACGGGGCTGCTCGGCGTCCCTCTCCGCCGACCGAGCGCGCCTGTCAGCCCGCCGCTGCGCCCCTGTCTGCCCGCTGTCCCCAGCTAGCGTTTAGCCTCTCCATACGCGATCTGACTGACTTGTTTTTGGGGTTGGAAAGACTCAGTTCATGTCGTTATGACCGTGGACGCTGCTGCTCTTTTAGACATTTGAATGCGCTTTCCGTGTCGCTGTGGATGTTGCGGTGGGGAGGATCGCGTTGCCACGAAAAAATGCCTAGAAATATAATCGGATAAAGTAAACCCAACCCTGCCCATTGTTCTCCCCGAGTTGTTTACGACAGGCAGGCAGCAGGCAGTGGTCAGTCCATGCAGCGAGCAGCCTGTTTATTCAGACACAGCTTATGCTTCAACCTGCAAAGTGTGCATCCAGATGTGCACCACTGGCGTGATGACACGCGTGGAAATGTACCGGTATATAAGCGATTATCATTGCAGCCGTTCGGATATTTTTGCTCGCCTCTCCTCTCCTGATTGCATCTCAACTCAGTTCGTGCATCTCTCTGCATCATGCTCAGGCAAGTTGGAGGCGTAGGCGTGCATTTATCTTTCAACTGCAATCAAACTTGCAATCAACTTCAGCACTAACAGCGTCACCATCTATCATCTATCATCATTGTGATTAGTAGTTTTGTCATCATCAGTTTCTCCAGACGTGGAATTGTGCAAGATCACTCAGTAATGCTGGTCACTGTGGCTTCACAATGTCACCCCTGTTACATCTGTCAACATGTGTTTGGGCTGTTCAGTTTTCGCCATGCAATGCATGTATGACAAACCTTACTTAATCTAAAAAAACATTTACAATATGTGAAATAAGATTTAAAATATGCCTGGGCTGAGACATCTTACAGTGGTGAGATAATAAATGTTATAAAATACCCGAGTCCATAAATGTAAGTTAGCTTTTGCCTATATTTGTTCCTACTACTGGTTTGTGTATAATGGTGTATAATCTAGCTTTTGCCCATATTATATATTTTTTATTATGTTGGGTCACTTCAGTGATTTAGGGTTTGGCATCTGCATCTCTAAGTTAAATGATTTGAGAGTCTCATTGTGAGAAGTCCAGTGTCAAGTTATGCTGAAGCATAGCTTCATAACTGTATTCATAACTGTATTAGAGTTAACCCTTTCACTATTTCCCATTTCCTCTTATTTTCATCTCTTGCAAAACAGCGTCTATTTTTGATACCTGAAGGTGTTTACATCCATAATGCCCTTCAATAATGCCACTAAAATGTGACTATGCCACATGGAGTTGGGTTGATCTTAAATTGAAGCAAAAACACTGGTGTAAGTGGACTGAGCCAGGCTGTGCCTTGTATAAAACTGCCTAAATATAAAGCGCAGGGGAAAAGGAGGCTGTGCAAAACAGCTTGTACACAGCCAAATGTCATTTTCAGTGTTTACATGGAAGTGCTCGCTCGGGCATAAAGCTTCTTTGTCTCCTCCTGAGCGCTCCAGAGCTGCTTGAGGTCACGCTGAGGCTACTTCCTGTTTGTGCCACTGGCCTCAGTGGCCCGAGCGTGGATCCCTGTCCTGTACCCTAACCCTGTCCAGATCAAAACATCCACATCTAAACACCAGAGTGGTGTTTACCCCAACTACCCAACCCCATGACAGAGCAGTTACACCACTCTGCTTAACCCAACTACCCAACCCCATGACAGAGCAGTTACACCACTCTGCTTACCCCAACTACCCAACCCCATGACAGAGCAGTTACACCACTCTGCTTACCCCAACTACCCAACCCCATGACAGAGCAGTTACACCACTCTGCTTAACCCAACCTCATGACAGAGCAGTTACACCACTCTGCTTAACCCAACCCCATGACAGAGCAGTTACACCACTCTGCTTAACCCAACCCCATGACAGAGCAGTTACACCACTCTGCTTAACCCAACCCCATGACAGAGCAGTTACACCACTCTGCTTAACCCAACTACCCAACCTCATGACAGAGCAGTTACACCACTCTGCTTAACCCAACCCCATGACAGAGCAGTTACACCACTCTGCTTAACCCAACTACCCAACCTCATGACAGAGCAGTTACACCACTCTGCTTACCCCAACTACCCAACCTCATGACAGAGCAGTTACACCACTCTGCTTAACCCAACCCCATGACAGAGCAGTTACACCACTCTGCTTAACCCAACTACCCAACCTCATGACAGAGCAGTTACACCACTCTGCTTACCCCAACTACCCAACCCCATGACAGAGCAGTTACACCACTCTGCTTACCCCAACTACCCAACCTCATGACAGAGCAGTTACACCACTCTGCTTACCCCAACTACCCAACCTCATGACAGAGCAGTTACACCACTCTGCTTACCCCAACTACCCAACCTCATGACAGAGCATTTACACCACTCTGCTTACCCCAACTACCCAACCCCATGACAAGAGCAGAGCAGTTACATCACTCTGCTTACCCCAACTACCCAACCTCATGACAGAGCAGTTACACAACAGACACTCTGTTCACCCCAACTACCAAACCTCATGACAGAGCAGTTACACCACTCTGCTCACCCCAACTACCAAACCCCATGACAGAGCAGTTAGACCACTCTGCTCACCCCAACTACCCAACCCCATGACAGAGCAGTTACATCACTCTGCTCACCCCAACTACCAAACCCCATGACACAGCAGTTACACCACTCTGCTCCAACTACCAAACCCCATGACAGAGCAGTTAGACAACTCTGCTCACCCCAACTACCAAACACCATGACAGAGCAGTTACACCACTCTGCTCACTCCAACTACCAAACAAACACCATGACAGAGCAGTTACACCACTCTGCTCACTCCAACTACCAAACAAACCCCATGACAGAGCAGTTACACCACTCTGCTCACTCCAACTACCAAACAAACACCATGACAGAGCAGTTAGACCACTCTGCTCACTCCAACTACCAAACACCATGACAGAGCAGTTAATTGATAGCTTCGGAGACAATTGCTCCGTGGTTTGCTTTGTGAATCAATGAGCAACACTGTCTTCTTCGAGCTTGTTTTGATTTGGTCTGAGTGAGGGAGGCTCAGGATAAATGTTTCTAGTTTATGATTTTGTTTAGTGGAAATTAGGAGAAGAAATATGTTTGTTTCTTATTTCCTCCTACGTCTACAGCAATAATCCAACTATTGACCTTATTCTAAAGACGGTAAGACATTAAAGATAGTATTCAGTTAAGCTGTTTGCATGGGCTGCTTATGGAACGATCATTTATAGTCCTGTTTACATGCTGCAGAGAAAAGTCCCATTAACAGGGCAAACAGTTAAAGACTTTATTGAAAACTACATGATATGATATCCACTTCTCTCAACATCCTGAGCATGGCGATGATTTCAGCCTCATGATCATTACTCCTTTTCTCATTCATCTTTTCCCTCTGGAAACAAGTCTGGATCGCCGCTTGTGTCTCAAAAAGCCACAAGTCCTCTGATATCATCAGAAAATGCCGTTTAGGCTTCAGTTACAGTACATTGTAGGGGTGCACCGATCGATCGGCAAGCAATCTGTATCGGCCGATTTTGACCTCAAATATGCGATCGGCTGATTGCCGATATTTCGGCTGATTGCCGATATTTTTTTATATTAAAAAAAAAAAAAAAAAAGCCCTATCACTAATCAGGCTTTCCAACGATATAAAATACAATGCCAATTGGTATTATTAAAGGGGAGAAATAATCAACCTAAAATAACGTTTCCAAACTTTCTTTGAGGAATTTATATATCGGTGATCGGTAATCGGTGATCGGTTGGGCAGATATTTCCCATAGGCAATCGGTGATCGGTGGCAAAAAACGTGATTGGTGCACCCCTAGTACATTGCAATTTGTTATTGACACTATTGTCTTAATGGGGTTAATATGGGATTAATGCTGTCCATGTCAACATGGCTTACTCACTGTCCTGCTCTCCAAATCAGATCCACTTAGCATTGGATCTGAGATCATGTGACACTCTAGTGAGAGATGAACCACACCTATTCTGCATTGGCCTTGTATTCTAACGGAGCGCTTTATAGCCTGTACACGAAAACGTCTTGGTCACATTCTGGTTCTTATTTGAACTTGGTGGAGCTGCTGCCTGGTGCAGCAGTGTAGCTGTTGAAAGCAGTGCCTGGGTCTGGGTGTTGATGCTGGTGCAGCAGTGTAGCTGTTGAAAGCAGTGCCTGGGTCTGGGTGTTGGTGCTGGTGCAGCAGTGTAGCTGTTGAAAGCAGTGCCTGGGTCTGGGTGTTGGTGCTGGTGCTGTTGCAGCAGTGTAGCTGTTGAAAGCAGTGCCTGGGTCTGGGTGTTGGTGCTGGTGCAGCAGTGTAGCTGTTGAAAGCAGTGCCTGGGTCTGGGTCTGGGTGTTGGTGCTGGTGCAGCAGTGTATATGTTGAAAGCAGTGCCTGGGTCTGGGTGTTGGTGCTGGTGCTGGTGCAGCAGTGTATATGTTGAAAGCAGTGTCTGGGTGTTGGTGCTGGTGCTGGTGCAGCAGTGTAGCTGTTGAAAGCAGTGCCTGGGTCTGGGTGTTGGTGCTGGTGCTGGTGCAGCAGTGTAGCTGTTGAAAGCAGTGCCTGGGTCTGGGTGTTGGTGTTGGTGCTGGTGCAGCAGTGTAGCTGTTGAAAGCAGTGCCTGGGTCTGGGTGTTGGTGCTGGTGCTGGTGCAGCAGTGTAGCTGTTGAAAGCAGTGCCTGGGTCTGGGTGTTGGTGTTGGTGCTGGTGCAGCAGTGTAGCTGTTGAAAGCAGTGCCTGGGTCTGGGTGTTGGTGTTGGTGCTGGTGCAGCAGTGTAGCTGTTGAAAGCAGTGCCTGGGTCTGGGTGTTGGTGCTGGTGCTGGTGCAGCAGTGTAGCTGTTGAAAGCAGTGCCTGGGTCTGGGTGTTGGTGCTGGTGCTGGTGCTGGTGCAGCAGTGTAGCTGTTGAAAGCAGTGCCTGGGTCTGGGTGTTGGTGCTGGTGTTGGTGCAGCAGTGTAGATGTTGAAAGCAGTGCCTGGGTCTGGGTGTTGGTGTTGGTGCTGGTGCAGCAGTGTAGCTGTTGAAAGCAGTGCCTGGGTCTGGGTGCTGGTGCAGCAGTGTAGATGTTGAAAGCAGTGCCTGGGTCTGGGTGCTGGTGCAGCAGTGTAGATGTTGAAAGCAGTGCCTGGGTCTGGGTGCTGGTGCAGCAGTGTAGATGTTGAAAGCAGTGCCTGGGTCTGGGTGCTGGTGCTGGTGCTGGTGCAGCAGTGTAGATGTTGAAAGCAGTGCCTGGGTCTGGGTGCTGGTGCTGGTGCTGGTGCAGCAGTGTATATGTTGAAAGCAGTGCCTGGGTCTGGGTGCTGGTGCTGGTGCAGTGTAGATGTTGAAAGCAGTGCTGCCTGGGTCTGGGTGTTGATGCGATATCTGCAGCTGATTCATTATTCCACTTAGGGAAGAAGCTGCTGGGTGCAGAAGATACCTGATGATAATGACCTGCCTATCAGGATTATTGATGCCTGTTTTTCACATGGAGATTTAGAAGGCTCCTGTGGGCTCTTCCACTGACTCAGCATCTCAGCTTAAGTGGCATCATAGAAAGCATTAATAGATGACAAACATGAAAGGACAAATATATTAAACTATGTCGTGTTTTGTTGTTGATACATTATTCATACCAGGCTTCGGTTGTGAAGATGGAATTGTAACCAGGGAGGAGGTTCACCTCATATATTTGGATTCATCACTCTAACACTTCTTGGAATGTATTCCGCTGTTTGTTTTCCTAATCTGGTTTTAAACGGTTGTCTGAACTTGTCTGTGAAAGTGTAATCATCACTAATCAGTGTGGTCAGATGTTTTGAGCTGTAGGTATAACTTTGCATGTTGGGGCTTATCTTTGTTAATGTTATTGTCCTAAATGACAGGAAGAGCGCAGAGGCTGTGAACATGACCTTATCCATCCATCACAATCATTTATTTTTGAATAATATATATATATTATATTTTTAATAGATTGTTGTAAACCATGACCTAAAATAAAGAACACACATTGTCTTAAAACACAGAATTTCAGTTTTAGTAGCAATTGAAATGGGTAATCAATAAGATTAATTTAGGCTAAATAGATATGTTAAATATTTAATTTATTTAATTGACATGAATCGCTGACATATTGTTTGACATAGGTCTAATTCCCTAGTGCAATTCGGCAGAAAAAAATGAAAACTTGATTAAAAAAAAAAGACGACATTAAGACTACAAGCAGAGCATTGTACAAAATTCAGATGTGTATCTTTATGGCAACGACACGTGGTCGTGGTGTGCATTAACTTTTTCAACTGAGTGGAATTCAATAGAAAATATTTTGATCTGATTTATTCTCCCAAAGGGGGAAATTGTGTTTTGCCCTCTCGCTGGGTGCAGGGTCAGCCAGCCAGTGTGGCATTCAATCCTGAGGCAGATAGAGCTTAAGTATGTTGCTCAGGAATAACATCAACAGGGAATCGAACCCAGGCAGGCCCCTCTATTTAACATCTATCCCCCCCTTCAATCCCCCCCCCCCCCCCCCTCCGGATTTCCCCCCCATTTTCACACCATTTGCACATGGCCAATCAGAATCAGAATCAGAATCAGAATCAGAAAGACTTTAATGATCCCCGGGGGGAAATTGGGACAAGTTGCAGTTGCTCGCACTCAGGCATGAAATATCCACATAACACAACATAGCATAACACAGTATCACACAGTATCTCCCTAAACGTAAAAAACAGTCAATAAAATAAAATAAAATAAAATAAAAATAGAGTAAAATAAAATAGGTGCTTACTGGAATTAAATTAAATAAAATTGCACATTGCGTGTGACAATTGCCCCTGCTGTCCCAGTCCTTGCCCCACCCCCTCTGCCGATCTAGGGAGAGCAGTAGACCAGCACATGCTTCCTCTGATACATGTGCAGTTGCCAGCTGCTTCTTTTCACCTGACAGCGAGGTGTTTCACCAGCAGGACGTAGCGCACGGGAGGCTCACACTTCACCCCAGTTCTCCTCCACCCCCCCCCCCCCCCCACCGCCCCCAACCGCCCCCAACACGCACCGCGACCGAGCAGAGGAGGCGCTAGTGCAGCGACCAGGACACATATCCAGCGGCGTCCCACCCGCAGACACGGCCAATTGTGTCTGTACGAACGTCTGACCAAGCCGGAAGTACCGCTGCCGGGAATTGAACCCGGGTCTCTGCGTATTTAACATCTCTAACCCACTAGGCCATCATGCCACCCAATGCAATTCATATAACTGTTAGAGCCTTTTCACTTATTTATTAATAAAACATTCTTCATTCTTTCGGTACATTCAAGTGTTTCATTTTTTTTTTTTTTATAAAATCTGCTTTAATCGATTGAACCGGAAAAACATTGAGGCACAACACTGCTGTGCAAGATAGTATGTTTGGTATTGTCACATGAGCGCTAATCCTAGATCAGAACTCTTCTTCTGGGAAATGTTTTGAATTGGCCTTGGTTTGCTCTAGCGGTGCCTGGAGACTGTATTGGCGGGTGGCCCCAGGAGCCCTCCAGGCAGGCGGGGAAGGACGCGCTGAGAGAGACGCTGCTGCTGCCTCCACCTCCAGCAGCACTGCTGCCTCCACCTCCAGCAGCACTGCTGCCTCCACCTCCAGCAGCACTGCCACCATGGCCAGCAGAGAGCAGCCCAACGTAGGGGACCTCCTCCCTCTCCTGGAAACCTCTGACCTCCACCAACTAGAAGAGATCAGAGGCCTCATCAACGAGCACCTCAGCACTGGTAAGACACCACACACACACACACACACACACACACACACACACACACACACACACACACACACACACACACACACACACACACCACATAGCTTCTCCTTTTTCTGTCTTGTGTCAAGAACTTTTGAGAGCCATTCATCTCAGAAATACTGTTAGTGCAGTCTTACACCAAGTCTTACATCAAGTCTCTCCTGTAGTGAGAGTAACACACATTATTATTATTATTTTTATTATTATTTTTATTTTTATTTTTATTTTTATTATTATTATTATTATCATCATGATGGCCCACTGGCAGATGTAGACATAAATACAATGCGTTTCAAAATGTACACATTCACTGGGTAAAATAAGAAAACTCATTCAACTTAGCTTAACATGCCACTTTTTTATTTATTTATCTAACATTTTTTTCCAAACAAAACTATAAGATTCATCCTACTTAAATCGTAACATTTGTCATAATTAAAGCATCATTTTATCGCTCTGTCATATCGGCAGAAATGTTTGTTTTGGGCCGATGCCGATATTTCATTTTAAAGCCTTTTCGGGCGGATACCGATGATGTGCCGATATCATCGTGCCTCCCGAGGTCTTGTGAAAGTCTTCTTATCACCTAGCCTAGCTTCACCTAGCCTAGCCTAGCTTCACCTAGCATAGCTTCACCTAGCCTAGCTTTAACCTAGCCTAGCTTCACCTAGCCTAGCTTCACCTAGCCTAGCTTTAACCTAGCCTAGCTTTCGCCTAGCCTAGCTTCACCTAGCCTAGCTTCACCTAGCCTAGCTTAGCTTCACCTAGCCTAGCTTCCCTGATGGAGCAATTTGCTGAAATAATAGCTCTACTCCCCTTTCATTCAAGAGCTCCTCTGAGTAGACTGGTTTTAGGGAACGGTTTGAAACCTAGCTTATTTCCTGTCAGCTATTGTATTACACTGCAACAGGAAGTAAGCAGGAGGGGGGGGGGGGGGGGGGGGTTAGAATGTTTTGTTGTCAAGTTAAAAGTTACCGTCAATATCTTTTCTGTCTTTCTTTAAGAGCGAGGGTCCATGCTGCTGAATGGACTGGTGGACTATTTTTTAGAAACAAACTCTGCCCAGGCCATGCATATCCTCTCCTCAGTCAGAGAGCCACATGATAAGGTGAGAAACAAACTGCTCAGGCCATGCATTAGGGATGGGCATTTCTAGCAAAAACACTATTCGAAATTCGCTGGCCAAAGTCGACTTTTAATCGAAATTCGAAAATAAAAATAAAAATGTAAAAACAATTAAATTTTTTTTTTTTTTTTTTCTTTCTTTTTGTGAGTGAAATGTTGCATTGTCTCCCCTGATTCTAAGTCTAAGGCTTTATTAATTAATAGAAAAAGCTTCTGCTGTGGATTTTTAGCTCAAACAAGCATTGCACCACTGAAGTAAAGAACATGTTACATGACATTGACATTTTCGAAAATAAAAAACAAGTTTTGACAATCATGAGTGGTTCATTAAATATTTAGTAGGCTCAGGTCTGAGTGCCAAAGGGGTGCCAAAGTCACCCCCTCTCCCTCTTCATGGGATTTCATCCGCCATTCATTTTTCCATAAACCTTGCTTAAAATGCTTATAAAAATTGTTTTACTTGCTCAAACCAAGCGATTTGACTATACGGTACTTAGAATCAGGGGAGACAATGCAACATTTCACTCAAAAAAGAAAAAAAAAAAAATCGAATTTCGACTTTCAATAATAAAAGTCGACCTTGATAATAACAACGATTATTCGAAAATTCGAAATTCGATGCCCATCCCTACCATGCATATCCTCTCCTCAGTCAGAGAGCCACATGATAAGCTGAGAAACAAACTCTGGAGTCACATGATAAGGTGAGTAATGTGCTGGGCCCTGTTTATTTATAGCCACACAGCATTTTATTATTACCCACCTGTACGATGTCAGTATAACCCTCTGTATAACCCTCTTTAGAACACGGCTCTCTCGAATACTCGATTCTGATTGGTCAATCAACAATATTCACCGGTCATTATTTCTCGACAACCGACCGCTGCTCTGCCACACCTGGATTAATCAGTTGATAAGAGCTTTTTGTCAGCAAACACTACTAATTAGGCCAACCAGTTGCAGCTGTGGTGTCTTCTGTGCCAATTACGAATGAAACCGCTTTGCCGTTGAAAACGCTATTAAAAAATCTATTTGAATAATTATTTTTGTCAGATTATTGAATGATTTAGTTGTAGGCCGTGTTCTAAGCGGGATAATGTATATTGAGGCGGTGATTACTGGGAAATGATGACCTTCAGGTGAATCATTAAGCCCTCCGTTGCGCGTCGGGCTCAATCATCACCTGTCGGTCATTATTTCCCCCGTAATCACCGCCTCAATATACATTATCCCTTACGTATAACCCTCTGTACACTCAGACTTGGCACATGACACTTTCCAATCAGACAAATGTAGAGCCGGTAACACTCATTTATTGCACGCATCTCATTCTATTGATGGAATTAATACATTAGCAGAACCTCTTCAAGGTATCCTGGTGTTTAACCAGTCACTGTGCTTGTCTTCAGCGCTGACACCATGCTGTATGCCACACTGCTGAAACGCACACATTTACAGTTTACAATTTCCTCCTGCCATCCTTATACAAAGAGTGTTTCTGCTTCAATAAAGACATGAAAACGCCTGTTCTTGTGTTGTAGTTGACAAGTAAAGGGATTTTGATTCCTATTCTTTTGCACCTCCTCCCCGTTACTGCATTATCCTTCATGGATTTGCTCCAAACGCAATCTATCTTCGATCTTCAGCCAACGTTCACCTGCATTGATGGTGTGTAGACGATGAGCCTAAACCCCGTCCTCTCTCCTTCCTCGCAGCACCTTCTGGACAAGATGAACGAGTGTATGACCAAAGCGGCCTGCCGGCTGCCCACCCTCACCCTGCTGGGCCATGTGGTCCGCAAGCAGCCGTCCTGGATCCACAAAATAGCTCGATACCCTCTACTGCTCTCGCTGCTCAAATGCCTCAAGGTAGATACCCTCTACTGCTCTCGCTGCTCAAATGCCTCAAGGTAGATACCCTCTACTGCTCTCGCTGCTCAAATGCCTCAAGGTAGGATGGACCCGATTCGGAGTCAGTGAATGAAGACGTCTCCTTTGCAAGGAGTTGAGAGCGGGCTGGATAGATGGAGGAAGCTACTTCTGTACTTTATTTGATATTGAATGATTTGGAAGAATTTGATTAACCGCTGGTTTATAATTTGGTGACATAAAATCATCAGATTAATTTCTTATTGGAAGTCCAGGTCTGTCCAGTTAAATTAACAGCTGGCATTTACATTACAGTACATTTCAGTTTTAGTTTTATTTAATGTGCTTTGATGCATGAAGCTGCCATTCAAACCAGTGCAGTTTTTAAAAACCAAATATTTAATACTGTCAAAGCACTCAAAGTGTGTCGGTGAACTGTAACAACCAATTAATTCGCTCATTCTTTGCACCTAAAACACACTATGGTATTGTCACCTTCGGTCAGTGGGTGCTCCTTTGAGGCACACTTGTCTTTCCTGGCACAAACTGAGTAGAGGGGTGATGTTTGGAACATAGCTTCATATCTTTATCCTACCTTGCTGTGTTTTCTGTCTCCCGGCAGACGGATACGGACGTAGTGGTCCTGATTACTGGAGTGCTGGTGCTGATCACTCTGCTGCCGATGATCCCCCAGACTGGGAAACAACACCTGTGGGAGTTCTTTGACATCTTCGGCCGCCTGGCATCCTGGAACCTGAAGAACCCCGGTAGGAACTTCCTGTCGTGTCCCAAACATGGCATTGCAGCATGTTGTCATGTCATAATTGGAAGACTTTTTGAGTTTGTTTTGCACGGGTCGTCACTCCCAGCCGCTCGTCCACAAAATGCTCAGGAAGATTTTGAGCGCTCTGAGTGCAGGGCCTTGTGGCACACCTGTAGTAATGCAAAGGAAAACGGATTCTTTAATTCTCCATACAATTTAGGCTTTTATTTGTACAAATACAAAGTGCAAATACAGGGCTATTGAAGAAATACCCATGTATTTCTCTAGGGGATGTAGGTGTTAAACAATTACTGCAAGCATCATTAAAAGGCAACTTTGAGACAGCTTTGGCCTCAATGTATTTTATTTCAGATTATTAATGTCAGACATTGATGTCTGAAAGTGTGAATATCTCTCAATGACTGCCTACGTCAATAACAATGTGACAGTGAGTGCCATCATGTCTGAAGAGGGACAAAGGAATTTAATCAAACTAATGAATGCATTGAATGAACAAAAGATACACACAGTATGCCACTGAATGTATTTGCATCAACATTTTTACAAATAGTATTTGTGTTCTGCGTGGGCTATTGATACACACATGACTCACAACTCTTTCTAGTACTGCGAACATAGTAATGTCGGTTGGGTAACTTATTGAGAAAGTAATGCTTGTCTGTGTACTGTGTATATAATTTATTGTGATAAATGTGCACATTTACAATAGAGTTTGTACATGTACATATTTCCCAAGGTCAGTCTGGTAAAGGGGTTAATAATACCAATATTAATACTAATATTAATATGCATGGAAAAGTCTAGTCACAGTAGCATCTGAAGGCCTGCTGTTCAATTCATTCAGATCAGGATATCAGGCGAGAAGCTGGCACATTTTCACGGTTGGAAATGAGTTGTGTAGGTTAGTGGAAATGAGTTGTGTAGGTTAGTGGAAATGAGTTGTGTAGGTTAGTGGAAATGAGTTGTGTAGGTTAGTGGAAATGAGTTGTGTAGGTTAGTGGAAATGAGTTGTGTAGGTTAGTGGAAATGAGTTGTGTAGGTTAGTGGAAATGAGTTGTGTAGGTTAGTGCATCATCCACTATTGGAGTGAAATTGGGGGGACTGATAGAGAGAGATTGAGTGTGTTATCACCTCCACCAAGGAGGTTATGTTTTTGGTGCTATTTCTCCATTTCAGTTTGTCAGTTAGCAGCAGGATTACTGTTTCAGTTGGTCAGTTAGCAGCAGGATTACGGAAAAACTACTGGGCCCATTTTCATGAAACTTGGTGGAAGGGTGAAGCATGGGTCAAGGAAGAACCCATTAAATTCTAGAGCAGATCCGATCCGACTCACGGAATTTGCATATCATGGCAGACTGGACTGGCCTGGCTCTTAGAGTGCCCTTCTAGTTACAGAGGTGAATCCAAAGACCTGTAGTGAAATGTAGTGACAGGACTGGGAGACCCGTAGTGAAATGTAGTGACAGGACTGGGAGACCCGTAGTGAAATGTAGTGACAGGACTGGGAGACCTGTAGTGAAATGTAGTGACAGGACTGGGAGACCTGTAGTGAAATGTAGTGACAGGACTGGGAGACCTGTAGTGAAATGTAGTGACAGGACTGGGAGACCCGTAGTGAAATGTAGTGACAGGACTGGGAGACCCATAGTGAAATGTAGTGACAGGACTGGGAGACCCGTAGTGAAATGTAGTGACAGGACTGGGAGACCTGTAGTGAAATGTAGTGACAGGACTGGGAGACCTGTAGTGAAATGTAGTGACAGGACTGGGAGCGAGTGCACTGCTGTGACTTGTGTTTTCCTCTCACACTAACTGGGAAATATAATCACTTAGCACATTTACCGCCATATTTATTGTAACACATACAGTCAGCCGATAGTGAAAGAGCTCAGCTGGAAAAAATAAATCCCTTGACAATCAACTGGGGTGCAGCACAGCACTGGGTTTAGAATATGTTGCTGTTGAAGTAGAATTTGTTGGCCCTGAGGTCATCATGTGTTGTGTGATGTGTTTCTGCCACCTTCAGGGCATGTTTCCGAGGTTTACTTGATCCACTTGCACGCCAGTGTCTACTCACTCTTCCACCGCCTCTACGGCATGTACCCGTGCAACTTTGTGTCCTACCTGCGCTCGCATTACAGCATGAAGGAAAACATGGAGACTTTTGAGGAGGTAGTGAAGGTGAGGATATATTGTCATTGCTGCTTAGTCCTGTTGCTCTCCACTAGATGAAGAGTTGAACGATGATTATTAATGATGTTCATTTTGTGTCCAGCCGATGCTCGAACACGTTCGGATACACCCGGAATTGGTGACAGGAACCAAGGACCACGAGCTCGACCCCACCAGGCAAGCATCGCACTAATCTGCCTTACAAAATAACAGTGGAGGTGTTCAGCTCTTCTTTCCAAGTACGCCATATCGCTTTGATGGAGGGCCCTCTCCTTTTGATACAGGTGGAAAAAGTTTGAAATCCACGATATCGTCATCGAATGTGCCAAAGTGTCCCTCGACCCCAAGGAGGCCTCGTGTGAGGAGGGCTATGCCACCATGCCTGATAACTTCTACCCCCACCTCCACCTCCGGCCCCAGGACTGCACCTCCAGCCCCTACACAGACTTCCACAGCAGCTATGGTCAGAAAAGACTTTTGCTCATTAGAAATATAGAGTTCATTGTTTCACAGGCACCTCATGCAAGCCTCACATTAATAAGTAAGAGAAGAATGCTGTTGATTGATTTTTATGAGTCAACGTTTCCATCTCGTGACGTAGAAGCTACGACACGTTTTATCTAGTGACGTAGAATCTCGTGACGTAGAAGCTACGACACGTTTTATCTGGTGACGTAGAAGCTACAACACGTTTTATCTTGTGACGTAGAAGCTACGACACGTTTTATCTTGTGACGTAGAAGCTACGACACGTTTTATCTGGTGACGTAGAAGCTACAACACGTTTTATCTTGTGACGTAGAAGCTACGACACGTTTTATCTTGTGACGTAGAAGCTACGACACGTTTTATCTGGTGACGTAGAAGCTACGACACGTTTTATCTGGTGACGTAGAAGCTACAACACGTTTTATCTTGTGACGTAGAAGCTACGACACGTTTTATCTTGTGACGTAGAAGCTACGACACGTTTTATCTCGTGACGTAGAAGCTACGACACGTTTTATCTTGTGACGTAGAAGCTACGACACGTTTTATCTCGTGACGTAGAAGCTACGACACGTTTTATCTCGTGACGTAGAAGCTACGACACGTTTTATCTCGTGACGTAGAAGCTACGACACGTTTTATCTCGTGACGTAGAAGCTACGACACGTTTTATCTCGTGACGTAGAAGCTACGACACGTTTTATCTCGTGACGTAGAAGCTACGACACGTTTTATCTCGTGACGTAGAAGCTACGACACGTTTTATCTGGTGACGTAGAAGCTACGACACGTTTTATCTGGTGACGTAGAAGCTACGACACGTTTTATCTGGTGACGTAGAAGCTACGACACGTTTTATCTCGTGACGTAGAAGCTACGACACGTTTTATCTCGTGACGTAGAAGCTACGACACGTTTTATCTCGTGACGTAGAAGCTACGACACGTTTTATCTCGTGACGTAGAAGCTACGACACGTTTTATCTCGTGACGTAGAAGCTACAACACGTTTTATCTTCTGACGTAGAAGCTACAACACGTTTTATCTCGTGACGTAGAAGCTACAACACGTTTTATCTCGTGACGTAGAAGCTACAACACGTTTTATCTCGTGACGTAGAAGCTACGACACGTTTTATCTCGTGACGTAGAAGCTACGACACGTTTTATCTCGTGACGTAGAAGCTACGACACGTTTTATCTCGTGACGTAGAAGCTACAACACGTTTTATCTCGTGACGTAGAAGCTACAACACGTTTTATCTCGTGACGTAGAAGCTACAACACGTTTTATCTCGTGACGTAGAAGCTACAACACGTTTTATCTCGTGACGTAGAAGCTACAACACGTTTTATCTCGTGACGTAGAAGCTACAACACGTTTTATCTCGTGACGTAGAAGCTACGACACGTTTTATCTCGTGACGTAGAAGCTACGACACGTTTTATCTCGTGACGTAGAAGCTACGACACGTTTTATCTCGTGACGTAGAAGCTACAACACGTTTTATCTCGTGACGTAGAAGCTACGACACGTTTTATCTCGTGACGTAGAAGCTACGACACGTTTTATCTCGTGACGTAGAAGCTACGACACGTTTTATCTCGTGACGTAGAAGCTACAACACGTTTTATCTCGTGACGTAGAAGCTACAACACGTTTTATCTCGTGACGTAGAAGCTACGACACGTTTTATCTCGTGACGTAGAAGCTACAACACGTTTTATCTCGTGACGTAGAAGCTACAACACGTTTTATCTCGTGACGTAGAAGCTACGACACGTTTTATCTCGTGACGTAGAAGCTACAACACGTTTTATCTCATGACGTAGAAGCTACGACACGTTTTATCTCGTGACGTAGAAGCTACGACACGTTTTATCTCGTGACGTAGAAGCTACAACACGTTTTATCTCGTGACGTAGAAGCTACAACACGTTTTATCTCGTGACGTAGAAGCTACAACACGTTTTATCTCGTGACGTAGAATCTCGTGACGTAGAAGCTACAACACGTTTTATCTCGTGACGTAGAAGCTACAACACGTTTTATCTCGTGACGTAGAAGCTACGACACGTTTTATCTCGTGACGTAGAAGCTACGACACGTTTTATCTCGTGACGTAGAAGCTACGACACGTTTTATCTCGTGACGTAGAAGCTACGACACGTTTTATCTCGTGACGTAGAAGCTACGACACGTTTTATCTCGTGACGTAGAAGCTACGACACGTTTTATCTCGTGACGTAGAAGCTACGACACGTTTTATCTCGTGACGTAGAAGCTACGACACGTTTTATCTCGTGACGTAGAAGCTACGACACGTTTTATCTCGTGACGTACGTGACGTAGAAGCTACGACACGTTTTATCTCGTGACGTAGAAGCTACGACACGTTTTATCTCGTGACGTAGAAGCTACGACACGTTTTATCTCGTGACGTAGAAGCTACGACACGTTTTATCTCGTGACGTAGAAGCTACGACACGTTTTATCTCGTGACGTAGAAGCTACGACACGTTTTATCTCGTGACGTAGAAGCTACGACACGTTTTATCTCGTGACGTAGAAGCTACGACACGTTTTATCTCGTGACGTAGAAGCTACGACACGTTTTATCTCGTGACGTAGAAGCTACGACACGTTTTATCTCGTGACGTAGAAGCTACGACACGTTTTATCTCGTGACGTAGAAGCTACGACACGTTTTATCTCGTGACGTAGAAGCTACGACACGTTTTATCTCGTGACGTAGAAGCTACGACACGTTTTATCTCGTGACGTAGAAGCTACAACACGTTTTATCTCGTGACGTAGAAGCTACGACAAGCGTAGTCGTACGATCGTAACTGGCAGGTGGAAAAACACTATTACACGATAAGTGATTAAACAGGATGTGCTTTTGTCTCCTTAGACTAACAGTCTGTTTACTCTGACATTAAAATGTAGTTGTTAGTGTGCGAGCTTAGTCTTCTGCACTATGAAATCTCATGGACCACATTTACATGTTACAGATGTATTTTAGGTATTTATAATTGTGTTGACATGCACCTTTGACACCCAACGATTGAGTGTCCCTGTTACCATGAATAAGACAGTTAACAGTGTCTTCCTGTCTTCCTGTTGCGTCCACAGCTGAAACGGTCTGCCTGCAAAAAAGGTTGCAGCTGTTAGCAACCGTTTTGGATGAAACAATAGCGTGTTACTTCTAAAGCAGGGAATGTATTTTAAATCTAAATGTGAAGCTAGTAAGATGATTATCTGCTGCAGTAACCTGATTAATATTGGAGTGACCCAGGCATTTGAACTGGGTTTCTCTTAATCTGGTTATATTCTGGTGATGTTTACATGCATCCACTTCAAACCAAGTTGCCTGCATAATCGGGTTAAGAATAGAATTCTCATTCTCATTGACTGGTTTGGTCACTTCATATACTGTTCATTTTTCAGAATCAGAAAAAGGCTATTTCCTTTTTATTTCAACTGCGCTTTTGAATGTAGAGAGAATATGTTTTGAGCTTCTTTTACTTTACATGTCTTCATTGACTTGTGGTTATCACTGGTGTTTGGAACTCCAGTGGTTGGTTTCTCTGCCACAACAGAAAAGGCTGGACAGAGAGATACTGCTGCTGTCCACAAGAGGCATTGTTCAGACTGTTTGTCTTCTTGTCTACAGGAAGCTCTTCTTCGACTCCCTTCTCGACCCCACGGCAGCCGCTGGCCCCGCCCCTGTCCTTGCCCCCCCTCTCAGGGACACAGTCCTACCGTAGCCCACAGACCTCTAGACACCAGGTGAGATCATCCACAATACAGTCAAAAGCAGATCTTGGTTAGGTTATACCCACGAGACACATACATGCACGCTCAGGGTGGCTTCAGAAACGAATGTGCCGTGGGTAATGCTAGAGTCACTCTGTGAGGCTTCAGAAACCAATGTGCCGTGGGTAATGCTAGAGTCACTCTGTGAGGCTTCAGAAACCAATGTGCCGTGGGTAATGCTAGAGTCACTCTGTGAGGCTTCAGAAACGAATGTGCCGTGGGTAATGCTAGAGTCACTCTGTGAGGCTTCAGAAACCAATGTGCCGTGGGTAATGCTAGAGTCACTCTGTGAGGCTTCAGAAACGAATGTGCCGTGGGTAATGCTAGAGTCACTCTGTGAGGCTTCAGAAACCAATGTGCCGTGGGTAATGCTAGAGTCACTCTGTGAGGCTTCAGAAACGAATGTGCCGTGGGTAATGCTAGAGTCACTCTGTGAGGCTTCAGAAACCAATGTGCCGTGGGTAATGCTAGAGTCACTCTGTGAGGCTTCAGAAACCAATGTGCCGTGGGTAATGCTAGAGTCACTCTGTGAGGCTTCAGAAACCAATGTGCCGTGGGTAATGCTAGAGTCACTCTGTGAGGCTTCAGAAACCAATGTGCCGTGGGTAATGCTAGAGTCACTCTGTGAGGCTTCAGAAACCAATGTGCCGTGGGTAATGCTAGAGTCACTCTGTGAGGCTTCAGAAACCAATGTGCCGTGGGTAATGCTAGAGTCACTCTGTGAGGCTTCAGAAACCAATGTGCCGTGGGTAATGCTAGAGTCACTCTGTGAGGCTTCAGAAACCAATGTGCCGTGGGTAATGCTAGAGTCACTCTGTGAGGCTTCAGAAACCAATGTGCCGTGGGTAATGCTAGAGTCACTCTGTGAGGCTTCAGAAACGAATGTGCCGTGGGTAATGCTAGAGTCACTCTGTGAGGCTTCAGAAACCAATGTGCCGTGGGTAATGCTAGAGTCACTCTGTGAGGCTTCAGAAACGAATGTGCCGTGGGTAATGCTAGAGTCACTCTGTGAGGCTTCAGAAACGAATGTGCCGTGGGTAATGCTAGAGTCACTCTGTGAGGCTTCAGAAACCAATGTGCCGTGGGTAATGCTAGAGTCACTCTGTGAGGCTTCAGAAACGAATGTGCCGTGGGTAATGCTAGAGTCACTCTGTGAGGCTTCAGAAACCAATGTGCCGTGGGTAATGCTAGAGTCACTCTGTGAGGCTTCAGAAACCAATGTGCCGTGGGTAATGCTAGAGTCACTCTGTGAGGCTTCAGAAACCAATGTGCCGTGGGTAATGCTAGAGTCACTCTGTGAGGCTTCAGAAACCAATGTGCCGTGGGTAATGCTAGAGTCACTCTGTGAGGCTTCAGAAACCAATGTGCCGTGGGTAATGCTAGAGTCACTCTGTGAGGCTTCAGAAACCAATGTGCCGTGGGTAATGCTAGAGTCACTCTGTGAGGCTTCAGAAACCAATGTGCCGTGGGTAATGCTAGAGTCACTCTGTGAGGCTTCAGAAACCAATGTGCCGTGGGTAATGCTAGAGTCACTCTGTGAGGCTTCAGAAACCAATGTGCCGTGGGTAATGCTAGAGTCACTCTGTGAGGCTTCAGAAACGAATGTGCAGTGGGTAATGCTAGAGTCACTCTGTGAGGCTTCAGAAACCAATGTGCCGTGGGTAATGCTAGAGTCACTCTGTGAGGCTTCAGAAACGAATGTGCCGTGGGTAATGCTAGAGTCACTCTGTGAGGCTTCAGAAACCAATGTGCCGTGGGTAATGCTAGAGTCACTCTGTGAGGCTTCAGAAACCAATGTGCCGTGGGTAATGCTAGAGTCACTCTGTGAGGCTTCAGAAACCAATGTGCCGTGGGTAATGCTAGAGTCACTCTGTGAGGCTTCAGAAACCAATGTGCCGTGGGTAATGCTAGAGTCACTCTGTGTGGCTTCAGAAACGAATGTGCCGTGGGTAATGCTAGAGTCACTCTGTGAGGCTTCAGAAACCAATGTGCCGTGGGTAATGCTAGAGTCACTCTGTGAGGCTTCAGAAACCAATGTGCCGTGGGTAATGCTAGAGTCACTCTGTGAGGCTTCAGAAACGAATGTGCCGTGGGTAATGCTAGAGTCACTCTGTGAGGCTTCAGAAACTAATGTGCCGTGGGTAATGCTAGAGTCACTCTGTGAGGCTTCAGAAACGAATGTGCCGTGGGTAATGCTAGAGTCACTCTGTGTGGCTTCAGAAACGAATGTGCCGTGGGTAATGCTAGAGTCACTCTGTGAGGCTTCAGAAACGAATGTGCCGTGGGTAATGCTAGAGTCACTCTGTGAGGCTTCAGAAACCAATGTGCCGTGGGTAATGCTAGAGTCACTCTGTGAGGCTTCAGAAACCAATGTGCCGTGGGTAATGCTAGAGTCACTCTGTGAGGCTTCAGAAACAAATGTGCCGTGGGTAATGCTAGAGTCACTCTGTGTGGCTTCAGAAACGAATGTGCCGTGGGTAATGCTAGAGTCACTCTGTGAGGCTTCAGAAACCAATGTGCCGTGGGTAATGCTAGAGTCACTCTGTGAGGCGGATGGATTTGCGCGAGATCACGATTTTTAATGACGACATCCGTCTTGCCACGCTCCAATCTATTGGTTTGAATCCGAACCGCCAGTGGGTCGGGCCAATCGGCGCCCTATGAGGCAGCTAGGGGCGGGCCTTCGGTGTGATCCCAGCGAGAAGTGAGCCCGTAATAGACATGATAGACAGCTGGTTCATTCAATCACCTGCTAAGTATTTCTTTTGAAAGTGCCCGCCTCTTTTAAACCGTTTCCCCGAGCGAGTTCCCAGATGCTTATGTGAAACGGACCATCTGGCAGCGTCAGGTTAATGCCAGAGTGCGTCGAGTTCTTACTTTCCCATCGCTGCTTGCTGTTGTTTACACTTGATATGTCAGCCGTGTCCAGTTCAGTGAGTTGATTACTTTGCTCCAAGCTCCCTTCAATGCTCTCTGTATCGGGCCAATGTCTCCCCTTCAATGCTCTCTGTATCGGGCCAATGTCTCCCCTTGCTGCGGAGAGAGAGTGGGTTGACAGGGTTTTCAGTCGTCCAAGTGGACAAGCTGGCAGGCAGTTGGGTCCGGCCCACAGGAGGTACAGCACATGCCCCCCTTCCCCCGTGCTTGGCCCTCCACCCCCTCTGCGGACTGTCCCAGGGCTTGGTTGCCTTAGAGATGCTGTCTCTCTTCCTCTCTATTTCTGGGCCGGCAGCCACACGGGGGGTCTGGGTGTTTTTCTGCCCCCCCCGGGGGCTGTCTGCGGATTTGTCTCAGTGTTGCACTCCTCTCTGAGCCAGACAAACAGAGAAGTTGGGGAAAAACACAGGAGACCCGCCGTTTCAGGAAATAGGCATTTTAAATCGGATTGTGTTTAGATGACTGGCTCCGGATTTGTCACATTGAAACTAGGGGCTGGGCGATATGGACAAAATACAACATCGCAATATTTCTGGCCAAATAACTTAACCACTGGTGCCTTCACAAAATATTGACATGATGAGATCTTTGATAAATAATCATCAGTAATGTGGATATAATAACTGAGTGGGTAAAAGGCAAATAATAGAACAGTTAGGACAGTCTGGTAAGTTCAGAAAATGACATCACGTTCAGAGCTGTGCAGCAGCCAATGTGTCTAATCTCTGTTGAGGTGATCTGGAACAAGACAGTGGACCTCTATGTCCTCCACCACCATCGCTAAGTTCATGAACGTTAAAGGAACACTCCGCCCATTTTCAACCAGCTTTGTATCATTAGAACATCAGTAGTATATCAGAAAACTGTAAACGGTTTTGAAGTCTGTCATTTAATTTTGACAGTTATTGAGTGTTAAAGTGTCACTGGTCCACACTAACTCAAATTAATAACTCATTAACTCAAATCAACTCTCAATAACTGTCAAACTATTCATCATTCATCTAGTTTGACAGTTATTGAGAGTTGATTTGAGTTAATGAGTTATTAATTTGAGTTAGTGTGGACCAGTGATGTCACTGGTCCACACTTTAACACTCAATAACTGTCAAATTAAATGACAGACTTCAAAACCGTTTACAGTTTTCTGATATACTACTGATGTTCTAATGATACAAAGCTGGTTGAAAATGGGCGGAGTGTTCCTTTAAGTAGTAGTAGTAGTGTTAAGTAGGTGTGTGATCATGAAGGTAAGGGTGGCATATCGTTGATGTCAGGGAAACAGCCCACCATGCATTTTTAAAGTTTTATCCAGTGGAGTTTTGAAATGGTTTCATAATCCCAAGGATTTTCTCAACCCATAGAAGAGCATGAAATCCTTCAACTGATGTTCAAATATGTAAATCACTAAGAATGAAGTTATGAGGTTTTTGCAGGACAGATATGCAAATAAATACTTGCGCAAGGCCCAAGAATGCATTGTCAGAAGAATATATTCAGGATCCCGAGGCAGTTAAATAACATTTTGATGAACTCTATCTAATACTCTTCATTACCTTTCCTTTTAATCATACCAATAATGATATTACAGTCATTTGATCCTTGTAGGGAAACACTCTTGTTTGTCCTGCTCCAGAGGTGAGGTCAGCTACAGGACAGCACACAGGAGACTCTTCAGGAGGCTGGATGCTTCTGACACAGGGGCTTGAAGCTGGACTTCACATTTTTACACACGGTTTCCATTATTTTATAAGATTTTTTAAAAACATCTGTTTATTGATATTCTTCGATTAAACAACAGTGCAGAGCAGTGATACAGCTTCTTTAAAATGTTACATGTCTCTTGCCTTTGTGTCGTACATGTATGTCTGTCAGATTTGGTCATGATTTCTTCTTCTGTGGACATAAATTGCTCTCTGGTCTTTGTCTAATCTTCCTTGTAGAACTCCAGCTGTGAACTCAACAACTCTTCCTGCGGGGGGAAGGACCCTCTGTGGAGCCCCTCCTCCTTGTGTGGCATGGCCACGCCCCCTTCCTCTAGGGGCATGTCGCCCAACTTAGAGCTCTCCCACAGTGCCTCGCACCTTCCCAGCCGCTTCCACTGCACCTCAGGTCAATACTGTAGTCACACCGTGGTTATCTTCTACTGCACCACAGGTCACTAGTCACACTGTGGTTATCAAATAGATTTCAACGCTGCCATGTTCCGAGTTGTGTAGATATTTGTTTAGTTTAGGACTATAATGGAACTGTCTTTTCTCCTCATACTGATAGTTTCTCTCCACGCAGGAGGGAAAGGAACCCCTGCTTCCAGCACTCCAGCAACCTCCTCCCCACCTCCCACCCTATCAGATGACTTTCCCATCATCTCCTTACCAACCAACACAGTCCAGTCTAGTCCACCAAGAAAGGTATGTTCTCCCTGCCATTTTATTTATGAATAACCTCAGACAAAAATACCAAGTATATGCTTTTTGCAGGTAGTTTATCTAGCATAACAAGATGCATAGTATGCTGTATAAAAACCATTATTGTTTGCTACATGTTGTTTTACTGAATTTGATAATAGTTTAGTCTTAGTTCTCAAAGTGTTCTCCATCATCAGGGCCCAGTTCCTCATCAGCCATTAATATTTAATAATTAATAATGTAATTAATCCAGGCTAATAAGATGCCAGCCGGCTCAAATGATCTTGCTAACCCACATCTGGCTAAATCCCTTTCTCAAGCTCAGGAGATGGATTGATTTCTCATACTTGGTTGTGGTTTAAGCCTCATGGAGTCCCATTCTGAAGTATAGGGAGCAGCAGTTGAAACTATGATCAACATTCATACAATTGGCACAGCAGCACGGCCAAAGAGTAAATGGCAACTGAGGATGGGGAATATATCCTATCTAAAAACATCGGCTAAATCTGAAATGCAGCTAAATAACCAACTGGATAATTATTTATTATGCTGTCTTCTGGGTGTCATTATATGAGGTAGTGCTGTCCGTTAAATAGTATAGTAAAAAAGTATCTGTTGTCATTACATGAGACATGAGAAAACGATCCTAAGTAACTACTATAGACGGTTTTAACTTGACAACAAAAACATTCTAAATTGAACCCCCGCTCACTTCCTGTTGCAGTGTTTGCTATGGACATAAAAGAAAAAAAAACATTCAAGTGCAGGACTGACCATTCCGTGAAAACCGTCTATACAGCTGAGCAGCGAAAACAAAAGTAACGATGTTGAGTGAATATCTCTGCAGTTTGCCGAATGCTGAGAAAAAAAGTGCTGTGGGGTTGCGCTCTGGTGAAAACCGTCTATAAAAAGAATAATATGATCCAAATGGCAAAGAAAAAATTATTGAAGCATTACTGGGAGTTGCACCAGATTTGCCCATCCTGATGATTGGAAGCCAAATCCCTCTTGAGATGCTTGGAGAAGACGGTCCCTCTTGCTGTGAGGTGAAAGTGTGAACCACTACTTCAATGGGCTGCACAAAACAAATGTGTAACAATATTTTGTGTTCACTTTGTTCCTTTCAGGATCGTCGGCAAGGAGAAGCCGGTAAGCCTGCGCTGGTGAGGCAGGACCAAGTGAAGGAAGCAGAGAAGGTTGGAGGAGAAGTAGCCAACAACAGAGGTTAGTCCACCATGAGCTTATTGTCTCTGATTTATTCATTGTATTGTATTGATTTTCACAGTTCAGATGCATCTCCTGTTATGCTATGAAATACTGTCTCTAATTGTAAAACTCTTGTAAGATTCAAGATTTATTATTATTAAGTGTCCCAAAAGATTTAAGTTATTAAGTGTTATTATTAAGTTTCCCAAAAGATTTAAGTTATTAAGTGTTATTATTAAGTGTCCCAAAAGGGCAATTTGGGTTGCAAAAAGCGTAGTACAAAGTACATACATAAAACAAATAAGAACATTATAATAAAAAACATTATAAGAACAGTCTAGAGCAGCAGTTTAAAGTGCAGCACAACAGTTAAAGTGCAAATGACAACTGTAGCAGCGATCTAAAGTGCACAGTAGTAAATTGTGCTCTGTGTATTGTTATCACTTGAAATACAGGAAGTATGTAACAGAGATTTTTCTGTAGGTGTCACATCTGTTGGATGTCTTTGCTCTTTGGGTGCTTTTCCTGGTTATAATATCAAACCCCCAATTGTGAAATCTAGCAATAGTTTATGAGTGATACACTTCTACCATTTCTTTATCAGATGCAGGAGGGGCTGAGAACATCTCCATGACCTTGACAGAGCTGTCGGTCTTCATGAAGAAGCAGGAGCTGGAGCTTCAGCTGAGGACCGAGAAGGAGAGGGAAGAGGGTGAGTCCAAACACTACGAGGGTCACAATTACATCCAGCAGTCTAAAAGGCCCAATCTCAATGTCCGCACTCACAGACTCACGGAGTTTGAGGCGCGTGCCCGCGAGGTGTACGAGGGCTTAGGGCTGTCCCACTGTGAAATCATCGAGTGCATGAGGGCTCTCGGCAGACATTTTCGAGCCCTTTATGCAGACTTTCCGTAAGTCCGCAGCTCTGCAGACTTTGCCCGAGGGGATTTCCCACAGTTCATAGCGTTGTGATGCTACATTTGGGTTACCGTGGTTACTAGGGGGTTTCCCGGAAGTGTGTAAGAAACGGTAAACACAATGGAAGGAGCAAACGTTACCGCTACCAAAAATAAGTTCACATGTAGGTGTATACTTTTTATTTATTTATTTTTTTGAATCTGTTTTTGTTTTTTGTCTTGTGAAGGGATGGGGGGAATGGGGTGAGGGGTGGGAGGAAGGTGGCTGGAGCGGGTATATATACTTTTTTGTAAAATAATCTATTATACTGTCACTGTTACAATCATTTGCAAACTGAAACGAATAAAAAATATTGTAAACAAAAAAGTAAATGTAAGAGAACAAATCCCAACCCCACAAAGCTGAGAAACATGGCTGCACTTGTTGTTGGTGTTGTCACGGTAACGTGAGAGCGCTGTCCCATTCCTCTTTATACCATGTTGAACCCTTGCAGCCTCTCCCCCTCAATCACTTACCAGCTGATGTCAGTTAAGTCTGTGAGGGCTCAGGGCTCAGTGCTTAGGGGGACATTGAGATTGGGCCTATAAGTCAATGTGACCCAACATGGAAAACAGGCGCATTGTTGATACAAGTCCAGGCCAAGGTGACTCCCCCCCTTCCTTCCCCATCAGCCAATCAGTGCAAATTCATCCCCCCCCCCCCCTCTGGCTGCGTATTGGCTGGTTGGGCATCACAAAACTCAGCAGTGAAGCAGCTTTGTATGACTCGCTTTTGGACACTACTTCTAACTTCTGAACACTTAGGTCCATGTGAGTTTCTTTATTAAGCCAAGCTTTCTGTCAAGTAGACCTTTTGATTCAACTTTCTATCATGCAAAACAGCTTTCCAGTCTACTTAAATGGTGCTTGGTTACATATCAAGGATGATATTACATCCCTGTTTATGCAAAACCTTTGTTTTCTTTTGTGTGTGGGCTAGCTTTAGAGTTGTGTGTGTGGGCTAGCTTTAGAGTTGTGTGTGTGGGCTAGCTTTAGAGTTGTGTGTGGGCTAGCTTTAGAGTTGTGTGTGTGCGGGCTAGCTTTAGAGTTGTGTGTGTGGGCTAGCTTTAGAGTTGTGTGTGTGGGCTAGCTTTAGAGTTGTGTGTGTGGGCTAGCTTTAGAGGTGTGTGTGGGCTAGCTTTAGAGTTGTGTGTGTGGGCTAGCTTTAGAGTTGTGTGTGTGTGGGCTAGCTTTAGAGTTGTGTGTGTGGGCTAGCTTTAGAGTTGTGTGTGTGGGCTAGCTTTAGAGTTGTGTGTGTGGGCTAGCTTTAGAGTTGTGTGTGTGGGCTAGCTTTAGAGTTGTGTGTGCTAGCTTTAGAGTTGTGTGTGTGGGCTAGCTTTAGAGTTGTGTGTGTGGGCTAGCTTTAGAGTTGTGTGTGCTAGCTTTAGAGTTGTGTGTGTGGGCTAGCTTTAGAGTTGTGTGTGTGTGCTAGCTTTAGAGTTGTGTGTGTGGGCTAGCTTTAGAGTTGTGTGTGTGTGCTAGCTTTAGAGTTGTGTGTGTGGGCTAGCTTTAGAGTTGTGTGTGTGGGCTAGCTTTAGAGTTGTGTGTGTGGGCTAGCTTTAGAGTTGTGTGTGGGCTAGCTTTAGAGTTGTGTGTGTGTGCTAGCTTTAGAGTTGTGTGTGTGTGCTAGCTTTAGAGTTGTGTGTGTGGGCTAGCTTTAGAGTTGTGTGTGTGTGCTAGCTTTAGAGTTGTGTGTGTGGGCTAGCTTTAGAGTTGTGTGTGGGCTAGCTTTAGAGTTGTGTGTGTGGGCTAGCTTTAGAGTTGTGTGTGTGGGCTAGCGTTAGAGTTGTGTGTGTGTGGGCTAGCTTTAGAGTTGTGTGTGTGGGCTAGCTTTAGAGTTGTGTGTGTGGGCTAGCTTTAGAGTTGTGTGTGTGGGCTAGCTTTAGAGTTGTGTGTGTGTGCTAGCTTTAGAGTTGTGTGTGTGGGCTAGCTTTAGAGTTGTGTGTGTGGGCTAGCTTTAGAGTTGTGTGTGTGGGCTAGCTTTAGAGTTGTGTGTGTGTGTGTGGGCTAGCTTTAGAGTTGTGTGTGGGCTAGCTTTAGAGTTGTGTGTGTGTGGGCTAGCTTTAGAGTTGTGTGTGGGCTAGCTTTAGAGTTGTGTGTGTGGGCTAGCTTTAGAGTTGTGTGTGGGCTAGCTTTAGAGTTGTGTGTGCGGGCTAACTTTAGAGTTGTGTGTGGGCTAGCTTTAGAGTTGTGTGTGTGGGCTAGCTTTAGAGTTGTGTGTGTGGGCTAGCTTTAGAGTTGTGTGTGTGGGCTAGCTTTAGAGTTGTGTGTGGGCTAGCTTTAGAGTTGTGTGTGTGTGTGTGTGTGGGCTAGCTTTAGAGTTGTGTGTGGGCTAGCTTTAGAGTTGTGTGTGTGGGCTAGCTTTAGAGTTGTGTGTGTGGGCTAGCTTTAGAGTTGTGTGTGTGGGCTAGCTTTAGAGTTGTGTGTGTGGCCTATCTTTAGAGTTGTGTGTGTGGGCTAGCTTTAGAGTTGTGTGTGTGGGCTAGCTTTAGAGTTGTGTGTGTCGCCTATCTTTAGAGTTGTGTGTGTGGGCTAGCTTTAGAGTTGTGTGTGTGGCCTATCTTTAGAGTTGTGTGTGTGTGGGCTAGCTTTAGAGTTGTGTGTGTGTGTGTGTGTGTGGGCTAGCATTAGAGTTGTGTGTGGGCTAGCTTTAGAGTTGTGTGTGTGTGTGGGCTAGCTTTAGAGTTGTGTGTGGGCTAGCTTTAGAGTTGTGTGTGCAGGCTAACTTTAGAGTTGTGTGTGTGTGGGCTAGCTTTAGAGTTGTGTGTGGGCTAGCTTTAGAGTTGTGTGTGGGCTAGCTTTAGAGTTGTGTGTGGGCTAGCTTTAGAGTTGTGTGTGTGGGCTAGCTTTATAGTTGTGTGTGTGGGCTAGCTTCAGAGTTGTGTGTGTGACCTATCTTTAGAGTTGTGTGTGTGGGCTAGCTTTAGAGTTGTGTGTGTGGCCTATCTTTAGAGTTGTGTGTGTGGGCTAGCTTTAGAGTTGTGTGTGTGTGTGTGTGGGCTAGCTTTAGAGTTGTGTGTGTGGGCTAGCTTTAGAGTTGTGTGTGGGCTAGCTTTAGAGTTGTGTGTGTGTGTGCTAGCTTTAGAGTTGTGTGTGGGCTAGCTTTAGAGTTGTGTGTGTGGGCTAGCTTTAGAGTTGTGTGTGGGCTAGCTTTAGAGTTGTGTGTGCGGGCTAACTTTAGAGTTGTGTGTGGGCTAGCTTTAGAGTTGTGTGTGGGCTAGCTTTAGAGTTGTGTGTGGGCTAGCTTTAGAGTTGTGTGTGCGGGCTAACTTTAGAGTTGTGTGTGTGTGGGCTAGCTTTAGAGTTGTGTGTGTGGGCTAGCTTTAGAGTTGTGTGTGGGCTAGCTTTAGAGTTGTGTGTGCGGGCTAACTTTAGAGTTGTGTGTGGGCTAGCTTTAGAGTTGTGTGTGGGCTAGCTTTAGAGTTGTGTGTGGGCTAGCTTTAGAGTTGTGTGTGCGGGCTAACTTTAGAGTTGTGTGTGTGTGGGCTAGCTTTAGAGTTGTGTGTGTGTGGGCTAGCTTGAGAGTTTTTCTCCAAGTAGTTGACACCTGTTGTGAGTGCAGAAATTCCTGCACTACATTGACATTCAGAACATGCAGTACTGTGCAGAAGTCCATAGATATTTTTAATATTAATGTTTTGTCTTAGATATATTTGTTTTCTGCATTAGTGTGTCAGTAGACTGCTCTTTCGAGTACATTAAGTTGTTTTTGAAAGCATCTTAACTTAAATCGTGGCTTTTGCACAGTACTGTATATCCAGATTTAACTGCATTGACATTCTCCTTATGCTCTCCTCTGTTGTTTTAGCTGCCTTCACAGAGGAGCTGCTTAAGATCACAGAGGACAAGCAGGACCTGAGCGGCCTGAGGGGCTTCGACTCGCCTTTCTACCACACCACTGAGACTCTGACCGGCTACCAGACCACTGAGACTCTGACCGGCTACCAGACGCAAGACAAGACCCTCAGCAACTCCCAGCCCGGCGGTGCTGTCCGGGACAGCCACAACATGGTGTCTACTCCAGACAAAGCGGAGAACCCTGCGAGCATCAGCGCTGTTGGCAGCGGAGGTGGAGGAGGAACCGGGGACAACCTGAGCCTGGAGCCGTCCTGGTCCTTCCAGTCCGTCTTCACCCCCATAGATCACCACCTGCACCGAAGCCCCTCCGCGCCGGACCACGAGGTGGGCAAGTTTGGCCTCTTCTCGCCCAGCCCGGGCAGCAAGACCCCAGCCTCGCTGCCCTACGAGACGTTTTTCGACCTGGCTCTGCCCAGGGCGGCCACGCTGTTCGTGGGCAAGAAGACGTCGGAGGCGGTGCGCAGGGCGGCGATGGAGAGTCTGAGCCTGTCGCAGCGGGAGGAGGGGCTGGAAGACGGGGAGGAGGAAGGGGTGATGTCCGCTTCGCCACTGGAGGTGCTGGATCGCCTTGTTCAGCAGGGGAGCGACACCCACGATAAGGTTCTCAAGAGGTGAGGGGGCTACACTTCCATTCAGTTCAGATCTTCAAGGCTACAGTCTGGCCTTATTGGGGTGCCGGGTGCTGCGGCGGAGTAGCCGGGCGAAATGAGTAACTGCTGTATGCTCTAAAGCTGGGCGATAATTCAGTACTATCGTTTGTCGTCTTTCAGTGGCATCATATCGTGATATGACAGGTTATGATAATATGATTACTAAACGTGACTTTGCTTACATGAACCATATTGTGATATACATTGGTATTGAGAATGACCCTTATGATTATCGTCATTGATTTCAACCATATCCACCAGCCTCAGTCTCTTCTCCCCCTCCCTCCCCCTGTTCTCTCCCTTCTCTCCCCATTGAATCCCTCTCTCCCTCTCTCCCCCACCCTTTCCCCCCTATTATCTGCCTCCCCCTCTCTAATCTAATATTGTTCAATCCTGTTTATTGATAGTGCTTAGCTAGACTTAACTAGACATTTTCTCTGTAAAGCCCTCTGAGACATGCTTGTGAATTGGGGCTAGGGGTGGTGGGTCACGGTTAGAGAAGCGAGCTTGTTGACCGGAAGGTCGTCGGTTCAATCCCCGGGACCGGCAGGATAAATCTGGGTGTGGAAAGTGAAAAGGCGGCTCAGTGGGAGCAGATCAGACTGTGGTTGTACTGGTCAGCTCCCAGGTATGAATGTGTGTGTGGATGTTAACAGGGCACTCCTGAAAAAGAGAGCATTGCTCTCAGTTAGGGCTTTCACACCGGCAGGGCTTCGTGCCGGTTCCGGTTCCAGAACCCTAATCTGAACCGGCCGGCGCGTTCAGACCGAAAAAATAATTGGTTCGGAACCTGAAAAGTTGGTTCTCAGCGGAACCAAAAAATAGTTGGTTTTCCTTGGGAACCGTGACATCATCAGTGGGCGTGTCTCATTCTAGGCTGTGAAAACGAGCAGGAAGGAGAAGAAGGCAGTGACAACATGGAGAAAAATAATTTGCAGTGGTCTGCTGAGGAAACCAAATGTTTAGTGGCGATTAGGGGGCACGGTGGCTCAGTGGTAGAGCTGTCGCCTCACAGTCAGAAGGTCCTGAGTTCGATTCTCGCCTGGGACACTGTGGGCGCTGTGGTTGTGTTCCCCCCCATATCTTCAGTGCCTACTGCCCAGGTGGGGTATCTCGTCGTAAGGGCCTTTCTCTCTCTGTGTGGAGTTTGCATGTTCTCCCCGTGCTCCCCCAGGGGGTTCCTCCGTATATAACCCCCCCACTAAAAACATGCAGAAGATCAGATCGTCATCGTCATCCGACCAGTGACGACAACATCCGAAGTTGGTCCCCGGGCGCTGTACGAGAAAGCGACCACTGCTCCTGGCCTGCCCCCCGGAGGAAAGGACATGCCTGGATGGGTTAAATGCAGAGGACACTTTTCACCGGCCACCGTCAGCATGAGTGTGTTGTGCCCGCATGCATGTATTGTGGTGTTCGTGTGACAATAAAAGACGGGGCTTGTCCCGTTACGAGAGAGATTTGGGCATCTACCGAATCTCAAGAAAAGCTAGAAAGCAGTACAAGAAAGAGCAAGTCATATGCCGAACTTGCAGAAGAGAGGGCCAAGGCTGGGTTCACTCGAACGCCAGACCAAATAATTAATAAACTTAAAAAAATAAAAATAAACTGAAGAAGGACTACCGAATAATGTCCTCCCACTTTGGTTCCGCTTAAACTGGTGTGAACACGGGCTGGTTCGCCAGAAAGCACCAAGGTTCTGAGACTCCAGAACGGAGCCAGAGCCAGAACCAGAACCGTGTCTGTCTGAAAGCGCTAACAGAGACTCCCCCTGTAGGAATAAAGAGAGCATTGCTCCTCAGTGAGACTCCCCTGAATAAATAAAGGTAAAAAAATAAAGTAAACGTGACTTGACTTGACTAATATTTTTCACTGCAACAAGTGTACCTTGGTATGGTTTGTGAGAATGGCATGTTCCTGTATTAGAAGCCATGATCTGTCTCTCTTCTTCATGACTGTTCCAGTATTAGAAGCCATGATCTGTCTCTCTTCTTCATGACTGTTCCTGTATTAGAAGCCATGATCTGTCTCTCTTCTTCATGACGGTTCCTGTATTAGAAGCCATGATCTGTCTCTCTTCTTCATGACTGTTCCTGTATTAGAAGCCATGATCTGTCTCTCTTCTTCATGACTGTTCCTGTATTAGAAGCCATGATCTGTCTCTCTTCTTCATGACTGTTCCAGTATTAGAAGCCATGATCTGTCTCTCTTCTTCATGACCGTTCCAGTATTAGAAGCCATGATCTGTCTCTCTTCTTCATGACTGTTCCTGTATTAGAAGCCATGATCTGTCTCTCTTCTTCATGACTGTTCCTGTATTAGAAGCCATGATCTGTCTCTCTTCTTCATGACTGTTCCTGTATTAGAAGCCATGATCTGTCTCTCTTCTTCATGACTGTTCCTGTATTAGAAGCCATGATCTGTCTCTCTTCTTCATGACTGTTCCTGTATTAGAAGCCATGATCTGTCTCTCTTCTTCATGACTGTTCCTGTATTAGAAGCCATGATCTGTCTCTCTTCTTCATGACTGTTCCAGTATTAGAAGCCATGATCTGTCTCTCTTCTTCATGACTGTTCCTGTATTAGAAGCCATGATCTGTCTCTCTTCTTCATGACTGTTCCTGTATTAGAAGTAGGGCTGGGTTCAAAAAATCGATTCTCCGATTTTTAATCGATTTTCATTTTAATCCTCGATTATCGATTCATATGTCCAGAGATTGATTTTTTTTTTTATTACATTTTTTTTTTTTTTTTTTTTTTTTTTTTTACTAAACAGGCTAAAATATTGTGCTGTGTGTGGTAGTTGAAACATAGTTTCAAGTTGATGTTTAATTATGTTTGTAGTTGAAACAAAAACATAAATACTGTAGGCTACATGAATGGAAATGTTTGATCATTATTAATATCTACTTTTAGAAATTATATAGGCTGAAATCAAATCACTGTGCATAATTGTGAAAGTGTCTTTATTGACAGATGAAAAGGCTGTTATTTACCCTTTGTCACCACGTGGTGAGTAAATATATGTGTAACTAAAACCATTAAAATTGACAACAGGTCTGCAACTTTTTTTCCCCATGTATCTACTTGGCTGGTTGGAAACCCCTGTGTTACATAACTGGACAGTCATGTAATTCAGGGTACAGCTCAAAAACCACGTTTTGGTATCACTAACCAAATCAATATTGAAAATTGGTCGAATCGGAATCGAATCGAATCGAATCGAATCGAATCGAAATTAATCGATTCGCAACCTTGTGAATCGGAATCGAATCAATTCTTGAAATTTGAACCAATACCCAGCTCTAATTAGAAGCCATGATCTGTCTCTCTTCTTCATGACTGTTCCTGTATTAGAAGCCATGATCTGTCTCTCTTCTTCATGACTGTTCCTGTATTAGAAGCCATGATCTGTCTCTCTTCTTCATGACTGTTCCTGTATTAGAAGCCATGATCTGTCTCTCTTCTTCATGACTGTTCCTGTATTAGAAGCCATGATCTGTCTCTCTTCTTCATGACTGTTCCTGTATTAGAAGCCATGATCTGTCTCTCTTCTTCATGACTGTTCCAGTATTAGAAGCCATGATCTGTCTCTCTTCTTCATGACTGTTCCTGTATTAGAAGCCATGATCTGTCTCTCTTCTTCATGACTGTTCCTGTATTAGAAGCCATGATCTGTCTCTCTTCTTCATGACTGTTCCTGTATTAGAAGCCATGATCTGTCTCTCTTCTTCATGACTGTTCCTGTATTAGAAGCCATGATCTGTCTCTCTTCTTCATGACTGTTCCTGTCTTGTTTGTCTACTGAAAAAAGATCACATCACATGACATGATGAGAAAAGGTTCCAGAGCGTCTGAAAGAACTCCTTCATGTGACAGATTACTACTGGCCATCCTGACCATTAGGGATGTTCATCAGTTATCGAAAATCGATAATTGATCGTTAAGGAATGGAATCGATCATGTGGAATTCTTATCGATTTTGTTATTATAATTTTTTTTTTTTTTTTTTTTTTTGCGGACTAGGTTTGGGTGGAATTCGTTCCTCCTCGCCCCACTCCATTGCACAGCCGACTAACGTGAGGTGGAGCTTCATATAGTCTCTAGTTTTCTGGCTGGGCACGGGCCTTTGTGCCAACAAAACTGTTTTAAACATGGGGAATTCACACCGGCATGCGCCGGGGACGGCAGAGTGTTGGAGAGGAGACACATTGAAATAAAGAGTTAATTGAGGAGAACACGTTGTCTTTCGTATTTTCTGCCATAGGCATTCATTTTGTAAAAAAAAAATATATATATATATATATATATATATTAAAAAAATATTAATATCATCGATAATCGATAATTGATCGTTAATTTCCCCCGATTTTCGATTATGGAAATTTTTCAAAATTAACATCCCTACTGACCATGTTAACGTGTTCAATATGACGTGAGACATGATGCTAGTTGCTGATGGGTTTGTCACCGTCTTGCCTCTTCCTTTGCAGATTACCGTTGCCAAGTAAGTCAGCTGACTGGACGCACTTTGGAGGTAAAGCACTCGCAACCACAACATAGACTCTGTTACAATGACCGCAGAACTAGTGTGTTATCTATGACTCGGCATGACTAGGGATTTGTCACGAGCATTGTGACATGACCAGAATGTGACAACATTAACCCATTTGGAGAGTTATGAAAACACACCAGGTTCCCACAGTCATGCAGACCTGGAAAACTCTTTGAAAATTGTGTTTTCTATGTCTGGAAAAGTGATAGGAAATGCCACATTGTACCTATTGACATTGTTTAATAGTTGTAGTTGTCTTTGTCACGCAGTATTATTGGAAAAGTCACCAACAAAAAAAAATATTCTCCTGCCATGCCCATATTATATATATATATATATAGATATAGATATAGATATAGATATAGATATGTGAGGGGAAAAGCTGTCTGTCTGATCATGTACAGAGGTGACTGTTCAGAGTTGATCTATATGTGATCATGTACAGAGGTGACTGTTCAGAGTTGATCTATGTGTGATCATGTACAGAGGTGACTGTTCAGAGTTGATCTATGTGATCATGTACAGAGGTGACTGTTCAGAGTTGATCTATGTGTGATCATGTACAGAGGTGACTGTTCAGAGTTGATCTATGTGATCATGTACAGAGGTGACTGTTCAGAGTTGATCTATGTGATCATGTACAGAGGTGACTGTTCAGAGTTGATCTATGTGATCATGTACAGAGGTGACTGTTCAGAGTTGATCTCTATGTGATCATGTACAGAGGTGACTGTTCAGAGTTGATCTATGTGTGATCATGTACAGAGGTGACTGTTCAGAGTTGATCTATGTGTGATCATGTACAGAGGTGACTGTTCAGAGTTGATCTATGTGATCATGTACAGAGGTGACTGTTCAGAGTTGATCTATGTGATCATGTACAGAGGTGACTGTTCAGAGTTGATCTCTATGTGATCATGTACAGAGGTGACTGTTCAGAGTTGATCTATGTGATCATGTACAGAGGTGACTGTTCAGAGTTGATCTATGTGATCATGTACAGAGGTGACTGTTCAGAGTTGATCTCTATGTGATCATGTACAGAGGTGACTGTTCAGAGTTGATCTATGTGATCATGTACAGAGGTGACTGTTCAGAGTTGATCTATGTGTGATCATGTACAGAGGTGACTGTTCAGAGTTGATCTATGTGTGATCATGTACAGAGGTGACTGTTCAGAGTTGATCTATGTGTGATCATGTACAGAGGTGACTGTTCAGAGTTGATCTATGTGTGATCATGTACAGAGGTGACTGTTCAGAGTTGATCTCTATGTGATCATGTACAGAGGTGACTGTTCAGAGTTGATCTATGTGATCATGTACAGAGGTGACTGTTCAGAGTTGATCTCTATGTGATCATGTACAGAGGTGACTGTTCAGAGTTGATCTCTATGTGATCATGTACAGAGGTGACTGTTCAGAGTTGATCTATGTGTGATCATGTACAGAGGTGACTGTTCAGAGTTGATCTATGTGATCATGTACAGAGGTGACTGTTCAGAGTTGATCTCTATGTGATCATGTACAGAGGTGACTGTTCAGAGTTGATCTATGTGATCATGTACAGAGGTGACTGTTCAGAGTTGATCTATGTGATCATGTACAGAGGTGACTGTTCAGAGTTGATCTATGTGTGATCATGTACAGAGGTGACTGTTCAGAGTTGATCTCTATGTGATCATGTACAGAGGTGACTGTTCAGAGTTGATCTATGTGATCATGTACAGAGGTGACTGTTCAGAGTTGATCTCTATGTGATCATGTACAGAGGTGACTGTTCAGAGTTGATCTATGTGATCATGTACAGAGGTGACTGTTCAGAGTTGATCTATGTGATCATGTACAGAGGTGACTGTTCAGAGTTGATCTATGTGATCATGTACAGAGGTGACTGTTCAGAGTTGATCTATGTGATCATGTACAGAGGTGACTGTTCAGAGTTGATCTATGTGTGATCATGTACAGAGGTGACTGTTCAGAGTTGATCTATGTGATCATGTACAGAGGTGACTGTTCAGAGTTGATCTATGTGTGATCATGTACAGAGGTGACTGTTCAGAGTTGATCTATGTGATCATGTACAGATGTGACTGTTCAGAGTTGATCTCTATGTGATCATGTACAGAGGTGACTGTTCAGAGTTGATCTCTATGTGATCATGTACAGAGGTGACTGTTCAGAGTTGATCTCTATGTGATCATGTACAGAGGTGACTGTTCAGAGTTGATCTATGTGATCATGTACAGAGGTGACTGTTCAGAGTTGATCTATGTGTGATCATGTACAGAGGTGACTGTTCAGAGTTGATCTATGTGATCATGTACAGAGGTGACTGTTCAGAGTTGATCTATGTGTGATCATGTACAGAGGTGACTGTTCAGAGTTGATCTCTATGTGATCATGTACAGAGGTGACTGTTCAGAGTTGATCTATGTGATCATGTACAGAGGTGACTGTTCAGAGTTGATCTATGTGATCATGTACAGAGGTGACTGTTCAGAGTTGATCTCTATGTGATCATGTACAGAGGTGACTGTTCAGAGTTGATCTATGTGATCATGTACAGAGGTGACTGTTCAGAGTTGATCTATGTGATCATGTACAGAGGTGACTGTTCAGAGTTGATCTATGTGATCATGTACAGAGGTGACTGTTCAGAGTTGATCTATGTGTGATCATGTACAGAGGTGACTGTTCAGAGTTGATCTATGTGATCATGTACAGAGGTGACTGTTCAGAGTTGATCTATGTGATCATGTACAGAGGTGACTGTTCAGAGTTGATCTCTATGTGATCATGTACAGAGGTGACTGTTCAGAGTTGATCTATGTGATCATGTACAGAGGTGACTGTTCAGAGTTGATCTATGTGATCATGTACAGAGGTGACTGTTCAGAGTTGATCTCTATGTGATCATGTACAGAGGTGACTGTTCAGAGTTGATCTATGTGATCATGTACAGAGGTGACTGTTCAGAGTTGATCTATGTGTGATCATGTACAGAGGTGACTGTTCAGAGTTGATCTATGTGATCATGTACAGAGGTGACTGTTCAGAGTTGATCTATGTGTGATCATGTACAGAGGTGACTGTTCAGAGTTGATCTATGTGATCATGTACAGAGGTGACTGTTCAGAGTTGATCTCTATGTGATCATGTACAGAGGTGACTGTTCAGAGTTGATCTCTATGTGATCATGTACAGAGGTGACTGTTCAGAGTTGATCTCTATGTGATCATGTACAGAGGTGACTGTTCAGAGTTGATCTATGTGATCATGTACAGAGGTGACTGTTCAGAGTTGATCTATGTGTGATCATGTACAGAGGTGACTGTTCAGAGTTGATCTATGTGATCATGTACAGAGGTGACTGTTCAGAGTTGATCTATGTGATCATGTACAGAGGTGACTGTTCAGAGTTGATCTATGTGATCATGTACAGAGGTGACTGTTCAGAGTTGATCTATGTGTGATCATGTACAGAGGTGACTGTTCAGAGTTGATCTATGTGATCATGTACAGAGGTGACTGTTCAGAGTTGATCTCTATGTGATCATGTACAGAGGTGACTGTTCAGAGTTGATCTATATGTGATCATGTACAGAGGTGACTGTTCAGAGTTGATCTATGTGTGATCTGATCTCCTCCTTTCCCTTACCTCCTTCCCTGCACCCAGTCAACCGCAACAAGAATCAAATTTTCTGCAGCTGCAGTTCACAGAAGAAGTTCTCTGTATCTTGGTTCCAAACTCTCTGCCAACTGACATTGGAATTACAACAGTAGAATTGAATCAGCTCCTGGTATTTTGGATCGCATGTGAGATCCAACAACACAAAGAGCTTTTGGTTCACTTATGTGAGCTCTGAGTGGAAGTTCTCAGACCTGATCTGTCTCTTTAAACACTCGTACTCGCTCTGTTTCCCTTTGTCCATGTTAACAAGTAGACTTCTGTACTCACAGCTGTGCCCATTGCACATTTCTTTTTATCCCATGAAATAGAATTTGGTTTGAGATATGAAGCTATGAGGACTGCATTTTTCAAATTCTATCCATCTTTGGTTTGCTTCACCCTCAGGGACTTTCGCTGGAAGATAACCTTTATATCCAAAGGTCGGGACTCGAGTCACATGACTTGGACTTGTCAGACTCAATTTGAATAACTTGAGACTTGACTTGACTTGGGACAACAGTACAACTCATAAGAGCTCATTTTGCTCCATTTTCGTCCGAAAATAAATGCGTCCGTTTCAAACGATGTAACCGCCACTGCCCACATTATACTTCCATGCGTCTTTCACGTTGGTAGCATGTTAAGCAATACATCCACTAGTGGGCAGTAGAGAGTCAAATGTGTGAGCGTGTGTGTGGTACAGCTCCATTTCATCCATATGCGTTCAGAAAACCACGAAATGAACGCAGAGTACGGACAGAAAAGCTCTGTCAGCGTATCTGTATTTAACTCTGTCAGCATGCGTTTCTGTATTTAACTCTGTCAGCATGCGTATCTGTATTTAACTCTGTCAGCATGCGTTTCTGTATTTAACTCTGTCAGCATGCGTTTCTGTATTTAACTCTGTCAGCATGCGTATCTGTATTTAACTCTGTCAGCATGCGTTTCTGTATTTAACTCTGTCAGCATGCGTTTCTGTATTTAACTCTGTCAGCATGCGTATCTGTATTTAACTCTGTCAGCATGCGTATCTGTATTTAACTCTGTCAGCATGCGTTTCTGTATTTAACTCTGTCAGCATGCGTTTCTGTATTTAACTCTGTCAGCATGCGTATCTGTATTTAACTCTGTCAGCATGCGTTTCTGTATTTAACTCTGTCAGCATGCGTATCTGTATTTAACTCTGTCAGCATGCGTTTCTGTATTTAACTCTGTCAGCATGCGTATCTGTATTTAACTCTGTCAGCATGCGTTTCTGTATTTAACTCTGTCAGCATGCGTATCTGTATTTAACGTTGAGCATAATTGGGCTTTAAGATGAACCAAATTAAAGTCAATTTCCATTTAATTGTTATAAATGAGCTTGGAAATGAGCTAAAAGTTAGAGAGGTGGACTTGTTGCGGTAAGGTTCCTGGTTCAAATCCCCAGGCCACCCTGTCAAAAGTTGTCAGGGGAAAGTGAATGAAGAATACTTTGTACTCCTTGAGCAACTAGCATCAAGATGCCCTCAGGCACGCAGTGGAGCTCCTCAGTAGACGACAGTAGAAGCCTGTGGTTTTACTGGCCCACTGACAGATGTCACTTTGTGTAACTAGGAACGTGCATCTGAAAGTTAGTGAAAAATCTGCATCCTCAGCAAACTTTCCAAAGGTCAATGAATGATGTTGTATTTATATCTACACCTCAATGACTCAACCTGTATAATATTACAAGAGACCTTTTGAAAATGTATTTTTTCCTCTCTTTGGCTCAGCAAACCCAGTGTCTCAAAACACATTTTCCAGACTTCAGGCTTCTTCTCATTCTCAGTGCAGTTGCCTGTGCTCTTATTCGGTCTCTCCTCCATTTGCACATATTCTGATCATAATTGTTAGTGTTGTTATGTGACGTGAATGCATGACGGCAAAGTGAGCAGTCAGTCAGTCGGCCGTTTGTCAGGTGTGCGACCCTGTTAACGACATTATTATAATGGTGTCCCCAGGCTCGGCTCCCCTGGACGAGCTGCACACGCTGCGCAGCCAGCTGCTCCTGCTGCACAACCAGCTGCTGTACGAGCGCTACAAGAGGGAGCAGCACGCCGTCCGCAACCGCCGCCTCCTCCGACGCATCATCAACGCGACCGCACTGGAGGAGCAGAACAATGCTATGGTAACGCCTACCACACGCACCCCCCCCCCCCCCCCCCCCCTCCCAGATGAGTGCTTTTGGACAATGTTGTTGGGTAAAAAACAGGCAAAACAAACGAAACATGAATATTACTCAGATATTGAGACATCCTGTAAAGTACACATGTATAAATTGTATAATGGGGCGAGTCAACAGTGACCATTGACAGAGATGTATCTTTACAAAATAAGATGAAACTGAAGAAACAGAAGACACACACAAGAAAGACGTACATCTATAAAACATGTAGAAATAGACTTAAATAGGTACAAATTGCTTTGGAAATAAATGTTAAACGGTATTTGAAACCGATCATAAAACAGTGCTCTATTAATCAGCTACGATGGTGGTCCTGTAGCATCAAACATCACCACTGGGTGGCAGCTTGGCCCAGTATTTAGAGAGACTCTCACATAACTGGAGGTTCACAGGTTTGAGCCCCACACCATTAATGTGTCCTGTAAACAACAAAGAAAGGAGAAAACACATGTAAACTAGTCAAATCAATAACCTGTGTCCTGTTTGTGACACAGGTAACAGACAAAAACATGGCTTGACTTGAGTTGGTTACTTTAGTTGTTGTTTGTGTTTTCAACAAGTGACTGTTACAAAGTTGTCCTGAATGTAATGTGAAGTCTCCAGGGACGCAGAGGAAGAAGAGAAACAAACGGCACATTGATAAAACAATCAACTTACTTGAGGCATGAACAACTTCCCCCAAACATTTAGAGAATCTTGCACATTTATTGTGTTTGGTGAATAAAATGTGTGTGTGTGTGTGTGTGTGTGAGAGAGAGACACACACACACAAACACAATCCTACAACTGAACTCTAACCCAGTTGAACGTACCTGATGTTTTAAATTAAAATATAGTACCAAAATTCATCAAAATGCCTCAGTTCTCACCGTTTCGGATCAACACTTTGCATCCTGAGGGAAACCAAACCCTGTGTTGGATATTTGTGTTGATCTACCAGCAGTTTTAAAATGGATGGATTAGATCATGATTTCTTGACTTGACAAGATCATGAGTAAAAGGCCAAAACAAGCCAATTAGAAATCTTTGACTGGCCCACAACACCTTTTAAAGCAGCGATGAGGAACTTTCAACTGGTTATGAAACAGTCTAACTGATTAACTTTCAACTGGTTATGAAACAGTCTAAACAGTCTAACTGATTAACTTTCAACTGGTTCTGAAACAGTCTAAACAGTCTAACTGATTAACTTTCAACTGGTTATGAAACAGTCTAAACAGTCTAACTGATTAACTTTCAACTGGTTATGAAACAGTCTAAACAGTCTAACTGATTAACTTTCAACTGGTTCTGAAACAGTCTAAACAGTCTAACTGATTAACTTTCAACTGGTTCTGAAACAGTCTAAACAGTCTAACTGATTAACTTTCAACTGGTTCTGAAACAGTCTAAACAGTCTAACTGATTAACTTTCAACTGGTTCTGAAACAGTCTAAACAGTCTACTGATTAACTTTCAACTGGTTCTGAAACAGTCTAAACCAGAGGTTCTCAAATGTTTTTCAGCTAAGGACCCCTTACAAGATAGAAAATATACCGCGGACCCCCTCATTCTGATTTGTGATTTTGGGCTAAGCTTAATTGTTTCCACGGTAACGTGCTTGACTTTTAATTTGATAGGTTTGTTATTAGAATGTAATCCATGAACCATTTTAGATTTAAAGCATAAACTATTTTCGTTGAACTATGAAGATTTTGCAATTTTTTTTTTTTTTTTTTTTTTTTATTACATTACATTTACATTACGTCATTTAGCAGACACTTTTGTTTTGTCCAAAGCGACTCACAATATCACAATTTGTCAACAGTACAGAAATCCACTATGCAACACAATCAATGACAGCCAAGATATTTTGATAGACTAGCACCATGTAGGAAGTAGTTTGAGAAGGAATAATTAACATGTAGCATTTTATTTTTTAACACATTCACTGCCAGCCGTTTTTCAATACTGTAGTTAGCTTCTGCCAGAGGTTTTTTTTGAGGATTCTGGCTCATCTTTCAAGAGCCGAGGATTCGTTTCTGTTAGGATTTTGTGAACACACAATATCTCAAAAGAACTAATAGAATGTGTGCTTTCTCTGTCTAAAATAGTTAGTTTGTAGAGTTAGTAGTTATGTAAGCATTAGCAGTTGAATACAGCATGGTTTCAGCGTCTGAAAATTTATTCTGAGATAAACGGCTTTTTGTGAAATTCGATAGAACAGTCACTTTAACCATTCATTTTTGGCATCAGTAAGACGTCAGACATCTAAACAATAGTTTTGAACAGTAATTTCCTCCATAACAGCAGGAAACACCCCTCTCCTTCAAACTCCTCCCTCCGTGTGTGTTCTTCTTGGCTGCAGCGGGCGTGTCACAAGCTCGTTTCTGTTGCTGCTGTAACCTCGCGTCACCAGGCTCACTGCTTTGCTGCTGCTGTGCCTGTCTGCTGGCGGCCGCTGGGCAAGTCTGGATGGGCTCGCTCGTTTCTTGGGGTTCTGAGAGCTTTGATGAAGCTTTTGCGATTCTGGTCTTATTTATGCTGCGTGTTTCAAAGTGTGTTCCACCCGTAATCTATTATGCAAATTTGCAAAACCCCACCGCCAGCTCCCAAGCGCGAAAGCGTTTTCGCCAATCCATTTTCATGAGAATGGCTTCCTCACACTGCTTTTTGCTTGCCTTCCTCTAGAATGGAGAGCACTGTCGCCACTTAGTGGGTCGGTGGAATGGGTTGTACACGTTCGGTGGCTCCAATATTTTTATAGGAGACGTGGGGGGCATTGATCCACGTAGCACCGTCAAATTTTTTTTTTTTTTTTTGACGTCTCAACTCGTCATTGGCAGTCAACCGTTGGATTTTTTTTGACGAGTCAACTCGCCATTGGCAGTGAACGTGTTAATTAATTAATTAATTTTTTTTTACTTGAAAACTTTTCGCGGACCCCCTGGCAAAGTGCCACGGACCCCCCAGGGGTCCGTGAGAACCACTGGTCTAAACAGTCTAACTGATTAACTTTCAACTGGTTCTGAAACAGTCTAAACAGTCTAACTGATTAACTTTCAACTGGTTCTGAAACAGTCTAAACAGTCTAACTGATTAACTTTTAACTGGTTATGAAACAGTCTAAACAGTCTAACTGATTAACTTTCAACTGGTTCTGAAACAGTCTAAACAGTCTAACTGATTAACTTTCAACTGGTTATGAAACAGTCTAAACAGTCTAACTGATTAACTTTCAACTGGTTCTGAAACAGTCTAAACAGTCTAACTGATTAACTTTCAACTGGTTCTGAAACAGTCTAAACAGTCTAACTGATTAACTTTCAACTGGTTATGAAACAGTCTAAACAGTCTAACTGATTAACTTTCAACTGGTTATGAAACAGTCTAAACAGTCTAACTGATTAACTTTCAACTGGTTCTGAAACAGTCTAAACAGTCTAACTGATTAACTTTCAACTGGTTCTGAAACAGTCTAAACAGTCTACCTGATTAACTTTCAACTGGTTCTGAAACAGTCTAAACAGTCTAACTGATTAACTTTCAACTGGTTCTGAAACAGTCTAAACAGTCTAACTGATTAACTTTCAACTGGTTCTGAAACAGTCTAAACAGTCTAACTGATTAACTTTCAACTGGTCCCGAAACAGTCTAAACAGTCTAACTGATTAACTTTCAACTGGTTATGAAACAGTCTAAACAGTCTAACTGATTAACTTTCAACTGGTTCTGAAACAGTCTAAACAGTCTAACTGATTAACTTTCAACTGGTTCTGAAACAGTCTAAACAGTCTAACTGATTAACTTTCAACTGATTCTGAAACAGTCTAAACAGTCTAACTGATTAACTTTCAACTGGTTCTGAAACAGTCTAAACAGTCTAACTGATTAACTTTCAACTGGTTATGAAACAGTCTAAACAGTCTAACTGATTAACTTTCAACTGGTTATGAAACAGTCTAAACAGTCTAACTGATTAACTTTCAACTGGTTCTGAAACAGTCTAAACAGTCTAACTGATTAACTTTCAACTGGTTCTGAAACAGTCTAAACAGTCTAACTGATTAACTTTCAACTGGTTCTGAAACAGTCTAAACAGTCTAACTGATTAACTTTCAACTGGTTATGAAACAGTCTAAACAGTCTAACTGATTAACTTTCAACTGGTTCTGAAACAGTCTAAACAGTCTAACTGATTAACTTTCAACTGGTTCTGAAACAGTCTAAACAGTCTAACTGATTAACTTTCAACTGGTTCTGAAACAGTCTAAACAGTCTAACTGATTAACTTTCAACTGGTTCTGAAACAGTCTAAACAGTCTAACTGATTAACTTTCAACTGGTTCTGAAACAGTCTAAACAGTCTAACTGATTAACTTTCAACTGGTCCCGAAACAGTCTAAACAGTCTAACTGATTAACTTTCAACTGGTTATGAAACAGTCTAAACAGTCTAACTGATTAACTTTCAACTGGTTCTGAAACAGTCTAAACAGTCTAACTGATTAACTTTCAACTGGTTCTGAAACAGTCTAAACAGTCTAACTGATTAACTTTCAACTGGTTCTGAAACAGTCTAAACAGTCTAACTGATTAACTTTCAACTGGTTCTGAAACAGTCTAAACAGTCTAACTGATTAACTTTCAACTGGTTATGAAACAGTCTAAACAGTCTAACTGATTAACTTTCAACTGGTTATGAAACAGTCTAAACAGTCTAACTGATTAACTTTCAACTGGTTCTGAAACAGTCTAAACAGTCTAACTGATTAACTTTCAACTGGTCCCGAAACAGTCTAAACAGTCTAACTGATTAACTTTCAACTGGTTCGGAAACAGTCTAAACAGTCTAACTGATTAACTTTCAACTGGTTATGAAACAGTCTAAACAGTCTAACTGATTAACTTTCAACTGGTTCTGAAACAGTCTAAACAGTCTAACTGATTAACTTTCAACTGGTTCTGAAACAGTCTAAACAGTCTAACTGATTAACTTTCAACTGGTTCTGAAACAGTCTAAACAGTCTAACTGATTAACTTTCAACTGGTTCTGAAACAGTCTAAACAGTCTAACTGATTAACTTTCAACTGGTTCTGAAACAGTCTAAACAGTCTAACTGATTAACTTTCAACTGGTTCTGAAACAGTCTAAACAGTCTAACTGATTAACTTTCAACTGGTTCTGAAACAGTCTAAACAGTCTAACTGATTAACTTTCAACTGGTTCTGAAACAGTCTAAACAGTCTAACTGATTAACTTTCAACTGGTTCTGAAACAGTCTAAACAGTCTAAACAGTCTAACTGATTAACTTTCAACTGGTTCTGAAACAGTCTAAACAGTCTAAACAGTCTAACTGATTAACTTTCAACTGGTTCTGAAACAGTCTAAACAGTCTAAACAGTCTAACTGATTAACTTTCAACTGGTTCTGAAACAGTCTAAACAGTCTAAACAGTCTAACTGATTAACTTTCAACTGGTTCTGAAACAGTCTAAACAGTCTAACTGATTAACTTTCAACTGGTTCTGAAACAGTCTAAACAGTCTAACTGATTAACTTTCAACTGGTTCTGAAACAGTCTAAACAGTCTAAACAGTCTAACTGATTAACTTTCAACTGGTTCTGAAACAGTCTAAACAGTCTAAACAGTCTAACTGATTAACTTTCAACTGGTTCTGAAACAGTCTAAACAGTCTAAACAGTCTAACTGATTAACTTTCAACTGGTTCTGAAACAGTCTAAACAGTCTAAACAGTCTAACTGATTAACTTTCAACTGGTTCTGAAACAGTCTAAACAGTCTAACTGATGCCTCACATCTTACCTACATCAGCAAAGAGACCATCAGCGAAGAGATGGGCAGGTATTTGTTTTTCTAAATGTGACCAGGTCCAGACAGCGGGACTTCCTGTGTTCACGTTCGTGTGAAACTAGTTGTAGTTTTTGTGTGTGTGTGTGTGTGTGTGTGTGTGTGTGTGTGTGTGTGTGTGTGTGTGTGTGTGTGTGTGTGTGTGTGTGTGTGTGTGTGTGTGTGTGTGTGTGTGTGTGTGTGTGTGCACGCGCACCTACGTGCGCATGACCCACACTGTATCCTACACCCAGCTGCAGCCTGCAGCTATTACAAAGGACTTTATATACTGTAAGCAGCATGCGCACCTGGTGGACCTGGTCTCAGACACTTTCTTCACATCCAAACCAAACTCATTAAATATCAGCCCACTTTAAGATACTGTATATATATATATATATATATATATATATATATATATATATATATATATATATATATATATATATATATATATATATTATATACAACTGTATAACTGCATTTGCTAGATTAAGCTATATTTGTGCTATCATACTTTGTCCTGTGTCTAGAAGCACATGCATCCAGTATCTGGTTTTATCAGACTGTAACCTTCCAAAAGATGTGTCTCTTTCATAGTTAACTTGCCCTACCTGTGGATCCAAATGAAAGTATTTAAATGTATGTCTGTGTCCGACCGTGCAGAAGGACCAGCTGAGCCCACAGAGTGTGGACATAGTGTCTGTGAGGGAGAGTCTTAGTATTTGTGTGTGTGTGTGTGTGTGTGTGTGTGTGTGTGTGTGTGTGTGTGTGTGTGTGTGTGTGTGTGTGTGTGTGTGTGTGTGTGTGTGTGTGTGCGTGCGTTGCGTGCGTGCGTGCGTGTCCATGCAGAAAGACCAGCTGGTTCTACAGAGTGTGGACATGGTGTCTGTGAGGGAGAGTCTGGCAGTGGAGCAGCAGCGCTGCAGGCAGCTATGGGAGGACCGGGAGACCCTGGTGACCAGGCTGCACAGCCAGGTCAGGCAGCTGCAGCAGGGCAGGGACGACTACTACACCAAGAACCAGGAGCTGCAGGTACGCACGCACGCACGCACTCACACACACGCATGCACACACACGCACGCACACACACGCATGCACACGCACGCATGCACACACACACACACACACACACACACGCATGCACACACACACTGACAGGAACAGGAACATTCGCTCAGCTGTTGTGTGTTTCCTCTGCAGAGCAAGTTGCAGGAATGCCAGAAGAAGATGGATGAGCTGGAGGCGGAGCTTCAGAGGGCCAACAACAAAGTGTGTCACACTGGTCACCTCCTCAACCAGATGACCATCAAGGTAAAGACATGTTCACGTCCTGACCTGATCTATCGTGAGATTTTAACATTTTCAATGATAACTGTATCGTGGTGTCATAGTTTTTCTGCTGATGTCATTTGAAAAGTGTTATTTAAGTACAAGAACCCTGTAGCAATGCTTGTGTTTTTTTTGCCGGGTCGTTCAATCAATAGTAGTTACTTAGAAATGTTGTTTATTTAAAGGTGTACTTCACCAAAAAACAATGCTGATTTATTTTGCACGTGATCTCACACATATCCAAAAACTGTAAAACCGTTTTGCAGATATTCATATTAAGAGTTGACTTGAGTTAAGTTGAGCACAACTGACGTCATCAGAAGGCACTGAATCATTGTGTCGTATTATTTACAAGCAACTGCAGATAACGAGATGAGAGTGCTTCACTTTCAGCAACGTGACAATGTAAAGTGTGTAGAATGTAAATATAAAAAGATTGTTGACCTCCAGCCTTTCTAGCTCATCCAGTCGAAACACTATGATGGCAAATCCAAACTATTATTTTTGTATTATATGTGTTATTTATTCAGTGTATTTTTATTCTGGTACCATGATCCACTACTAGACTAATACCTTCTATCTTACCACCAAAACAATGGTGGCGTGGGTTTTGTGGTTGGAGAAATCATCCTGGAATTGGAAGGCCAGGACAGTGTGTCTCTCTCTCTCTCTCTCTTTCTCTCTCTCTGTCTCTCTCTCTCTTTCTCTCTCTCTCTCTCTAGTCTCTCTCGCTCTCGCTCTCTCTGTCTCTCTCTCTCTCTTTCTCTCTCGCTCTCTCTGTCTCTCTCTCTGTCTCCCTCTCTCTCTCTCTCTCTCTCTGTCTCTCTCTCTCTGTCTCTCTGTCTCTCTTGTTCTGTTTGGGTCAGCCACACGGGGATTCTGGGTGTGTTTTCTGCGCCCCGGGTTCTGTCTGATGACCTGTCTGTCTGTTGCACTCCTCCACCCAGACAAAGGGAAGTCTTGAAAAACAAGCACCCGTCCTTTCAGGAAATGGCATTTTGAATCAGACTGTTTATATCATTGGCTTCAGGCACTCATTCATCATGGTATTTAGAGCATGAGTACATTCTCATGTGATGTAATAAAGGAACAGTTCACCTCAAAATTAATACTCTTCCATTGTCTGAAATAGGTTTAAAAGCCCAAACCAATTAAAAATGCTCCATATAAACACCTCAATCAGCTTAAACAGGCCCAAACCGGTTGATTGTAGAGAGGGGTAGTTTAAAGTTAAACTCCAAAGTGGAGATTTGAGATCCCCACATTAGCTGACGACTCGACTCGCTAGTCTTCCTGAGGTCCAAGACGACAATGTACATTATGACATAATGTCTGGCATAATTCATGCTTTAGATGTCATGATGTCATGATGACAGTATGAATTTATTTTTCACTGCGAGAAAGCGTACTTGAAGAAGTGTGTGAGAAGTGTCACTTGCGTCTCACGGTTAATGCGAGAGTTGGCAGACCTGTCAAGTTGTTGTTCATCACTTTTGCGCATGTCAGCTGTTGGGTGCATGCTGTGCGTGCGTGTCAACACCAGATCCTATTAAATCACCTCATGTAAAACGGTTGACCTAAAATCTTCAAAGCGATTGATTTCAATCGGATTGAGGAAAAAGTGTGCATGTAAACGCAGCTATTGTCATTGAGCTTTGATGTATTCCATCATATCGTGGTTGTATCAAATGGTGAACCTCATATAGTCGTATATCGAGTCGTATCATCGTGAGATAAGCATATCGTCCCATTCCTAATTGGAGGAAATGTTGGAAATGTTGCATCATCCCGCATGTATTTTCACATTGCAAAGGACTTTCATTTTGTTCATTTGAAAAGACAGTACTTCAGTGTCCTACAGTGCTGCCTAAACAGTTTGCTGCAACATCATCTTCAATGAGTGATTCTTTGCCCGCTCGTTATTGATCCTCTCACAAATGGTTGTGACAGCTTTGATTTGTCGCTCGGTTGCTGTGTTGCCCTCCGTCCTCATTGGTTGTCTTGTGTGTCCTTCAGCTGAGCAACAGTGAGAGCACCCAGCAGCAGATGAGCTTCCTGAACAAGCAGCTGCTGCTCCTGGGGGAGGCCCATAAGCTGTCCATGCAGGAGCTGCACCACGCAGGCCCCGACAATACAAAGGTAGGGGACAAATAAGTGTGTGTGTGTGTGTGTGTGTGTGTGTGTGTGTGTGTGTGAGTGTGTGTGTGTGTGTGTGTGTGTGTGTGTGTGTGTGTTGTGTGCAGCTATGCGTGTGACAGATGCAGAGGGCTGTGGAGAAGACATACTGAGGTGAAAAAAGGGACACTAATTGGGTTTGTTGGGCGTCTAGTAAAACTCTCCCACTGAAGCATCGTTAGTTTAGCTTGTAAGAAGTGTAATAATGAAGCATCGTTAGTTTAGCTTGTAAGAAGTGTAATAATGAAGCATCGTTAGTTTAGCTTGTAAGAAGTGTAATAATAAAACTCTCCCACTGAAGCATCGCTAGCTTAGCTTGTAAGAAGTGTAATAATCGATTAGTTTATGTGCCCTCTTCAATAACTCCACCAGGATTTGTCTTGTTTGACACATTGGTGCTGGTATAGAGAGAGAGGGCTTGACGGCTTGATGGACGACACTGACTTTTTGGCTCATTGGTCACCTTACCCAACATCTCATCAATGCATTAGTACCTAAATCATTCCTGTGCGTCCAATAGATCGCTCTTTCCGGTGCATCTCTCTACTGATCCACCGCCGATGTGTGGCACCCACCCGGGTGATGTGTAGCATCCACCCGGGTGATGTGTGGCACCCACCCGGGTGATGTGTGGCACCCACCCGGGTGATGTGTGGCATCCACCCGGGTGATGTGTGGCACCCACCCGGGTGATGTGTGGCACCCACCCGGGTGATGTGTGGCATCCACCCGGGTGATGTGTGGCACCCACCCGGGTGATGTGTGGCACCCACCCGGGTGATGTGTGGCACCCACCCGGGTGATGTGTGGCATCCACCCGGGTGATGTGTAGCATCCACCCGGGTGATGTGTGGCACCCACCCGGGTGATGTGTGGCACCCACCCGGGTGATGTGTGGCACCCACCCGGGTGATGTGTGGCATCCACCCGGGTGATGTGTGGCATCCACCCGGGTGATGTGTGGCATCCACCCGGGTGATGTGTAGCATCCACCCGGGTGATGTGTGGCACCCACCCGGGTGATGTGTGGCACCCACCCGGGTGATGTGTGGCACCCACCCAGGTGATGTGTGGCATCCACCCGGGTGATGTGTGGCACCCACCCGGGTGATGTGTGGCATCCACCCGGGTGATGTGTGGCACCCACCCGGGTGATGTGTGGCATCCACCCGGGTGATGTGTGGCACCCACCCGGGTGATGTGTGGCATCCACCCGGGTGATGTGTGGCACCCACCCGGGTGATGTGTGGCATCCACCTGGGTGATGTGTGGCATCTACCCGGGTGATGTGTGGCACCCACCCGGGTGATGTGTGGCACCCACCCAGGTGATGTGTGGCATCCACCTGGGTGATGTGTGGCATCTACCCGGGTGATGTGTGGCACCCACCCAGGTGATGTGTGGCATCCACCTGGGTGATGTGTGGAACCCACCCAGGTGATGTGTGGCACCCACCCGGGTGATGTGTGGCATCCACCCGGGTGATGTGTGGAACCCACCCGGGTGATGTGTGGCATCCACCCGGGTGATGTGTGGAACCCACCCAGGTGATGTGTGGCATCCACCTGGGTGATGTGTGGCACCCACCCAGGTGATGTGTGGCATCCACCCGGGTGATGTGTGGCACCCACCTGGGTGGATGCCGGGTGATGTGTGGCATCCACCTGGGTGATGACTGGTGATGCACGGCAGCCACTTTGCGCAAAGAAAGCTCACCACACATCAGCTGTCACGCTGGAGAGTCGAGGACTGAAAGTGCCAATTAGATATCGAAGGATGAGTTGGCGGCCATGATGACAGGAAGGCCTGTGTGTGAATTTAGCCAGGGCACCGGGGTTACAACACCCCCCAGGGCACTGGGGTTATAACACCCCCCAGGGCACCGGGGTTATAACACCCCCCAGGGCACCGGGGTTACAACACCCCCCAGGGCACCGGGGTTATAACACCCCCCAGGGCACCGGGGTTCCCCCAGGGCACCGGGGTTACAACACCCCCCAGGGCACCGGGGTTACAACACCCCCCAGGGCACCGGGGTTATAACACCCCCCAGGGCACTGGGGTTATAACACCCCCCAGGGCACCGGGGTTATAACACCCCCCAGGGCACTGGGGTTATAACACCCCCCAGGGCACTGGGGTTATAACACCCCCCAGGGCACTGGGGTTATAACACCCCCCAGGGCACTGGGGTTATAACACCCCCCAGGGCACTGGGGTTATAACACCCCCCAGGGCACTGGGGTTATAACACCCCCCAGGGCACTGGGGTTACAACACCCCCCAGGGCACTGGGGTTATAACACCCCCCAGAGCACCGGGGTTATAACACCCCCCAGGGCACCGGGGTTACAACACCCCCCAGGGCACCGGGGTTATAACACCCCCCAGGGCACCGGGGTTATAACACCCCCCAGGGCACTGGGGTTATAACACCCCCCAGGGCACCGGGGTTATAACACCCCCCAGGGCACCGGGGTTATAACACCCCCCAGGGCACTGGGGTTATAACACCCCCCAGGGCACTGGGGTTATAACACCCCCCAGGGCACTGGGGTTATAACACCCCCCAGGGCACTGGGGTTATAACACCCCCCAGGGCACTGGGGTTATAACACCCCCCAGGGCACTGGGGTTATAACACCCCCCAGGGCACTGGGGTTACAACACCCCCCAGGGCACTGGGGTTATAACACCCCCCAGAGCACCGGGGTTATAACACCCCCCAGGGCACCGGGGTTACAACACCCCCCAGGGCACCGGGGTTATAACACCCCCCAGGGCACTGGGGTTATAACACCCCCAGGGCACCGGGGTTATAACACCCCCCAGGGCACCGGGGTTATAACACCCCCCAGGGCACTGGGGTTATAACACCCCCAGGGCACCGGGGTTACACCCAAAGTGCTTTACATATCTGTGTGTGTGTGTGTGTGTGTTGGGGGGGGGGGGGGGGGGGGTGCTTGACTCATCCACCACCGATGTCTAGCTCCCACCTGGATGATGCAACGCTCACCACACATCAGCTGTCACGGTGGAGAGATGAGGACTGAAGGTGCCAATTAGATAGAATTAGATGATTGAAGGAAGGCCTGTGTGGGAATTTAGGAGAGTGAAAAAAAGTGATCCGCACACCTTTGGAGCTCCTGTTTGAGGGTTTTCATTAGCGTGACGTTTCAAGCCACACAGGCTCTTCTTCCTCAAAGCGTCTGAGGAAGAGCCTCCTCTCTCCACCCACTGCCGGAGAACGAGGGGGAGAGAAAGAGAACGATCACAATCTAAGAATGTATACTCTTGAGTACATTTTAAATGAGCTACTTTTGACTTGTATGTACTGTAAGTAGATTGTTACACCAGTACTTTTACTTCTACTTAAGTCAAATGTCAGCAAAGCAACAGTATGCTCTGGACCCTCCTGTGTTGTGTCTCAGGAGGCCCAGATGCTGCAGGCGTCCTACGCCAAGGAGGTGGCGACGCTGAGGCAGAACCTGCTGCTTCAGGGCCAGAAGGTGGAGGCGGCGCAGCAGAGAGTCGGCGAGCTGGAGACCCATCTCTCCAAGAAGGAACACCTCATCGCCGAGCAGAAGAAGTTCCTCGAGGACGTCAAATGCCAGGCCAAGTGAGTGTCCGCTGGTCAAGGTTTAGTCTCGGCTCCCGGACTATTGGAGATCTCCACCTGGCGCCGACCAATCGTCTGGGAACTTCTACTTCCTACATAGTGAAACAAACTGGAGATACAGCGAATCATGTAACACAGAGGGAACTTTTCAACACTAGAAAGGCTGCGCCGCCTCGCCCGCCCTGCAGCTCGCCCGCAGCTCGGCTGCTGTGTGGCCTCACCTGCTCTATTGGTATGCGCAGCGCACAGTTGCTCAACTTCGCTGTCATCACTGATGACATCACAATTGCTCGAGTGACCATCACTGATCACTCATGGAGTGCTCGAGTGACATCACTCAGCGCACAATTCCTCAACTTCGCATCACTGATGATGTGAGTGATGATGTCATAGACACTGTGACATCATCAGTGACATCATCATTACTGACCAAAATCATCACAAATCTCACAATGTGTGACCAAAATCGAAGACAGACAGAGCCCACATACTCAATGATGATGATGATTGAAAATGGATGTCCCAAGCAACATTACATGATTTGATTACATGATTTTACCCGTTGACAAGAACACGACCTCTGCATGACCTCTGCATGACCTCTGCATGACCTCTGCATGTCACCGCCCCTTTTTTTTTTTACTCTAATTGTTTCTACCCAGTTTTAATAACGGAAGCTGGGATGAAAGTTCTGTCTCTAGTTGAGCGACGCGGGATATGAAACGAAAAGTAAAACGGCTAAACTGAGCAGTAGATTGTCAAGAAGACCGATTTTTACGATTTTATGATATCCTTGTCTATTTTGACTGTATTTTACTGCCTTTTACTGTACTTTGCTTTTAACAGGTGCTTTTAATAACATCTAGGGACAGGCATTGCAAATTAGCCTTGGCTATAAATGCTGGGATACATGTCATCAGACGTTGACAAATGTTTATGTTGTGTATCTGTCCCTATTTAAATAAATAAATGAAAATAAAAATGAATAAGAACTTGATTAAGTTCCTAGGAAGTCATCTGTCCTAGAGATAATACGCTGTTCCTGGTTTTATAGCAGCAGTAGACAAATGAAGCTGCTAACCATGCAGTTGGTCTCTCTAAAGCACTGTTAATAACAGTTAATATCACCAGTTTAGACGAGATGACAGTAGACTTGATGGAGAAATGGTTTCCACAGCAGCAGCTCCAGCCTAAAGACAGAGCTTAGTGCTCTAGACATCACATGCTGCATCTGTATTCATAGAGGCAGGTACAAAGTGTGCAGTGCGCCATCTAATTTTGGAAGTCAGTCACCTGTTTCTGTGCCTGCATGTGCAATTAGTCTCTCTCTCTCTCTCTCTCTCTCTCTCTCTCTCTCTCTCTCTCTCTCTCTCTCTCTCTCTCTCTCTCTCTCTCTCACACACACTCACACACACACACACACACACACACACACAAACTTTCTCATTTCCCTTTTTGTATTTTCTTTCTTCTCTCCCTCTGCTTTTTTCCCTTCGTCCCCCCTCTCGCTCTCTCTCCCTCTCTCCCCCTCTCTCTCTCTCCTTCTCCCCCCCCCTCTCTCTCTCTCTCTCCCTCTCCCCCTCTACAGGGCTGAGCTGCAGGCATCAGAGAGCAGGCACCAGGCCCAGAGGAGAGTCACCCAGCTCCTGCAGACGGAGCTCTTACAGCTCTATAGCAGAGTGGAGATGGAGGCTCCTGCCTCCAGCACCATCAGCAGCTCACCACAAGGGGGCAGAGCTGATCCACGCACTCCTACTGAGTCCAGGTGAGGCAATGCTCCAAAGGATTATATCATTTCTTTCTTTTCAAGATGGTCCAAAAGTTTTTATGCTTTCCAGACATTAAACTTCTGCGATTCAGGGATCGTCATATTCTGTGGGAGATGTTGCAACACATTCTCACTCCCAACTCCCAACGTCAACATACCACATACAACATATCGGTCAGGCCCATTTTTGAACACACTGGGTACCCACACTGGTACACACTGTACTACCTACTGGGTACCCTTTTTAACACACTAACACACTGGGTGGGTACCCCTTTTAACACACTGGGTACCCTTTTTAACACACTGGGTACCCTTTTTAACACACTGGGTACACCTTTAACACACTGGATAACCCTTTTTCCTCATTTTACAACATGCCGGGGGCGTCAGTATGTTGACGAGTTAGGACTGAGCACGGGTTGTTTAATTAGGTCCCAAACGTTGGTTAATGGTTAAATTTAGGCAATTTTGGTTAGAAGTTACAAGTTTGGTTAAAGGAGAATTTCATTTTTTTACACCACGGTCCTTATTTCCAGCTTAAAATATGATCTTTTACTCACCCAAATAACTTTGGTTTCATTTGCATGTCCACAGAACATTTTGAGCTCGGAGTAGCATCCTCAAACAGGCTATAACGGGCGCAAACGGGGCAAGGTGCATGCGCTCTGTAAATAACACATCTTCTGTCACATCGCGGTTCATTATGGCAGTATCTATATGCCAAGCTACGCTGCTAAGCTAACAACAACATACTGTAACAGACGAGTCAACTCTGACCTGCCCCAGATGTGCTTCAGAAGAAGCAGTGAGAAGCGCTTCTGTTAGAGAAACCACAGAAGAAGAACATAAGCACTGTAAGCCCATCCGGGGCAGGTCAGAGTTGACTCGTCTGTTACAGTATGTTGTTGTTAGCTTAGCAGCCTAGCTTGGCATATAGATATGATCTGATGTCAAGATTATGGACGATTCAATTCAATTGGCGCTCGTGTGGAATAAGGCCACATATCAACAACAAACAGCAGCGGGAGATAAACTGGGAGGTGTTATCTATGTGACGGACACTCGGACAGCAAACAGAGCAGGCTGTCAGCAGTCGGGAGCACAAGAGGTTAGTTAGATCGCTAATTCATGTTCTCATAATTATATAACAACCACAATGAACCGCGATGTGACAGAAAATGTGTTATTTACAGAGCGCATGCACCTTGCCCCGTTTGCGCCCGTTATAGCCTGTTTGAGGATGCTACTCCGAGCTCAAAATGTTCTGTGGACATGCGAATGAAACCAAAGTTATTTGGGTGAGTAAAAGATCATATTTTAAGCTGGAAATAAGGACCGTGGTGTAAAAAACCGAAATTCTCCTTAAGGTGAGGGGTATGGTAAGGTTTAGGCAAATAAAACAACTTGTGTTGTGGTTATGGTTAGGCAACTAAAACAACATTTTTAAGGTTAAGGCTGAAATATACTTCCGCGTCCGCCTCGACTTGGAGCCTTGCCGGCGGCGGCTGGTCCTATATACTCGAACGTCAGCTTGACGAGGGGTCGCAGGGGGAGGAGTCCCCAGCAAAATGAGTCAATTGTGTGATTTCACTAGGATTTAAATGACTAGAAGTTAGTCCAAGGAGAGAATGTAGTGCAGATACTTGGTAATATCTTTCCCTTTCTCCTGTTATCTCCCCATCTACATTATATTCTAAGAGAATGGGTTGGTGCTAGTTTTCTGATTATGATTCTGAATCAAACATTAATAAACCTGTAATGGAAAGTGCTGCAGATTTTTTTGACTGTTGTTTTCATCATAAGAATGATTCATGTTTTCTCCTCCACAGTGATGTCATAATGCCAGACGGACCAATCAAAACCATGTTTTCTCCTCCACAGTGTCATAATGCCAGACGGACCAATCAAAACCAACGCCAATGAGGAGGTGGACTTTAGCCCACCGCACGAGGCCCCCCGGGGCAACGGCAGCACTTTATCGCCAGGGCAACCGAAGGCGACCAACTCTTCCAAGACTGCAGCCAACTCCATCAATGGCAGCCAGGACCTCGCCACGACCTCTGCTGGTGGAGCCCTGCTTCTCCTGTCCACACGCCCCCCTACCGCCCCCCTCCCACACACGCCCCTCACTGTGGGCTCCTACCCCCAGCCTCACTGTGGGCTCCTACCCCAGCCTCACTGTGGGCTCCTACCCCAGCCTCACTGTGGGCTCCTACCCCAGCCTCACTGTGGGCTCCTACCCCAGCGCCAAGAGCTTTCTGGGCATGCGGGCACGCGAGCTGTTCCGCACCAAGAGTGAGAGCCAGTGTGACGAAGAGGAGCAACCGCAGCCTCCGCGCCTGGCTGGGCTCGCCCACAGCTTGAAGACTGACTTGTGCGTTGAGCCACCCGGCCCGGGACACAGCGCCCACCGTTAGCCCCCGCCCCTGGCCCGGGACATAGTGCCGCCGTTAGCCCCGCCCCTGGACACAAAGGCGCCTCCGTTAGCCCCGCCCCCGGCCACTACACCCCTGTTAGCACCGCCCCGGGACACAGAGGCGCCTCCGTTAGCCCCGCCCCCCGGCCTGGGACATAACGCCCCTGTTAGCCCCGCCCCTGTCCCGCCCCTCACCCCCCTCCCCGCCCCTGTCGCCCAGGGGAGCCCTCTCACTGTGTCCTCCAAGGAGACGCCCTCTGAAAGCAAGCTGCAGCGCGCCTCCAGCCAGGAGAGCCCCAGGAGGAAGGCCGGGGCCGGGCCGGCCAGAGGGAGGCTGCAGGCCGGCCAGGCGCGGGCCCCGGCAGCAGCACCTAAAGATCATGGACTACAACGAAACACATCATGAGCACAGCTAGAGACATGGAAGGAGGAGAGACTGAAGTTTAAGGAGGAAAAGCTACAAGCATAAATCAGCAAAAGAGAAAAAACACGTCAAACAACTCTTTTGAATTCACTGTTATTTTTGTTCCATTCCTTTGAGTGGACAACAGGATTTGCCCCTTTTTTCCATTGATTCATTCCCCTGAACAGTAGAGAGAGAGAGAGAGAGAGAGAGAGAGAGAGAGAGAGAGAGAGAGAGAGAGAGAGAGAGAGAGAGAGAGAGAGAGAGAGAGAGAGAGAGAGAGAGAGAGAGAGAGAGAGAGAGAGAGAGAGAGAGAGAGAGAGAGAGAGAGAGAGAGAGAGAGAGAGAGAGAGAGAGAGAGAGAGAGAGAGAGAGAGAGAGAGAGAGAGAGAGAGAGAGAGAGAGAGAGAGAGAGAGAGAGAGAGAGAGAGAGAGAGAGAGAGAGAGAGAGAGAGAGAGAGAGAGAGACCTGGTCTTGGAACAAAGATGCTCAGACACCCATGATGGCATGTGAGTCTAGCAATCAATGTCATGATCCTTTGAAGTAAACCATAACGAGGCACCCTGAGTCAAGTTTGTAGAGTTAAAAATGAACATGTAAAAGCTAAAACCACAAATCTGCACACTTTCGACAAGCTTGAAACAAGGACAACAGAATGAGAGCGATTACGTTTGCGATGATCGTTTGCCTCGACACCGAATCCCTGGTGAGCGCCTGTACAAGTGTTACATGGAAGTAGTGCTGTGCAGTATGAAATGACGTTTTAAAAAACGACTCTAAGCCTACCGACATTTCCATTCAACAAAAGGTCAATTGACTTTTTTTGTCCTGAAGTAAGATATGTGTTGGAGAGAGAATGTGTTTGTCTGCAAATGTTCCGATATTTGCGAGCGTGTACGTTATGGAAGCATGTCGGTCCTTGTTTTTCCGCAAAGATGCAATAAGGAAAATGTACGAAATTTAGAAACGAATGAAATTTTATGAATTTTTTAGTAACTAGTAGTTTCTGTCGTACCTTTATCTTTTATTTATTCAACCATTATTTATCCATGTACCAGATACCTGCTTGATCAATGAAGGGTGCTCACAATTGTATATCCTAAATTTGAATCAGACACGGCAAGTGACTTTGAGTCACGACACGAGCGCTAGCTACACTAAGAAGCTGTTTTTTATTCAAGTCTTACATCTCGATATTTAGAAAGTGCCAAGCAAACCGTGTGACACACGCTGACTGAAGATCTCAAAACAGAAGTGTGGTGGAATAGCGTGATCCTCTCACGCGCTACGTCCTGCCGGTGAACTCCTCACTGTCGGGTGAAAAGAAGCGGCTGGCAACTGCACATGTATCAGTGGAAGCATGTGCTACTCTACGGCTCTGCCCAGATCAGCAGAGGGGGTGGAGCAACAACCATGAAACAGGAATTGGCTAAGCACAATTGGGGAGAAAGTGTGAGAAGAAATGAAAAAACAAAAAAAAACGATAAAAAAAAAGTCTCGTCCAGCCGGTTTTACCCTCCCTTTCCACAGGTCTCTCGCCGACACAGAATACGGAGTTACCTCATTTCTCTACTTTAAGTATTACAAGTAAACTCCTGTTTTGAAAGTAGACTTCAAATCCTGTTGTCCACCAGGAACTCCTGCTGTCATTTCCTTCTGCCTCGCTATCTAAAGCATGTTCAACAATCCACTTTAAAACGCCAACCATAGTAACTACAGCAAACCAAGACAGAAGGTACAATCAGCACAAACTGAACGCAGAGTTGAAAAGCAGGACTCTGCTTTCCAGCTGGAGGATTTGGGACAAAATGGCAAAAAAAAGGAAGTTCTTAAAGCAGTTGCTTGTGTTTAACTGTGAACAATAAAGATCGTCTTCAATGTTTTGCACTACAAAGCTGCGTGTTGTTCTTTGTAGACGCCGTGTGTCTTGTGGTTCTGTGTAACAAACCATCTGGTGGGTCAGGTTAGAACATCCAGATGACATCACAGAATATTTATAAATCCAAACTATAAATTACTTTCCAAAACAATTTTGAAACGTGCAATTAAGAAAAAAGTAATCAAAACCAGTCTTTAAAATAGGTGACGCATAAAACCAACAACAATCCAAAAGTCAGTACACATCACTGACAATAAATAATAATATCGTTCTACTGCAAGTTGCACTGCTAAAACACTTTTTTTGGTTATTGTAAATTTAAGTTTTAGTTTGTTAAAATGAGCATTATTTTTTTATTGAAATTACCAATTACCTCGTTTATTACCCTATAACTAGATGAATGATGAATAGTTTGACAGTTATTGAGAGTTGATTTGAGTTAATGAGTTATTAATTTGAGTTAGTGTGGACCAGTGATGTCACTGGTCCACACTGTAACACTCAATAACTGTCAAATTTAAATGACAGACTTCAAAACAGTTTACAGTTTTTCTGATATACTACTGATGTTCTAATGATACAAAGCTGGTTGAAAATGGGCGGAGTGTTCCTTTAAACATAATACGAAATGATGACAGTCACTGTTTGATTAGGGCTTCTTCTAAGGACCCAGTTTTTGAAGTTGAAGGATCTTGCACGGGGTCCCGGCCCCAAGGTTGAGAAACTCTGGACTCATGATGATGTCGCCACTAAGACAGTGAGTAATGCTTGAACTGATCTTTTTTCAAAATGTCCTGAATGGCTTTTGAATAACTAACATCCTAAAGTTTCTCATGAAGCATTTCTAAAATATAGACAGAGGATCATGTCTGCTGTTTTATTGTCCCGCTCCACCAGAGGGCACTGTTGCCCCAAAAACAAAGTGTGACACTGCAGCCATGTTGGGATCAACAGGTAAGGCTAAATATGGTGTTACATAGTTGATGATTGAAGATGATTGAAGTCCTAAGGCTATTACAGTGTTACTAATGTCATTACATGACAGTTAAGGCTATTACAGTGTTACTAATGTCTTTACATGACAGTTAAGGCTATTACAGTGTTACTAAGGTCTTTACGTGACGGTTAAGGGCTGTTACAGTGTTACTAAAGTCATTACGTGACGGTGTAGGTGATATTGATGATGTAAGATAGTTTTTTATTTATTTTCTCCTTTTCAAATGTGAAGTTTCTTTATTACATACTTTATGTTTTGCATTTCGTTAGGTGTTATTTTTCTGATCACTTTTACTCTGCTAATAATGTGTGTTGCTCAATAATGAAATGGTAGTACAGGTGTAAAGAGAGAGAAGCACCTAATGCAACAGACTGTCGTCAGTGAATCCAATTAGAGAAATATTACTGATTGTGTCAAAACATACAGATTTATAGAATTAAGTCATCTGCATTAATTGATTAGTTTATTTTTAATTGGGTTCACAATTGGGTTAATTGGGTTCACTGATAAAAACTGGAAAAAAGTGTCAATTTTCCAGTGTCTGCACTTACAGTATTTTGTGATTGTGCATGTGTGTGTCTGTGTGTGTGTGTGTGTGTGTGTGTGTGTGTGTGTGTGTGTGTGTGTGTGTGTGTGTGTGTGTTTTATCAGCTCACAATTCCCTGGGCCATGCTGTTGGGTCTCATACGGCTTCCGGGACTGAATCATTTTTGTGAGTATAACCGAACCCAAGTATGATTAGTTTATCAAACGTGTGCATATGTATTTCATGAGAGAGTGGAGGGAAAAAAGTGCTATGATTAATTTACCAGCATTCCGCAGGGTCAAGGAAATTGATGCAGGATAATTGGGCACATAGGGAATCCTCTGCAATTTGTGCTTTCAGACTCGACTTGAGAAATTAGGTGTCAGTGCAAATGTGAAATTGCTCCTCAATGTTCTCAAAGATTCCATGAAAATTTAAATCTAAATCTGAAGTATTTCCAGCAAAGGGATTCTTCCCTTTTTTGCCAACTTGAAATGAAGCCCTGTGAAAATGATCTGAATGAGAGGAAGTGTAGCGGGGAGCAGACATGGAGCTGTGTAAAGTTAGGAGTGCACTCCGAGGAGAATGTCAGCCTCTTGCTCTCAGTCAAATCCGTGTGCAAGAATTCATCCAATTCTTTTTGACAAGAAGTAAAGTTTGAATTTATCTGAAGATATGTAATTATAATATTCCACATATGTACACCTATGTGTAATGCAGAACAGCACTTGGCCGATGCAGGATAGCCGACTACTTTTTTTCAGTGCGGAAGCTCCAAGGTACAAAGCATGTGAGTTGTGACACATGTACTGTATGTTCGCCTGAATGAGAATAAATCAACACAGGAGTGAATAATTAATTTAAAAGCGTGTTCAGAAGGTCACTGATTGATAAAGTTGCTATATATATTTAGTTTTAAAGAAGTTAGAAAGAGAAACTTTTAATTAGCCTACAAGAAAAATATTCCAATAAACCTTTTCAATTTTTTGCCAGTGGCAAAGTTTCTAATGCAATAGTCGTCAACTACATTAAGAATGTGATGTGTGTGTGTGTGTGTGTGTGTGTGTGTGTGTGTGTGTGTGTGTATGTATGTATTCGCTTCCAATACAAGTATTTCTTAATAGTCTGTTACAGAAAATTAATAAATCATTCTCATAACTGAGTCTGATCAAAACTTATGTGAAATTTTATATTCATGCAGGATCAAGATAAACTGATCGCTTAAAGTCTTGCTCCGAAATCCTAGTTATATTTAAATGTTACTGTTTATTCCTCATGGACACACAGTGCAAAAGAAAATGCTAAACAAGAATATTTTTGGTAAGCATACTACATACTGACACTCTGGAAAACGGCTTCATTTGTCCTCATTAAAAGCTTAAAAGTCCATGAATAAATAATCATTAAAGAGGATACTTTTTTCCCCTTTATCTAAGGCCTTATGCAAAATACACTGACTAAATAAATATGCTCTATAAAGTCTGTTTAGAAACGTCCCCTCCCCTCCCCTCTCCACCACCACATTTAGATGGCTGACATGCTGACATGCACCTAAAGATCACATCCTACAGTGGCTGTTTGGCTTTGGAGGGAAAAATTGGACCTCCGAGAGTCAAGTTAATGCAATTAAGTGAGGATGATGAGTCTCTCACACATGCACGCACTCTCTCTCTCTCTCTCTCTCTCTCTCTCTCTCTCCCTCTCTCTCTCCCTCTCTCTCTCCCTCTCTCTCTCTCTCTCTCTCTCTCTCTCCCTCACTCTCTCGTTTGAATCAGTAAGCAAAGCAGAATCTAAACTTAAAGGGGAGAAGAGAAGAGAAGAAAGCGAGAGATGAGCATCATGCACAGACCAGTCCCAGTGGTTTAATTATTTTAATTATCTTTCCTCTTTCAGCGTGCCTAAAAAAAGAGGCCATTAAAGGCTGCCCGTTTGGGTTAATCTGATTAAAAAAAACAAGATGGAGGGAAAGATGAAAGGCTGCACATGTCAGTGCTGATCAGGGGAGTCAAAACTGCTATTTGCGAACTGGGCCGGTTGTTAAAGTGGGTAGAAAGTCGTGTGAGAGAGTGGATTTTTAAAATACATTTTTCCTCCGTTCAAAACGCCCTCTTTCCTCAGCCTCTTGTTACTCCCCTCAAACTAACGCCATGTTTAGTAGCTACTCTGCGTGTCTGTTACTCCCCTCAAACTAACGCCATGTTTAGTAGCTACTCTGCTGTGTGTCTGTTACTCCCCTCAAACTAACGCCATGTTTAGTAGCTACTCTGCTGTGTGTCTGTTACTCCCCTCAAACTAACGCCATGTTTAGTAGCTACTCTGCTGTGTGTCTGTTACTCCCCTCAAACTAACTCCATGTTTAGTAGCTACTCTGCTGTGTGTCTGTTACTCCCCTCAAACTAACTCCATGTTTAGTAGCTACTCTGCTGTGTGTCTGTTACTCCCCTCAAACTAACGCCATGTTTAGTAGCTACTCTGCTGTGCTGGCAGCAGGGCAGGCAAACATAGTGTGAGTGGAAAAGAAAGATAAAAGTATACGTTTCAGGCCTAATGATACGCTTTAGTTTTCAGACACCATTGGAGGAAATTGCTGCAGGCACCATTAGCTTAGCAGTTAGTAACACCAGAAGGGCTGATTAGGGCCGGCGATCGGTACTCAATGCCTTTATAAGGTATCGACCGAAATGCGATACCTGCATTCGATCCTTTTTCGACACCGATCTACTGTAGAAAAAAAAGACTATTTGTATGGTTTTTGCTCACAGCCGAGCGTTAAGCAGCTACGGTCCATACAGCCTGTGGTGGTGGAGTGGAGCGCGCTGTGCGCGTTAGGGTTGAACTAGAACTGCAGATATATCCGTCCACAACGCTTGCCAATACAGCACACAACTAATCAAATCAATTAGCTATAGCACAATCGGATAAAAAATGTCCTGCCTTTTTTTTTGTCCGAGGCGGACGATGCTCCATGTTTCTAACGTCGGGCCGAGCAGAAACGTGCATCCAGATCGGGGGCCGCTTGCAGCCGGAGCCGTTCAGCCGAGCAAACGCACCGCTGTCAGGTTCCATCATGTGCCGTGTGTTCAAGTCCCTCTGACGGCAGAGCTTGACATTTGTTTCGGGGGTGAGAACGAGCACAAAAGCAGCACAGGTGTTGAGAGAGAGAGAGAGAGAGAGAGAGAGAGGAAACAACAAAGATCTACTTTCAAACTAAATCAAGCAGAAGGAAATGTCCTGAGTGTGTAGAGAGATGGAGGGGAGCCCATGCAATATTAAAAGCGCCCGTGTCTGGCGATGCCAAGCCGTGCCACTCCTCTCCTCCGCCGCTCCCGCTCCCTCCCTGCTTCCCGGCCATCGGCTCTTCCCTCAAGGTGACACTTCAAAGCGGGCACGCAGACGTGGCAGGCCTGTCTGTCGGCACAGCGCCAGGCAGCCCCCACCCCCTCACGCTCTCTCTACCCGCCCACCACCCACTCCACCCTGCTACCCCCCCCCTCCCTACCCCCCCCCCCCCCCCCCCACCCCCCACCTCAAAGACACAGCGCCTACCCCCCGCTGGGCCGGGTCAGCGCCAAGATCCACACCGCTTGCCACTCGGGAGCCCCTGTCAAAAAGTCTACCCCGCAAGCTTAATTAATAACGGCCCGTTCCTAATGCAAACCCTCTGAATCGGCAGCCTGTTTCCCACCGTTGCTGTTGGTGAGTTGTGACGCCTCGACAGAAGGCAGACAAGAAGAGGAGGGATGGTTTTGGGGAAGCATCCAAATCATTTGAAATTCCATGATTGGGCTCCACATGCATTATTCTCCGTGCGTTATAACCTATTTTCTGTGTTGTGCAGCGTGCCTGGCTGTGTGTCTCCTCATCGAACCAAAGAACATGGGGCTGCTCTGCTCGGCGTCTGCCTGACACTGGATTGAAACGGTCAAATAAATACCTCCTAACTGCTGCTCCTGACCACTTCTGCTTGACCTCGGTGGGAAAAATCTAGAGAATAGCTACGTACTGATAGGCTACACTAGGCTTCGCCGGGCTCAAAACGCCACTGAGTCGATGAAACTAGCTGACAAGTAGGCTATATAGTCATGCTGATTTCAATGGTCAAATCGGTTTTAAAATTGCTGAGAAAAGTGTGTTTTCTGCGTTAGCAAGCTAATCAAGCTAATTGTGATCAGCTTGCCGCAAGGAACTGTGGGGCGGCATTATCGGCTTTCCGTTCGTAAAAGATGCATGATGTAGAGTCTGGTGCAGTGCTATGCTAAAGGAGCTAAGTCAGGAAGCATTGAAGCTCCTTTCCTTAGCGCTCCTTTCCTTAGTGCTTAGCTTGCTTTCCTTAGTGCTTAGCTCGCTTTCCTTAGTGCTTAGCTTGCTTTCCTTAGTGCTTAGCTCGCTTTCCTTAGCGCTCCTTTCCTTAGTGCTTAGCTCGCTTTCCTTAGCGCTCCTTTCCTTAGCGCTCCTTTCCTTAGCGCTTAGCTCGCTTTCCTTAGTGCTTAGCTTGCTTTCCTTAGCGCTTAGCTCGCTTTCCTTAGTGCTTAGCTTGCTTTCCTTAGCGCTTAGCTCGCTTTCCTTAGTGCTTAGCTTGCTTTCCTTAGCGCTTAGCTCGCTTTCCTTAGTGCTTAGCTCGCTTTCCTTAGCGCTCCTTTCCTTAGCGCTCCTTTCCTTAGCGCTTAGCTCGCTTTCCTTAGTGCTTAGCTCACTTTCCTTAGCGCTTAGCTCGCTTTCCTTAGTGCTTAGCTTGCTTTCCTTAGTGCTTAGCTCGCTTTCCTTAGTGCTTAGCTTGCTTTCCTTAGTGCTTAGCTCGCTTTCCTTAGCGCTCCTTTCCTTAGTGCTTAGCTCGCTTTCCTTAGCGCTCCTTTCCTTAGCGCTCCTTTCCTTAGCGCTTAGCTCGCTTTCCTTAGTGCTTAGCTTGCTTTCCTTAGCGCTTAGCTCGCTTTCCTTAGTGCTTAGCTTGCTTTCCTTAGCGCTTAGCTCGCTTTCCTTAGTGCTTAGCTCGCTTTCCTTAGCGCTTAGCTCGCTTTCCTTAGTGCTTAGCTCGCTTTCCTTAGCGCTCCTTTCCTTAGCGCTCCTTTCCTTAGCGCTTAGCTCGCTTATCTTAGTGCTTAGCTTGCTTTCCTTAGTGCTTAGCTCGCTTTCCTTAGTGCTTAGCTCGCTTTCCTTAGTGCTTAGCTTGCTTTCCTTAGTGCTTAGCTTGCTTTCCTTAGTGCTTAGCTCGCTTTCCTTAGTGCTTAGCTCGCTTTCCTTAGCGCTCCTTTCCTTAGCGCTCCTTTCCTTAGTGCTTAGCTCGCTTTCCTTAGTGCTTAGCTCGCTTTCCTTAGTGCTTAGCTCGCTTTCCTTAGCGCTCCTTTCCTTAGCGCTCCTTTCCTTAGTGCTTAGCTTGCTTTCCTTAGTGCTTAGCTTGCTTTCCTTAGTGCTTAGCTTGCTTTCCTTAGTGCTTAGCTTGCTTTCCTTAGTGCTTAGCTTGCTTTCCTTAGTGCTTAGCTCGCTTTCCTTAGTGCTTAGCTCGCTTTCCTTAGCGCTTATCTTGCTTTCCTTAGTGCTTAGCTCGCTTTCCTTAGTGCTTAGCTCGCTTTCCTTAGTGCTTAGCTCGCTTTCCTTAGCGCTCCTTTCCTTAGTGCTCCTTTCCTTAGCGCTTAGCTCGCTTTCCTTAGTGCTTAGCTTGCTTTCCTTAGCGCTTAGCTCGCTTTCCTTAGTGCTTAGCTCGCTTTCCTTAGTGCTTAGCTCGCTTTCCTTAGTGCTTAGCTCGCTTTCCTTAGTGCTTAGCTCGCTTTCCTTAGCGCTCCTTTCCTTAGCGCTCCTTTCCTTAGTGCTTAGCTCGCTTTCCTTAGCGCTCCTTTCCTTAGTGCTTAGCTCGCTTTCCTTAGCGCTCCTTTCCTTAGCGCTCCTTTCCTTAGTGCTTAGCTTGCTTTCCTTAGTGCTCCTTTCCTTAGCGCTCCTTTCCTTAGTGCTTAGCTTGCTTTCCTTAGCGCTCCTTTCCTTAGCGCTCCTTTCCTTAGTGCTTAGCTTGCTTTCCTTAGCGCTCCTTTCCTTAGTGCTTAGCTCGCTTTCCTTAGCGCTCCTTTCCTTAGTGCTTAGCTCGTTTTCCTTAGCGCTCCTTTCCTTAGTGCTTAGCTCGCTTTCCTTAGCGCTCCTTTCCTTAGCGCTCCTTTCCTTAGTGCTTAGCTTGCTTTCCTTAGTGCTCCTTTCCTTAGCGCTCCTTTCCTTAGCGCTTAGCTCGCTTTCCTTAGTGCTTAGCTTGCTTTCCTTAGCGCTTAGCGCTTAGCTTGCTTTCCTTAGCGCTTAGCTCGCTTTCCTTAGCGCTTAGCGGCACTTATCATGGCTGCCAGTGATGTACTTCCGGGTCGCTCCTAAGCCAGGGAGGGATCGACCACAGCCCTGGAGTATGACAAGACAAGACATACACACCCTGACGTACACACCCTGACGTACACACACACACACACACACACACACACACACACACACACACACACACACACACACACACACACACAAAAGACTGCCTCAGCTGGGTCCAGGGCAGGTAATCACCTCTCAGACCTGGAGGGAGAGTTTTCGGGAGCGTGATGTGATCGATATGTGCCGATCCGTCTGCCTGTGTCAGCCTCAGATGAGAGGAGAGAGCAGGAGACAGGAGGACCGTGAAGGCAGGTCGCCTCAGATGAGAGGAGAGAGCAGGAGACAGGAGGACCGTGAAGGCAGGTCGCGGGGAGGTTCTGCGGCGGCCCATCTGATGTCTGCTAAAGCACTCATCAGTGTGTGGAGCCGGTCAGCGGGTCAGCGCCGCCTCACCCCGAGCAGTGCACAGCTGATTGTCTCGCTGTCGGGTCGAGCGGGATGTTTCTCTCTCTCGCTCTTTCTCTCTCTCTCTCTCTCTCTCTCGCTCTCTCTCTCTCTCTCTCTCTCTCTCTCTCTCTCTCTCTCTCTCTCTCTCTCTCTCTCTCTCTCTCTCTCTCTCTCTCTCGAGGTGAGAGGCCTGCATCTTTCCAGCAAGCTGGGCTGTGGTTTTAATAGGGCCCGAGCTCCTCTGATCCATGTGCAGTCGCCAGCCGCTTCTTTTCACCTGACAGCGAGGAGTTTCACCGGCAGGACATAGCGCGTGGGAGGATTACGCTATTCCCCCCAGTTCCCCTCCCGCCCGGACAGACCAGAGGAGGTACTAGTGCAGGACCAGCACTCATACCCTAGTCTCGCTGGCCAGCCTCCTCTCCCTTCCGTCCGAGGAGTCTGGCGCCGCAGGTCTCTATAGTGGGATTGCGATGGGCGGCACTTAGCAGCAGTGCTCTTGGAAAGTAGTTTCAAACAATCCAATTTGCCGTTTTCAGCGTGTAGAGCTAGCGTGTAGGTTTCTGCCGTTAGCTTGCTACAGTAGCTAGTTAGCGTTGTTGTTTTCACTGAGGCGGCAGGGCACTGTTTACAGCGACACACAGGGAGGAGGGAGCGGAAGCTGCTCTGATTGACATGGTCGGAGCCAATGACAGAGCTTGTAATAAGCCGGGAGCGGACATCCGGCTGCCACCGAAACAGTCGCTCCAATGGGAGAGCAGAGTAGAGCAGGGGGAGGGTTTATCCCAGTTATGGAGACCTGCGGTGCCAGACTCCTCGGACGGAAGGGAGAGGAGGCTGGCCAGCGAGACTACTCGTACCCTTAACCCTGCATCCCACCTGCAGACACGGCCAATGCCTGAGCGAGCCGGAGGTCACACGGGGGGTCAAACCTGCGTTGGCAGGCAGGTCATCTAACGCTGCACTACCCGGGCGCCCTCAGGCCAACTTGTTGATGAGGAGAGGAACTCGTGCTGCCCGGGCCTCACTGTCTTTTTATTCGCCGCGTGTGGCTCCTCCATTGCATTCTTCATGTGCTATTGCAAGGTTGAGTGAGAAAAGTGCGCTGTAGCAAACCCCTTGTGCCTCAGAAGCCGTGGCTAAATGCTACAAGGCTAAATGCTACATGGCTAAATGCTACAAGGCTAAATGCTACATGGCTAAATGCTACAAGGCTAAATGCTACATGGCTGAATGCTACATGGCTAAATGCTACATGGCAACATAAGGTCTGTAAGTACGAGCTCAGCCACAAGAGCATTACAGCATTTAGGCCAAGATGTTGCTTGTGTTCGCTGACACACTCGTATAATTAGCTCGTAATAAATAAGGAAGGCAATGGGGAGAGAAGGTGTGTCTCACCAGTGGCCATTAGAGAAACCACATAGGTTGCTTCAAAAAAAAGTAACCTGTCTAGTACATCGAAGTACAGACTCTACCTCTCTCTCTCTCTCTTTCTCTCTCTCTCGCACACACACGCACACACACACACACACACACACACCCACACGCACACACACGCGCACACACACACACACACACACACACACACACACACTCACACTCGGTGTCCTACTTGCCGAGTCCATCCAGCCACTCAGTATGGTCCTGAAGCCCAGAAGCCCTGGCCCTTAACGTGAGTTAACTGGGGTGCTCGTCGGCTCAAACCACTTTCATTAACACACTTAGAGCTCAGCGAGGGCAGCGATGAAGGCCAGCTCTCCTCAGATCACGTCTGTTTTATAACCCTGCCACAATGACCCGCTAATTAGCTTCATTAGCTTCCTCTTCTCTCTTCATCCTGGCCAGACGGCGCTGTTGTGTTGTCTGGCCTCCGTCGAGCGAATAGTCGCACAATCGGTTCATCTCATCCGTCTGTATTTGTGATCTCTGCTGCTGCTCGCTCCTCACCGGCATACCAACGCTGATGCATTTCACGCGTGCTACCTGCTGTTGGTCCTGGCGGCATCACGCGTGTGCATGAGTGGCTGGTAATGAGTCCGGCATGGGTTTTAATAAGCTGAGCTTTACCCACAATCCTTCTGTGATTTGCATCCATGTCGGACTAGAGGCGTAATGCAGGCGCGATTGATTCATGGCTCGTCCCATATTGGAGCGGCTGTTACAGGGAAAAGGGGGACAGAGAGAGAGAGAGAGAGAGAGAGAGAGAGGCCATAGATTTATTATCAGGCTCTGCCATAAAGAGAGGAAGAGAGTGTGCATATGTTAATCCGCTGGCTGAACGATGATCAAAGAGTGGAACAAGCCGAGTCCTGCTGATCGCCTCAGGGCAAACCATGCTCTCCAAGCAGCTGGGAAAGTGTGTAGACGAGGAGTAAACACATACTTATACAAATCAATAGCTCAGGTTTGGGGCCACAGCTTGGTGTGAAGGTCAAAAGGAGGACGGTGGTCCAAGCCGTGTGGAGAAGTCCCGGAAAACCAACCGGGGGCGCTTTTAGGCCCAATTTAATAGAAGTGGTGTGTTTACGGCGGAGCATGGTCCAGGCCCTGAAGAAGTTCAAGCTGAGGTTCTGGCTTAACTCTGGTCAGCTCAGAACACCATGCAAATACATCAGTTTCCTTTTCAAAGTGCTACATCTGAGAGAAGGCTCCCTCCCTGAGCGCGATGCACGGGCTGTGTGATCGCTGCCTATCTCCGGATAGACAACCTCACGTCAGCTCATTTGGGTTTCAAAGAAAATAGGATTTCTTTTTAGTGTCAAAACAGCCCGTATGGGTCTCGTTTGTTCCTCGTCTGTTATCTCGCCTCCTTCTTTCGACTGACCCAAAGTATTCCCACAAGGCCCGCTGCCTCCGGTGGCCATGCTGTTTGGCTGCTGTGGGAATACCATGCCGTCCCTGTGATCCTGTCCTCGATGCTCATTTTGGTCCGATTTTGTGTTTCTCCTTCTCCTAAACCGTGAAATTGTCCGAGAAGTTGTCATGAAGGTATCGCAGCTAGGTGAGGCCGCTCCGTCTTTCATCAAGAATAACAAGAGCGGTCTTTCAGCTTCACAGTCTGCGTTCGCCTCCGTGTTCAAAAACATTAGCTGTCATCGCGTCGCACTGATGCTCTGTGTACGAGCTAATTATGAATTCATAGCATTGTTTGCCTGTAGTTGAATAATTAAGATGACTTAGCTTTTTACCCCCGAGCTTTTGCGTCTTTTGACTTTCTCTACTTTTGAAGCGGATTGTTTTGTGATGAGTCATTTTGTTTAATCTGGTAATGATGGCATCCCCTCAGGCTAAATGCCTGATCGTGCTTACCGGTTTATTTATTCATTTGTACTTTGGACGTGTTCATCTGCATAAACGGCGGCAGAGCTCCGCCAGGACCTCCTAACGTCTCCCTGCACCTGTCAATTATATCCAATCTAAGAGCCGGAGACGCAGCCAGCCTGCTCTCTGCTCGCCTTGATCAGGGTGGACGTCTGCCTGTCACTCAGCTCCTCGCTTCTCCTGTCAACCAAGTATTGATATGGAGCCATTCATCTCTGTCGCACTCTATCATCTTAATTGAGCCATTTCAGGTCACTATGCTGCCAGCAATTAAGTGTGATGTGAGGATTGGTTGAAACGTGAAATTGCACTAAACACCATACTTTACACCATACTTTACAGATAGATACCATACAATGGCGTACAATGCAACATCCTTTTATATTCCACAGGAAACACAGTTTGCAAGGTATGCATACAGTATATAACCTGCGTTGTGTCGTCCTCCACAGCTGGGAGTCGAACTCGGAACCTCCGCCATGGGAGACGGACGCTCTAGCGAGAGGCTAAAACCCGTGGACTGTAGCAGCGTCAGGTCAGTCGTGACTCGCTAGACTAGACCATCTCTTGAGGTCTCAGGGAGTGACATTTACTCATTGCACAAATGTACACAGCACTACCCATGAGCACTACCCGCTGGCCAACCTTGGGATAGACGGTCACACCATCACAACAGTTTGCAGCCTATAATGAAAACAACATTCACAAGTTTTGACCGAGGAGTTTTGCTCGAGTCTTTAAGGCAGAGACGGCACGGAGATTTGACATGGGCGTACGTCAAAAGCAACTGGCTGACCTCTTGTACCGCTGACAAGCAGCGTGTGGCCATTAGCAAATCCCCCAGTACGTTGTTGGCCAGTCGGAGAGCTATAATTTAGCGTAGCGCGGCCGGGTTAGCCCGTTAGCCCTACAGCAGGCCTCTGGTTATCTCATGCAAATGTTCCCAAATGAAACGAAGGGGAAATATCAACAAGCTGTGAGTAATTGCAGCTGATAAAAAATGCATGGGGGTTGTGGTACTGGCCTCGCTTTAGTTATCTCTCATTACCCGGGCCGTGATAAAGTGCCCCGACTTCATCGTCAGGCTAAAGCAATGCATTCAGCTCGCTCTAATAACGCACTTGCTCGTGAAATCCATTTGCACTGGTTTGTTACGGAAGAGAAATATCGTTACTGGCTGCAACCATTAATTTTCTCTCTCTGTGGTTTTGATGCTTGTCTCCATAGTTAAAAAAAAATAAAAAAATCCCTGCATATGAAGTCTAGATGTTTTATTCATTGTAAAAGTTAATTTATATACGAGTGTGAATGTGCACTGTGTGAAGCTTTTGCAATAACAACCCCCACGGTACACTTAAAAAAACCTGGTGTCGGTTCCAATTCTTCATCGGTATGGTGGGGATTCTGATATCAATTAAGTTTGTTTTCAACATTGACGTGACTGAAATACATTGTTGTCTGTTTGGCGGTGCCATAATGTTTGGCGGTGCCATAATGTTTGGCGGTGCCATAATGCCAAGCTTTGGTCCTTCTGTCATTTCCCCGTGTGTCAGGAGTCATATCATCTGCCATGGAAAACAGCTGTTTGCCTCGACGCTGTGACAAAAGAAATGTGAATAAGAATCAGGGTGACACGATGGCTGTCACAGCGCGCGCACAGCGGGGCATCAAAACTCCACATACGAGATTATAGAAAGGGATGATGAGAGTGTGTGGCTTCATGGCGAAGCTGAATGTGTTTAGTCATCTCCCTCGCCTCTTGTATAAACTAATAATCTGCGGAGATAGATTAAAAATGAAGACTCGGCTGGTTTGTCTAGTTTAAACTGGGAGGAAAGGTCAGTGGAAACAAGTTGGTTAATGTGCCGTTGCTGTTGAGCATCGATGAACTTTCCAAAATGTCCTAGAAATTCTGTCAGAAATGGATGTTTTTGAAGGTGTAGAACATTTAATTGACCTTTGAGATCTGTGTATGAAAGCATCTTTGGCAATACAGAAGAAAATGTCACTCGTCCTCAACCAACTAGGGTTAATGACAACCCAATGACCAGAATAAAATGCTGGCATTTTACATGTCTGAAAACCAGGGATATATAGCCTACAATACTAATGTAAATTTTAAAGAAAACGTCTGCGAAATATGTTTCCCTGCTGCCTTTCCAACGTTAAACACAACTTTGGTTATGTTCAGGCACGTCAAACACCTTGGTTAGGTTTAGGCAACAAAGCAACTTGGTTAGGTTTAGGCAACTAAAGCAACTTGGTTAGGTTTAGGCAACTAAAGCAACTTGGTTAGGTTTAGGCAACTAAAGCAACTAGGGTAATGGTTTGGGTTGGGGTTAAAACCAAAAGTAAAAACACGACATGCCTCGCATGGGAGTCGGACTGTCAATCTCTTGTTTGTAAGACGTGACACTGCAACGTACTTCAACATGAGACAGTCATTAGACTCTCTATGAGACATGAGACAGTGGTTAGACTCTATGCCGTGTATAACTTTAATATTCACGTTAGGGATGGACATTTTAAGCAATTTAAATACTCGAGTACTCTCCTTCTATTATGAACGAGTGCTCGAGCACTCGCACGGGGGGGGGGGAGGGTCTGTGTGATTACAATGGTAATGACTGAGCAGGGGTAATTTGCTGTATATGGGGCTGTTCACACATTACGTTTGCATTTTTGCATGGAAAAAGCGCTACCTGGAGCATTTTTTGTCAGGAGAGGAAACTGACAGATATTGGGTGATGCTAAGCTAACATCTAAAGCCTACCTCAGACAGTAGCCTATCTCCGATGGTTGGATGGATGGCATTAGCGCTTTGGAGCAGACACGTTGTGAAACAAGCGAAGGCATTTCCATGTCCATTGTCCAGCAATGTCAGGTTATTGTCCAGTATCATCCATTTTACTTTTAGATCACTGTTACATTAACGTAAATCCACGGATTACAAGGTCCGGTGTTCTGCCAAAAAGTGAAAACTGACCAGTGTGATTAACGTTACAGCTGCAGCTGAATAGTGATCACCATGAAGCAATTGTCTCCCAAAAAGTGATTCTTTCTCCACATTTCTTGTGACTAACGTTATGGGAAACGACAGTGTAGTCAGTAAACTAGTGCAATGTTTTGAATGAGTTTTATCGGGCGTGCGCTATGAAGAAGCGTGCGTCTCATTCGG